>NW_027506920.1:308414-616828 GCF_052324685.1 Brachyhypopomus gauderio | reverse complement strand
GATGGGCTACCTGCTCTTTAACCGTTTACTGCAGTTACAGGGTGTCCTCCTCACGACTTTGAGTCGTAGGGCAATCCTCCTGTCTATATATATCGAGTTTGTAACACGTATACAATTTCAATACTAAATTTACAGAGAGTATTTCGCCTCGACCATTTAGTGACTGAACTTTAATTTAGCCTATGACGTAGTAACATCAGCCAATAGGAGAGAATGGCTCCTTACCTTTTTTCAGACCGCGCGGTTTAGTTCAGTCACCTCACGGACGGATTGACCTCCTCTCTTGTCCTAATTGCAGAATTCGACTCCAGCCAAAAACCATCCTCTGCTACCAATTTGTTGGGAATTTTCTTCTCCGACCCAGACGGGCCCCAACACCGCCCCGATGAACCGACTGGTTTTTGACTGAGTGGTCCAAGCAAAGTCTTGACAACAAAAGTTCTTTTAAAATGATTTATATAGAATATTAATGAATGCAATATAATAGAAGTATACGTGGTACAAACTCTTCAGTGCACTGGTGCTAGTTGCCTAGGAATCTACCTAACCCAAGTGGATCTCAGCAGTGTCCAAGCGAAAAAGCCTCTCGTGCTGGGCGATGTCCTTTCTTTCATACTCTCTGTCCATAAGTTTCGATTTGTTAAGTTTCGATAACTCCCCAATCCTGGCTGCTCTCCATGGAAATTCACCTGCTCCTCTTCTCCCAGCCTGTGTGCCTGGTTATCTAAAAACTGCTTGCTACACATCCTGCACTGAATAGGCCCCTTCTGTTCTCCTCAAGGCCACTGAGGCCTCCTTACTCCTGCTTTCCCACAGTCTTCCTGAAAAACACTAAATTGACACATCAAGTTATTAGCCTTTAATTTTCTTTTTTCCAACACCTCCCGTTATCGACCCGGACTGGCTAAGCGACGATGAGTATGGTATTTCCTTTAATAAATCTCGCTCTTCTCAGCGATTGTGTCCGTCTCCTCGCTCCGGGGCGCGAGCCCCGTTACATTATCTATGGAAAGAAGAGATTCTGGAAAGAGTTTATTTTCTGGTATAAGGAGTACCCTTACGAGATAATACGAGAGAATAAGAACATGACAAAGTAGTACAAAGCACTGAGTATAGAATAAATATATTTACTGTCAAGAAAACTTGGCTGATGTTTATTATAGTCTTTTAGAGTAGAGACCATTTTAGAAATCACATATAGAATTAATAAAACTGAGATTCCTGGAAGTATAGCTACAGGTAAATTTTTCTCTTTTACAGGTAAATTTTTTTGTAAAATTTAGAAATGTATAGAAATACAGTTCTATATTTTACTGTAAGTAAAAGAACATTTTACCTGTAGTTTTGGAGTTATTAACCTTTGTGTGTCATGCATTAGCTTATATAATGTTAGTAACCCTATTTCAAAACATTTCAATGAAAGTACTGGACATATTAAGTTCATTTTTAGACTAGGCATATAGGGTATGTAAAACATTCAGTTACTCAGTTCAGACTGTGCTGTTATAGGCTACTTTGTCCATTTACTGTTGAAGGTTATAGTTTGTTGTTAGATATTTATGGATGCTATCCAAATTGGATCTTTCATGAACAATAAATAATTGCAATATAAAAATAAGTGGTTTCTCTCAAGTTAAATTGCTAAGATTGAAGGGAACAACCTCCTTTTTCCCCCCAAAGTGACAATTAACATCTTAAATAATCAATCTCAATTAGCTTTGCTTTGGATATGTTGCAGATTAGCAGACAGGATATGCTTAAATGACAACTAACTGATTAAAAGTGCAAAACAGTTAAAGAAATGACTGAAATTTTTCCAATTATTTTAAGAGGTTTCTATATTTCATTTTACACATGCATGTTATTGATGGTACATATGCATTAGAAAGGAATATAAGCATTCTATAAGTACTATGTCTAGAAAAAAGATAAGCAGTTCCAGATCACAGTTCTAAATCACAGTTCCTGATTTCCCCTGAACAGCATATATTTTGTTTTCTTCCTTTCATTACTGTGCTCCTCAAGTGATTTCAAGGCTGGGATGCATTTAATTAACTGTAAGACTGAAGAAAGCAAGGGTCAAAAAATTGCACTGTAATATTAATATAACTCATGCATTTAATGCCAATTTATACCTTCGGGTACAAAACAAAATGAGCAAAATGTATCAATGCAGTGTTCATTTAAAATTTTAAGCACAAACTAATGTGCATATGCATACAACTTAAACAATGAAAGCTATAGTTTGCCATTGCGAATGTTTTTGATGCAAATTTGACTTAACAACTTGATTTCACCACCATTTATCTGATCTAACTGAGTTTGACTTTTTAAATGTGCATTTTATTATATGTCAAAGCTTTCAGACACAAATTATTTCTTTTCATCAACATTTTTTCTGTCACATATGTACAAGTTCGTGTATAACAAGTTCACAATTACATACAGTAAATGTCATTATAATCACAAAATAATATATATATATTGCACAATATTAAGATTTCATTCAGATTCTTTGCATGTGGTGTTTTGTCCATTCCCTGTAGAATATATAATCAAATGATTGGTGCAGTTTCCAGCTTAAGAATATTGATAGAGGAGGCTGTTTGTCAACTGGATTAACCACAAAGAAAATAATTTGACTCCTCAGTACAACATATAAATACAAATATCAGGCAATGCTGTTTATCAGTCATCACTGTCACGCAACCGAAAGAATAACAAAATAGAATGTATACACCAACGTTGGAAATATGTGACTACCATTTAAAGCAGAGTCCTATTGTTTTAACTTACTTGGTTGTACAACTATACACTTAGACCAAGCTGCTCCTGAAGTGTAGCTCTAAGATAATGTGTCAGACTTTTCACTGTGGATTATGTTCCTGGGTGGGAAACATGGACTTGCGAGTTTTACGTGGTGGAGGCGGTGGCTTGCAGTCCATTTTTAGTGGTGAATGAAAGGCAAACTATGGATAAAACATATAAAAAACAAGGTGTTGGCTTTAAAATGTGTTATTTATTTTTAACATGAAATAAATGCAAGATAAAGCAGATGTGATGAAAGTATATGAGTCAGAAAGCAAGAACAGACCCCAAATATGGAGCATGCTCTTAACCTCTTACCTCATAGGGGTTCAGAACATGGTCACTCTCATAAGGATGTTTTTTGGGGGGCATTGGTGGAGGTGTGCTTGAGTTATCAGCAGTGTTGGCACTATGTTCACTCAGGAGAAATGAATAACCTACAAAAATGTTCAAGTTAAGTTGGGCTATAGGATATGGGCAAAAAATGCATTATGCGATAACGTTGCAGGAAATCCCGATATTAATGTGAAATATGAATAAATTAATTTACAAATACAACTTTTACATCCAGTCACATGTCAGTGTGAAGCAGCAGTCAATTGCACAGAGAGTACTAAACCAGAAACCTCAGCCCCTTGGTGGACTGAATTGAGTTTGTCAAGAAGAAAGAGGACAACACCCAGGATAGAGAACCATCAACCACAGGGCATTCAGTCATACACACTCATAGTAGGACAACATTACAGATACAGATACACATTCATACACACACCAGGACAATTTAGGGTAGCCAATTTGACCTAACCTAACATAATAAATTATTTATATAGATTTTCAGTGCATGTCTTTACTGTGCAATGCAACTCTATTGCATCTAGTTTAAATTAAACAATTGAGCAAATATGTTTTTCATGAATAACTAATAAGATAAATATATATACTTTGAACTGAACATATTCATCATATCCAAATGTTTTTGTACCAATTCACCTAGATCTTCACATCTTCACTCCTTTACTGGTGAACTAATTTTTCCCATGTTGACTTGGACCTCTCTGTCTCACTCTGGTTCCAACATAATATAATTTGCCCATAGTGCATTGTGAAGTGTTCACTGCGTTCATGTGTAATGCTTATTATAGTACTGCTGTTATTAATGCTTATTTTCACCTTCGAAACATTGCTAAGGTCTGAGATATGCTCTATACTGCTGACAGTGAAAAACTTGTCCATGCATTTATCACATCAAGGCTAGATTATTGTAATGCTGTTCTATCTGCTCTTCCAAAGAGCTCTATTTCTCACCTACAGTGAGTTCAGAACACTGCTGCAAGGGTTCTGACCCGCAGGAGAAAGAGAGATCATATTACACATGCACTCCACTCACTGCACTGGTTACCTGTCAGCTTTAGAATAGATTCTAAGGTTCTAGTCATGGTTTTTAAATGTCTTCATGGTCTTGCTCCTCTTTACCTCACTGAAATGATGGTTAGATATGTTCCAGTCAGGTCTCTCAGGTCTTCAAACAGTAATCTACTGAAGACTCCTAAAAGCAGATTAAAGATTGGCAAGGGTTCTTTTAGCCACTATGGCCCAAAGCTCTGGAACTCTCTTCCTGAAGAGCTCAGATGCATTTCATCCCTGCAAAGCTTCAAGAAGAGTCTCAAAACTTTCCTGTTTAGATCTGCGTTTAGTTAAACTATAACTCTGTTCTAATTATTTTAATAGTTTTCCAGATTATTATTATCTTATTTACTTTACTTTTTTACATTATTTTATTTAGTTACATTTTGTTATTTTATTACATTATTATTATTTTATAATTTGTCATTATTTTATTATGTTTGTTTCCTTTTATCTTTAATTTCTTTTAATTTCTAATTTTCTTTTTGTCTTATCTTTGCTTCCTTTTGTCACGGTCACGGTTCCGGACCCCCTCCCTGTGGGCGTGCCGCTACGTTGTCTGCGTGTCGTTATGTCCATTTTTGTAGTTCCGTGGGTGTGGGTTGTTTGTGAGCGTGTTCGTAGTCGCACCTGTGCCTTGTCTCGAGATCACGCGGGTATGTGTGAATCACCTATTTAATGTGCGTTCGTGCAATGTCTTGTGCTCGTCTTTGTCTAAAGTTCCGTGTCAGTGTGAGTGTGTTTGTGTGCTGCTTGCGCTCCGCCCGGAGCTTGCACGTCTGAGTCTTATTAAAACGTTTGATGTTCACTGTAAACGTCGTGGTGCCTGCCTCCTACACCAGTCGTTACACCTTTTAATGTTTCTTTTTATATATTATGTAAAGCACTTTGAGTTGCATGTATGTATGAAAGATGGTATACAAATAAAGATTATTATAATATTATTATTATTATTCCCAACCTTCGTCATGTTATTGTGGTCGCTTACTATGTGTTTATTGTGAAAACCCGTAGTGACCAATGTTAAGTCCCTCATGCACTAAAGTCTATGTGTATGCATGTTTCCACTTACTGGACTTTCGAAGGGTGTGAGGAGAGGCAGGCAGAGGGCTGACAGGGTTGTGCAGGCTGAGACTGGCAGGCTCTCCATGAAACAGAGACAGTGCAAGTCTTCGATCCCCAATAGTTAAACTCTTAGGCCTCTGCTGTTTCTTAGAAGAACCCTGTATGTGTAAACACAAACACATGCTCACATGTATATGAATATTAAAGACACAAAACTATTGCAGATATAAATTATCTTAAATTAAATTATAAAATAATTATAATTATAAATATTAAAATTAAACAGCAATATGACTTTGTATCATACATGCACCCACATTCCATCAATTCATTCAATTTAGAGTCAATACATTTTTGAATGAATATAATCATTCCTAATTATTTTAATTAGTGGAAGTTAATAAAAAATAATTGTATATACAAACTGTCATGTTACGGTCCCCGAACCCTCCCTTTGGGGCGTGTGTTAAGGTCGTCTACGACTACTCGTCTGCGTCAGTGTATCTCTGTGGGTGCGGGTGCGTCTTGTGACCCGTCTCACCTGTGGCTCGTCTCGTAATCACGTGGGGTTTATGTGGTCTGTCTATTTATTGTGCGTTCGCGCAGTGTCTTGTGCTCGTCGTTGTCTGAGTCTTACACGTGTGTGTTTTGCTGTGTTCTGTGTGCGCTGTCTGCACTATTTGTAAATTAAAACGTCACGTCGTTGAACGTCAAGAAGGATTTCTGTCTCGTTCTTCGCTACGCCTCGACCGTGACAGAACGACGAGCCGTTTCGAGACAGAATGCCTGGGTACACCACCCGGACCAAGAGGAGCCAGAGAACCAGTCGGTGCCACCATGCATCTACTCCTGCCCAATGCCGCGCTGCCACCGTTACTCCCGAACTGATGGAGCAGGACCCGTTATGCAGGATCATGTTACTTCGGGCTCGGGAGGCCTCTTCCGCTGAGTTAGCGGACTACTTCCACGACGCCGCGGAGCAGATGTGGCGGGAGAGACACCCCTCTCCTTCCCGACACCTCTCCCCGATCAGGTTAGGCATCCTCGAGCTCTGCTCTACCGCCAAGACTCTGGAGAGCGAGTTCGGGGACGAGGAAGAGGAAGAGGGGGAAGAAGACGCAGCTCCCTCTGTCTGTTCAGCCCCCACTGTGGATTACAGGGAGGGCGAAGAGGAGGAGGAGGAGGAAGGCGACGAGGATGAAGACCAGGCTCCCTCGATCTGCTCCGCCCCCACCGAATACTATGGCGCGGGCGAAGAGGAAGAGGAAGGCGACGAGGAGGATGAAGACTACCCTCCTTCGGTTTGCTCTGCCCCCACTGAGTGTTACGGTGAGGAAGAAGACCGTCCTCCCTCCGTATACTCCGCACCCACCGTACACTACGGTGTGGGCAAGGAAGAGGTCCATCCTCCGTCCGTGCACTCGGGTATCTCCGAGTGCACAGACAGCAAGCTCTTTACAGAGGACGAGGGTAGTTCGCTCCCCTCTGAGCGTTCTGCCGGGACCGTCAAGGAGAGGAACAGCCCAGGGGTGAGCGCGCTCTCCTACCGCTCCGAGGAGAGTGCGATGGACTGCTCCCGAGGCGGGAGTCCAGCCACTCCTATGAGCTGGAGCCTGGTCAGTGAGGAGGTGGAGATGGAGCTTGATAACAGCGCTCCCACTGCCAGGTCAGGAAGGCTGCCACCCAAAGGGAGGGAGAATCCCCAGCGGGCTCCGCAGAGAGGAGAGAGCGCGGGCAGAGCCATCCTGCGGTGCGCTCCTGGAGGACTGCAGGGGCGTCCGCCAATCGCACGGCCCACGGTGCGTCCGCCGATCGCGCTGTACCCCAAGGAGGGTTTGCAGCAGGGGCGGGGAAAGGACCGCCTACCGCAGCGCCTGCAGCTCCCGGGTTCTCCCCGCTGGCCGCTCTCCTCCTGGCGCGAAGCCTGGCGCCATTTACATGTTTGTCAGTTCCAGTGTTTGTAAGTCTTCCCGTATGTCTGCCTAATCTCCTTTTCCCTTTCGTGCCTCTGTGTGTTAATGTTCCTGTTTGTGTGTTTGTAAACGTCCCGTTTAATGTGTCTAACGTGTTTTCCCCCCGTCTTCCCAGGGAGGGTGTTCTAGGCTGTTCGTGGCGGACTCTCCACCGAGGGCGGTCATCTCCCAGACGCAGGACTGGGCGCTTCGGATCCGCCCATCGACATGAGTTCGGGGCACTCGGTCCTGTTGGCACCCCGGGACGGGTAGTGCCCTTGGAGGGGGCGTCTGTCACATTACGGTCCCCGAACCCTCCCTTTGGGGCGTGTGTTAACGTTGTCTACGACTACTCGTCTGCGTCAGTGTATCTCCGTGGGTGCGGGTGCGTCTTGTGACCCGTCTCACCTGTGGCTCGTCTCGTAATCACGTGGGGTTAATGTTCGCGCATTGTCTTGTGCTCGTCGTTGTCTGAGTCTTACACATGTGTGTTTTGCTGTGTTCTGTGTGCGCTGTCTGCGCTATTTGTAAATTAAAACGTCAGGTTCGTTGAACGTCAAGAAGGATTTCTGTCTCATTCTTCGCTACGCCTCGACCGTGACACAAACAACTCAATGACTGCACCAATTTGAAATAACTGGCAAACAATATAAATGCATTCTAAATTATTATAATTTTATTATAATAATATATATAATAATTACATATATAATATATTATAACAATATATTCATCATTATATATTAAAATATTATTATATAGGTTTTTGCAAACTGGTCTTTGAATGAAGATGTATGAGACACAAGGGGCACCTCATTTGTGTCCACTGGTCTTTCACAAAGGACCTGAGACTTGCTCATGCTCCATTCTTTCCTGTTCTTTTTGCTGATTCGATTATCCTCTTCACAGCGGGACAGAAGTGTTGTTCTACTTCCATTAACATGTGGGCACAAAGCATTTTGTGGAGAGAGAAAAAGGGAAAGGACTACCATTGTCAAAAAATTGTAATTAAACAGTGAAAAATAATGCGATAATACTACAATGCAAGTGTCAAGGTCCCGACGGCAACCCATGTGGTTTTGATTTTATTTTCCTCTTTGTGTGCTTTTATATTGAAATGCCCTTTTGTGGCTGCCTTCACACCCCAGTGTCCCCACCCTGTGTATTGGTTTCACCAGTGTCTTGTTAGATCCTAATTTTGCCTGTCTATTTTATCCCTGTGTATCACCAGTCATGTTACTGGTCATTGCACGTAGCCTCTCCATCTAGTTGTATCATTTGTGTCTTGTGTAGTTACCTCTGTTGTTCTGTTCTAGTCCTCATTATCCTGCTTGTTTTAGTTCTGTCACCTTTTTGATTTGTAAGTACGTGGGTTTCTTATGTTACATGCTGCTGTGTTTTTTGTTAAGTGTTAGTTGGTTTATGATTAGTTTTTGGGTTTTGTCTAAATTATATGTTTCTGTGCTCCATGTAGTTTTTTGAGTTTTGTAGTCCCTCTTTTCTAGCCGCCCTGTTTTCAAGTTCTTTTTGTCCATGTTGTTAGCTCTAGTGTCGTGTACGTTTCTCCATGTCTTGTTACTCTTTACTGTTTACAGAGATGTCAATTCCAGGTTCAGAAAGTAAAAGTCCTCACCAGGATTTTGCTCAAGCTTGCTAGATTTTTTAATTAGTGCAATACAGGTAAAATTAGTGGAATCAACGCAAACCAGGAAGCCTTAGCAAAATCCTGGTGAGGACTTTTACATTCTGAACCTGGAATTGACACCTCTGACTGTTTAATACTATTGTGTTTCCTGTTAGTTGTGTTTTGTCACTAGTTTGGGTTGGTTTAGGATTTTGGAATTCATTGTGTTAGGTTTTTTGTCTATTATTTATTAATAAACCTGTGGATTGCCTGCACTTGCGTCTTGCCACACTGATTCCGTGTGACATGTTACACCTAGTGATGAGATTAAACTGCTAAATCAGTATATTGAATTTTCTGTTCCAAATTGTCCCATCATTGCTGTAATTCATTATCAGGCATGTAAATCTGTCACCTTTCTGCGAAATTCACCGTTTTGAAGTTGAAAAGGGTGACCCACGTGAATCGTGTAGATCAGAGTATTTTTTGGGGGGGTGGTTGGGAGATATTTTATATATATCATATAGACTTAATAAGCAACCAGAGCACTTCCGAAATCAGCAATTTCAATGACACAGTGGCCAGCAATTTCCACCCAGAACCATCATAGAGGCCAAATTGCGTTCAATCATATGAACGTTCTTCATTCATGTTGTGAAGCAGGGCCTAGTGCTGTCTACAGGGCAGTCATGGCCTGGTGGTTAGGGAACTGGTTTTGTGACCAAAGGGTCGTGGGTTCAGTTCCCAGACCAGTGGCCATGACTGAAGTTCCCCTGAGCAAGGCCCTTAACCCTCAATTGCTCACTTGTATAAAAATGAGATAAAAATGTAAGTCGCGCTGGATAAGGGCGTCTGCCAAATGCCATAAATGTAAATGTACACTGGAGACAAGGCAGAAGAGCGTACATTTACCACATCGTACATTTACCAGTGGATTTAATTGGGTTATTAATGGTTTCAATCCAGGGCCGGAGCTAAGGGGGTCATTGCCCCCCCAAGCACAATGCAAGCAACAGCTTTTTTTTTTTATCTCTGAACCAATCACAAAAATGCATTTTGCTTTACAGCGTGAAGATATTTCCTTGCTTATTCCTGATTGGCTCTTTGAGTCATAAAAAAGTCGGCAGACTGCCCCAAACGGGTGAGTTTCCCAAAACGTTCTTAGCGCTAAGTACAAGTAAACTCACAAGGGAAACTCACCCCAGTTCAGTTTGGTAGTATATGTTCTGTTAGTGTGAGCGAAAGGCAGGTATACTGGTAAACACTCTTCTGAGTTTAAACTGACTTCCACATGGTAATATTTGCTTAACTGTGGTTTTTCGTTGCTTCAATGTTACTTACCTCTTACATAGGTGTTGCTTAAATTATTTTATTAGCCATTAGCGGTTAGGCTAACTTGGTTCTCCTAAACCTGCGCGAACGGCGGAAGCGTTTAAATACTTGCCGAGTGCAGTTTTGTCTGAAACGATATGTGGTAGTATAAAGAAAAAAACAGGAGAATGAACATTTACCTGACGAATTTTAATGTTGCTTTGTGTTTCATATTTGAAAAGTGCTGGAAGTTAGGCTAAAGTACTTGAAAATGCTTGAAATTGTAACTACTTTGTTTCACAACAAATATCTGTCTAACTGAATAGTTTTCTTGTATTACGTTAACAAATACGAGCCTCATGTAATTCCAGGACGAAACATGAGAGAACGTGAAGACGTTAAGATTGGGCGTTTTGAAAATGTGATTAAAAAGCGAATAATTTCCGAGTATATGTATAAATATTTAACTTAATTAAGTTTAACGTGCTGGGAAATATTGAAATGGACCTTGAAAGTGACGTACAAGTGCTTTAATTCCGCCTTGTAAAGGTGTATGAACTCTGCAAACATGACTTTGTTCATTGCGCTGAGGCGTGACGCGCGCTAAGTTTCAAAATTTGAGAGGTGCACGACCTCGCGAATCGACAACGTGCAAAACCCTCGCGCACAGGCAGAGCCACTGCGATTACGTCATTTTCGCCGCACGGACCCTCGCACCGCTCGGGACACAGGCTTTAAACCTAGCTTTACCTGACTGTGCTCTTTACCCAGCGCAAGCCGTCACTGCTCATGGTTTAAACCACAGGTGTCAAACTCAAGGTCCGCCCCGTCATTTTATGTGGCCCGCGAGAGCTTAAAAAGCCAAATTGTCCAAAAAAAAGTAAAAGTGAGCAAAAACTACATTTCCCACAATTATGTTACCCGCGAAGTGATGGCATCTCGACACTGCAGTGTTTCCATATCGATGCGATTTTCCCAATAAGTGTAATTGGGAAATATGACAAACAAAATGACAAACTGTCAAAGAATTAAAAAGCAAACTGCGATCGCAACAGAATGTGTTCACAACCACAAACGAAACGGCAGTAAAAGCTGCTTTGTTGTGGCTAAAGAAATCGCCGCACTTTAGTCTTTTGCAGAGGGAGCATTTTTTAAGCACAATCGCTATTTCACAGTAATTTGATATTTCAAGTTTTGAACAAAGTAAATGTGATATATTTGATCAATTTTTCTTTATTCACTTGGATAGTTTGATCATTGATTGATGGAGTAGTGTGGGTTTCATAACCTAACAAATTTAAAGGATTTATGTTATAATAACAGCAACAAGCAAAAATTTTTTTTTACATGTACGCAAATATATCTGTAATATTTGTAACTTGAATAAGTAATAAATTCAGAGTTATTTAACATTAAGGCAGACATCCGAAGTTGCAAAAGTTGATTTCAGGGAGGTTACCCCCCCGAGTGTATGTGTATGTTGTTGAGCGGATTGGTTGGGGGGGGGATGGGGGTGGCGAGTGTAAGTTGTAAAGGGGGGGGGGGGGGGGGGGGGGGTGGCAAGGGGGTGACTCTGCAGAGAACAGGCCAATCAGAATCCTCTCTGTTTTCTCTCTCTCCTTCCCACTCGTGATTAGAGAAAAAAAGTCTGTCGCCTGTGTGCACGTTTGTGTGGGTCACTCGTTCTGAATTCCGGGAGATTATATGTGACTCGCGGGTATCAGGTAGCCACTACCGAAATGCGGGAGACTCCCGCAGCTTCCGGGAGACTTGGCATGTCTGTTAAGGAGTAGGTACATTTGTAAGTTCCGTGGGTAACGATTATGCTGATGTGGCCCGCAGTGAAAATGAGTTTGACATCCCTGATTTAAACGATTCCTCGCCATCACAGCCAGTATTGTTATACTGTGCATAAATACTGCATTGTACCAGTACGTTTCATAACATTAATAAAAACTTCAATAAACCAGATTTTTTACCATTAAAGTGCAGTAGATAGATTTCTTATTTTATGTACTTTTATATTTTTTTCTTTTTCAAAATAGAAATGTGACGAATACCCCCCCCCCTTTTTAACAGAATTTGTATTATTTGTTTTCTTTATATTTTAATTTCCCAATAATATAAATATTCTCACTCATTCCTATTTCCACGTTTGAATATTCTCAGTCTGTGTGTAGGTACATTTGTCAGCTCTGACTTAAATTTGTATTAAAGCCTTTCAAGAAATAGAGTTCTTTAGTAATGGCAATTTAATTAAGGGGGCGTATTGAAATGAAATGCAATTAGATAATCTTTTTTCTCCATTTACATAATCAACATGTATTTTTTAATCATTGGGTTTTAAGTTTAAGTTCGAAAATGTGCATTTTTATTTCTTTACCTAATACAGGGGTGCGCAACATGCGGCCCGCCGGCGCCTCCTTTGCGGCCCGCCGGTTGATAAATAATTTGGCCCGCCTTCTGGCTTGCCAGAATTTTAACCCCAGAATTTCTGGCTTCAAAAACATGACTATATCAACATGCCCCCTCATTATGTTTTACTGCCCCCCCCAAACAAAGCAGTCCAGAACCGGGGCTGTTTCAATCATTTTCATATTTTGCGGTAAAACAAAGTTACTGCCGTTTGCTTCTGCGTTGAACACTGTCAGAGCTAGCCACAATCTCTTGTAAAAAATAGATTGATAGGCCTATTAAGTTCTCGTGAACCCCATGTAGTTAACGGTGACATAAAATAAGAAACAAGATTTTTTTCTAGTGTCTCTGTAGTTCTAACTGGTGAATCCAGGTACGTGTGAGGATGACATTCGCGCCAGGGCTGAAAAGGTTGAAGATGAAGACTCTTGTGAAGATGTAAACTCTTGTCATTTGATAGCCTACCCTGTGCTTTAGCCCATGTTAGAAGCCTTTTGTTACAAAATAAAAACACGTGAACCCTGGTATTTTTTACACTCATTTTCGCTGCTGATGTATTTATTGGTTCATTAAGACGTAATGGTTTTGACTGAGCCATCTGGAATGGCGAAAGCAGCTTCTCGCGTTTACGGATCTGGCTCCATCCATTGACAAGACAGGTCAATATTTTTCCCCCACGGGTCTAAAATGAGAAGTAAACTAATCCGCACTCTGCGTTCCAATGGACTACTCCTCTTATTCGCACCTCTCCAAGTTAAAATCTTTTTTTTATCTCTGATTCTGACAGTGTCTGAATGTCATGTCTGACATGTATTATGTTTAGTATATCTATGTTCAATGGTTCAATTATTATTGTTCACTTCTTAATAAAATATGGACAGCACAAGATGCATGTGATGTGTGAGTGAACAAAGTTGGCTATATATAGGGTGGCCACTTTTCAATATTGCTTTAATTGCTTTAATTTTGGTATTTTTACTATTATGAATTTGATTATATTTGGCATATATAATATAATCACCTCACCTTCTTCTCACCTTTTTAACTCCTGACCCATTTTCATGCCTGATTATACAGTATGCCTCCTTTAAAGTGAGTGCTTACCTGTGTTTTTTGTGTGTTTAGATTAGATAATTTAATTACTGAAAAGATTACTGAAAATATTGCTATTAGAATAGTAAATAATAGATTTGCAAAAGATGGAATTGCAACTACAGCACGTGGCAACATTCAGTGATGGTCTCTACACTGTCTTTAAGCATGTCTTTGTTTTATTTTGAGAATAGAACTGTTGGTGACTGAGAGCAAGGTGATTTACATACTCTTGGGAAGCAGGTCTGTAGGAGTTGCTCTCAAAAGACCCAGAGGCACTGCAGAGATTTGAGGAAGCATTAGACAGCATGGAGGTGGAAGACATGGAGATAGTGGACATGCGTCTGAGCGTTGAGGACATGATATAAGGCATCAGTACTGATCCCACACGGCTTTTCTTCTTTTCTGTCAGGGATGGCTGGAGGCACGAAAACATACCACAAGTAGACCTGCCATAGTTAGACAGATTGATGTACATGACTTTCTGGGAATTAAACTGATACTTCTGCATACATTAAGATCAGTTTTACATTTCTTTTTTGTACAACATTAATACACGTGTTTCACAATACTACTAGCTGCTCAACAAAAAAATTAAGACAACAATGGCTCATCAATAAGCTTAGTACTCAAGGTTTAGATTAGAGAAATTATTGATTTAGTCTATATTCATATCTGATTTAGACTGAAGAGGAGCATTACACTTGTGGGAAAGGTACAGACTACATTATCAAATTAAGATTATTCAGCCTCACTGACCAGGCTGATGACACCATACGTCTTCTCAACTTTCTCCCTCAACTCTTGGAAGCAAGTGACCAGGCGGTTGTGAAGAGGTTTCAGCTGTTCTGTGGATTTCTGTCCATGGATTTGTATTCCTTCATCCAACAGTGGAATCTGAAAGATGGGAATTTTCAGCCTAACCTTTTCCAATTTTGTTTCTGTGGAACTTAATTTCAGGGCTGGATTAAATCTTAACCTGACAATCTTAACCTAAAAGCTGTTGCAACATATACAAAGATGAAAAACAGATATATGACTAATATGGTAGTTTATTCATTTATTTGTTTTATTGTTGTGTAGACATACCCAGTCCTTGGATTAGAACCCTATTGATTATTTTTGAGATGATGTTAAAGGGATTTGATGTACAGCAAGATGTACTAAGCAGCTATTCAATTTGTAGCAAATACATATTTCCAGCATCCAAACTCAGGTGAATTTATGCTGTTCAAATGACTAAGGGTGTAAAATTGTATCAAATATCTAATATCTATATCTAATAAACAGGCCATTCCATGTAAATGTACATTTTCAATTTCATTTACAAAGAGGTCTAAGCAAAGAAGGACCTGTAAAGCAATAAGATGCTTCAGCACTTCAATGCGTTGTAGATCCTCAGGGTGCCGCTTCATGTAAGCCTCCGTAAAAAATGCCTGTAGGGGAGGAGAATCGGGCAGAACCAACTCAGACGCAATATATCCTGAAATAAAGAAATATTTATATTACTTTATATTCTTAGGAACATAATGAGCTTGAGCTGAATGGCCAAACCTTCTCATAGTTTGCGAAACCACCCATGACAGCTGGGTCCACAATGCCATTGAGCATCATGGACAGAGGATGCACACTGAGTGTGTGGTCACATGCCTGCTGCTGCACAAGATTACTCAGCTTCTCATTGGCCAGCTCCATGGTTTCTATTGCGTTCTGCAATGGACTGATCTCATCCTGATAATTACAGATAATTGAACTTTGGAATAAACCATTAACGCTTCATAATAAGGCCACTTGAAGAATGTACTTGAAGAATGAGTGAGACACATTCTTTATACTCACCACTGACACAGACTTCACTTCAAACCATTTGAGTATGCCTGGAAAACGATAGGCTGTGATGTATGTGGTTTTTTCAACCCACATGGTCTATGAGGCAAGTTTAAAAAATACATAAACAACAAAGAACTGTAATTTCTGTATGATATTCAGTAAATGACTACTGTCTATTGATTGATCCATTTGGAAATTGGTTAGTCAAGCAATCAACTAATTGCATTATAATTATGCAGCAAATGGGAAATATATTGAAAGTCATTATGAAGTGTTTTGTAAATCATATGTCTCACTGCACTTTTTGGATCGTAATTACTTAATGACTCACAGCAAATTCGTTTTCTGGATCTTTTTCACCTTTCCTGAATGGTCTAGAGTACTGGAACTGGTCTACCTGATTTGTCCTGTAGTAACTGGAAAGGACAGCAAGAAAAGATTTAACATAAAATGCAAGTACTGATATTATACATTGAGTTTTCCAAAGATTTTGATCATCATAATACTTAAGGATTTGTTCTGGAACCCCCTTGTCTTTGAATTGTGGAAGTAATCTGAGGACAGGTTTGACAGTAAAACACTGGATATCTAAAATGTTTAAGTAAAGGACAATTATATAAAAGACAGTATTGTGTTTCAAATGGCTATATGCAGACTTAAAAACCCATCATGCTTAGCCATAAAGGATGACATTTATTGTGCACAGTAAGTCTCCTTAACAAATGCCTTTTTGCAAAATGTCTATAGATACAAGCTCAAAACAGATTTTTCAGTAAGATCTGTGTGCAAAAGGTCTTCATTGCTAGTGTAGGATACGTTGCCCAGCCGAGTTGCATATATTGACACCAGGGGGTGCAGTACTGGTCACCCTGACTGCATTGGGAAACTGAGAGAGTAACTTCAAGCTGAAATCTTCTAGCCATTCATACTCCTTTCCCCGGTAGATGAACATTTTGTTCTATATTAAGAAAACAATTAAACAAGGACATTAGAGTTGTTTAATTCAGAAATGTTTAAGTCCCGATTTACTGTGCATGCCTTAAAATAGACAAACAACAATGACAAGTATTAAAGAGCAAAGTTATGTCCCTGTATGCTATGACCCTTAGCTATTTCTGGCAATATGGGGTTCTCAATTACTTAAAAAGAGCATGGCCAAATAATATTCATTAATGTAATTTACAAACACTGTAGGTGTTGCACTGGCTGGCACACTTATCAAGCAGACGTATTCTTATAAAATACGGAAAACATCTCAAAACAAATAGCATCACCTACACATAGTAACTCCAACAGTTTGCTATGTCATGTTCAACCACTCATTACATACCTAAAGAGCCCATATCAGGAGATAAAATATTGGGTCTAGAGTTACATTTATTGAAATACATACATTACTCATTATGTGTGCTAGCCTGAAAATACCAATACTTGAATGATGCTATTTAATGGTTTTGATTCTTTGGATCGTGTCTATAAATGAACTATCCCTTAAATTTGTGGTTTTGCTCACAACATTAATTATATGATCTCAGTCAGTACTTGAGCCACTTACCCTGAGAAAAGAGGGGAAGCTCTGGCCGTAATAACCCACAGCAAAGTACTCAGGCTGTGGCCTCATTGCATGCATAATGTTCTCATAAAACTCTGCTTGCTGTTTCTGTAATAACAAATTTGAAGCAAATTCGAATTTTACATTAGATGTGTGGAAAGTTCGAAAATATGTTGAAAGTATGAAAATATAAGGATGCACAAACATAATTAGTAAATAAATAATTCCACTTAATTCTTGTAACTGTAAATTTGAACATGATTTCTTAACTCATGGACAATTTTGTGAGATAAGCCAATTTTGATAGACATGCTGATTTTGATTGCATGCATTAAAATCTCTCTCTGTGAATGTGCCCTCTACAGTAAAGCTGCATATTAAGGAGAACAAGTTTAAAACTAGATAGGCAAAGTTTGTGAACAAACTTTATGTTGGCTTGCAAAGCAGCTGAAACGCTGTTTTGAATGTTGATGGCCTAATGTTAAAGGTTGTTTTAATTTTATCATTGTTAAATTATGTTGCGGTTAAGCGGTAGTTTAGGTGTTTGGGGTAATTACTGCTGAGGTGTAATTGGTGAAGTTAGGTGAAGTTAATACAGATGTATTTGATATTGTTGAAGGCTATTAGTTTAATAGGGTTGTTGATGTTGAGAGGTAATTTAGCTGTTTGGGGCAATTACTGCTGAGGGGTAATTGACTGTGGGGTAGTTGACATTGAGGGGTTATTGACCTGTTGGGGTTATTGTTGTTGATGGATATTAAGATTAATGTGTAGTTTCTGGTAAAAGCTTGTTTAGATGTGGAATGTTTTGTTGAGGGGGTATTTACCTGTGGTGGGGTAATTACTGTTGAGGGGCAATTGGTTGTGGGGTAGTAAAATTGCCATTGGGGTAGTTAATGCAGATGTATTTGATATTGTTGAAGGCTATTAATTTAATGGGGTTGTTAATGTTAAGAGGTGATTTAGCTGTTTGGGGCAATTACTGCTGAGGGGTAATTGGCTGTGGGGTAGTTGACATTGAGGGGTTATTGACCTGTTGCGGTTATTGTTGTTGATGGGTATTAAGATTACTGTGTAGTTCCTGTCAAAAGCTTGTGTAGATGTGGAATGTTTTGTTGAGGGGGTATTTACCTGTGGTGGGGCAATTACTGTTGAGGGGTAATTGGCTGTGGGGTAGTTGACATTGAGGGGTTATTGACCTGTTGGGGTTATTGTTGTTGATAGCTTTAAAGATTTCTGTGTAGTTCCTGGTAAAAGCTTGTTTAGATGTTGTATTTGTTGTTGAGGGGCAATTACCTGTGGTGGGGCAATTACTGTTGAGGGCCTATTGCCATTGGGGTAGTTAATGCAGATGTATTTGATATTGTTGAAGGCTATTAGTTTAATGGTGTTGTTGCGGTTAATAGGTAATATAGCTGTTTGGGGCAATTACTGCTGAGGGGTAATTAGCTGTGGGGTAGTTGATATTGAGGGGTTATTGACCTGTTGGGGTTATTGTTGTTGATGGGTATAAAGATTACTGTGTAGTTCCTGTTAAAAGCTTGTTTAGATGTGGATTATTATGTTTGGGGGGTATTTTCCTGTGGTGGGGCAATTACTGTTGAGGGGCAATTAGTTGTGGGGTAGTAAAATTGCCATTGGGGTAGTTAATGCAGATGTATTTGATATTGTTGAAGGCTATTAGTTTAATGGGGTTGTTAATGTTAAGAGGTGATTTAGCTGTTTGGGGCAATTACTGCTGAGGGGTAATTGGCTGTGGGGTAGTTGATATTGAGGGGTTATTGACCTGTTGGGGTTATTGTTGTTGATGGGTATTAAGATTATTGTGTAGTTCCTGTCAAAAGCTTGTGTAGATGTGGAATGTTTTGTTGAGGGGGGTATTTGCCTGTGGTGGGGCAATTACTGTTGAGGGGCTATTGCCATTGGGGTAGTTAATGCAGATGTATTTGATATTGTTGAAGGCTATTAGTTTAATGGGGTTGTTAATGTTAAGAGGTGATTTAGCTGTTTGGGGCAATTACTGCTGAGGGGTAATTGGCTGTGGGGTAGTTGACATTGGGGGGTTATTGACCTGTTGGGGTTATTGTTGTTGATGGTTGTGTAGTTTCTGTTAAAAGCTTGTTTAGATGTGATTTTTTTGTTGAGGGGGTATTTACCTGTGGTGGGGGCAATTACTGTTATGGGGCAATTACTGTTGAGGGGTAATTGGTTGTGGGTTAGTTAAATTGAGTTGTTGTTTAGTTATACAGTTAATACTGCTGCAGGGACTGAGGGAGAGAAGAGGTTCCGTGCGTGTGTTGTGTGAGCCTGTGGGGATCTCCCTTACGGAATGTTCACCATTCATTCTCTATGGGAAAAAGTCAACTTTGAGGCGTTGTCCTGAGGACACCGTATGTCCGACATGTCCCAAAAGCACAAGCACACTATTCCCGTATGAGATCTGCGATTCTCCCAAATTTCAAGGTTCTAGCTCAAAAATTGCGACCTGTGAAAAGTGTCGAAAAGTCGAATAGAATAATAATAAGAAGAAGAATAGGGAGAACAGTATGTTGGCTGCTTCGCAAGCCAACATAATAAGAAGAATAGAGAGAACAGTATGTTGGCTGCTTCGCAAGCCAACATAACTAGGTTTACTTCTTGTACTACAACTGGTGCCAGGGTGCGTGCACCAAAAGTGATGCATGATGCTCCAGCCATGTGTGTTGCCCCATGTGCTGTTGGGGCGCGAGGTTGTGTTGCCCCATGTGCTGTTGGGGCGCGAGGTTGTGTTGCCCCATGTGCTGTTGGGGTGCGAGGTTGTGTTGCCCGTGTGGTGTTGAGGTGTGAGATTGTGTTGCCCCGTGTGGTGTTGGGGCGTGAGGTTGTGTTGCCTCGTGTGCTGTTGGGGCGTGAGGTTGTGTTGCCCCGTCTGCTGTTGGGGTGTGAGGTTGTGTTGCCCTGTGTGGTGTTGAGGTGTGAGATTGTGTTGCCCCGTGTGGTGTTGGGGCGCGAGGTTGTGTTGCCCCATGTGCTGTTGGGGCGTGAGGTTGTGTTGCCCGGTGTGCTGTTGGGGCGTGAGATTGTGTTGCCTCGTGTGCTGTTGGGGCATGAGGTTGTGCACCACTTTTAAGGTCCATTTTCAATATTTTCCAGCACCTTGCAGCTGTAGTAACTTACCTATTTATACAAATATACATACTTGAAATAAGTAATTAGCTTTTTATAGCCTCAAAAGAGATGGCACCATGTTTCTTAATAGCAGAAAAATAAGTGTATAACAATCTTGCTAGCATATGATAGTGTAACAGATTTATAAAGAATGGTCCTGTGTGACGCCCTATTGGGGGGCTGTGGAGTGCTCTTGGCTTAGACATAGGTTTGTTACAGCGCTCATCTAAAAACAGAATTGGAGAAGACCACATTGCTAGCTCAAGCATCTGCTCTAAGGCAACGGCATATACTTGACAAACAAGAAACAAGAAGCAGCATCTATAAAAACTAAAGCTACAGACACAGGTATGAAGTGGTGGCGGTTGTCAAAAAGTATAATATACGTTGGCATTTTGCAACCAAACATGGAGCTAAGCATGCCAAAATTAGGCATCAAGAAAAACAACAAATTGCCAAAGAATTAAAAGGCAAACTACGATCGCAACAGAATGTGATCACAACCACAACTGAAGCGGCAGTAAAAGCTACCTTTGTTGTGGCTGAAATCGCCCCCGCTTCAAAGTCTTTTTCAGAGGGAGTGTTTTTGAAGCACAGTTGCTATTTCACAATTATTTGATGTTTTGAACAAAGTAAATGTGATATCTTTAATGTTATTTCTCTTTATTGACTTGGATAGTTTGATCGTTAATTGATGTGGAGTAATGTGGGCTTCATAACAAATTAAAAGGATTTATGTTATAACAGATAACAGAGCAACAAGCCAAATGTTTTTTTTACATCTATGCAAATATATATATATATATATATATATATATATATATATATATATATATATATATATATGTATGTATATGTAATATTTGTGAGTTATTTAACATTAAGGATTAGTTACATTTATAAGTTACATATGGGCAATGATTATGCTGATGTGGCCCGCGTTAAAATTGAGTTTGACATCCCTGATATATAATCATTTGAAGGCCATTCTTGGAACTGGGGGATTCCAGCTCCCAAAGTGGGTAAGCAACTGTGTTGTCTGCTATTTCCACAGAATAAAGAGCTATATAGGTCTAAAACCTGTATCTAGATTTAGACATGTTTCCAGTTGAGTGAGATTTTGTAGTCCTTCTGCATCCAGTCAGATAACTTCAAGTTCAGATTTGTAGTAAACGACAAGCCTTTGCTGCAAATCCTTCGCCCGGTGCAGCGCGGCTGGCGGACGCGCCCGGTGCAGCGCGACTGGCGGACGTGCCGGGTGCAGCGCGACTTGCGTACTCTCCCCCCAGCTGGCTGTATGGCACCTCCACCTCGCTCCACGACCTTCCTCTGGAGTTGACAGTGGGCGCTTCCACCTCCATGTCAGTCGCCTCACTGTCCTGGCTCCAGCTCATGGGCTGCTCCGGGCTGCACCCCCGGGAGCAGTCCATGCTCTCTCCTCCAGAGCGAGTAGAGGACGGGGTCCACCTCCCTTTAGCCTTCTCAGCCGACGGTTCCGAGGGGGGAGGGCTTTCCTCTTCCTCCGCGGTGTACGAGCCCTCGGACGGAGGGTAATCTCCGTATTCATCCTCCCCCTCGTCGTCATCAGGGTGATCCTCCCCGCCTTTTCCTACGGTGGTAGAAGGACCTACGGGCGGAGGGAGGTAATCCTCTTCCTCCGACTCCTCCTCTTCTTCACCGTAGTCGACGATGGTTTCGTCAATCACCGACGGAGGGTAGTCCTCCTCCCCTTCTCCACCGTAGTCGATGGTGGAGGCGTCGCCTATAGATGGAGGATAATCCTCCTCCCCTTCTCCACCGTAGATGGTGGAGGCGTCGCCTATAGATGGAGGATAATCCTCCTCCCCTTCTCCACCGTAGTCGATGGTGGAGGCGTCGCCTATAGACGGGGAGTAGTCCTCTACCTCTTTCTCCTGCTCCTCCTCCTCAGAGTCCTCCTCCCCGAACTCCTCCTCCGAAGTTGACACAGTAGCGCCAATCGTGCAGGCGCCCACCCTCGGAGGCGAGAGGAGATGTCTCCAAATCCTCACCGCGCCCTTGCGGAACATTTCCGCCATCTCCGTGCACCCACGAGCCGCAGACAGCTGGGAAACGCACACAGGGTCCCTCTCCAGCTGTTTCTGCATGGGCGTAACCTCCTGACGTGGGGAGGAGCCCTCCTCTCGACCGGGGGGGTCTTCCTCTAGCTCGAGGACGCCCACCCGCAGGGGCGATAGCTCCCGAGAAGGAGAGGGGTGCTGCTCCTCCCAGCTCGGGTATGGAGGTCCCCCGAGCCGCGCACAGCAGGTACGCACACTCGGGTTCCAGCATCAGCTGCGCCAGAGTCGGCGGGGCTTTGCGGCACGGAGAAGAGGCAGGGTTCGTACGGTCATGAAAAACCTGGAAAAGTTATGGAATTTGAAAATAGCAATTTCCAGGCCTGGATAAGTTTTGGAAAAACTAAAAATACTCAAATGTTTTGGAAAAGTCATGGAAATTTGCTTGACACAATAAATGTATGTCGTTCCGATAACCGGAAGAAAAAATAAATATATATAATATAGCCATGTTTTGTCTTTGTCTTTCACAGGTTAGTTCGCTGCGTTAGCGTTGGACTCCAAGCGGAGCTGTAGATTGTACTTTGATGACGTGTAAATCAGCGTAATGCTGGTAAATGCCGATTCAACTATGGCTGCTTCAGTTGGACAAATACAAGCTATGGCTTGAGAAAGACAAGGACACGGGGCATGCAAAATGTGCACTGTGTGGTTAACCAACTGGTTAACATTGGGGTTAGAGACTGAAAAGTCCGACGCAAAGCAGTTTTCGTCGTTAAGCGCGAACCTAGATTTAGACACGCCTTGATCGTAAACACAGAATAGAAAAAAACTAACAATGTTCTCGTACGTACAGCGTGAGAAAGAGCGACCGCGTTGCCGAGATGGGCTGCGGTGGAGGCTGCGCTGCTTCAGCTTATCGTACACAACACTACACAACACAACACTCCACTACACTCCACAACACTCCACAGTGCTGCCACTGCACCTCCACGCACCGCGCGAAATTAAGAAAAGTCGGTCGTAACTCCGTCCGTCGTTAACCAGACCCGTCGGTAAAAGGGAACTCACCGGCTTTTAGCCCGGATACGGCTTATAGCTACAACATTTTCCATTAAAAAAAACTTAGATGCGGCTTATATTGATATTGAAAATACGGTAAATGTTTATTTTTTCAATTAAACCATGTGTCTTTTCATTAATTGATGATATACTGTGGAATTTTAGCCTGGATTTTTTCTTATTTTTCGTGTCTACACATATGTTTAGAGAATGTACAGTCATTGAAATTTGTCTGAAAGTCATGGAAAAGTCATGGAAAAGTCATGGAAATTAGTTGTCAAAAAAGTGTATGAACCCTGAGAGGGCGAAGAGCGGTGATGCCGCTTGCTGGGTTTCTTCCCCTTCTTCGGCTTTGACTTATAGCCGGGCATCTTTTTCGTGTTTCTGACGGCTCGTCGTTCTGTGACGATGGGTGCGGTGTTAAGGACGAGACACTGAATCCTCTTTGCAGCAAACGTCACGGAGCTTTAATACATACATATAGCGCGTAAAGCGCACGTAGAACACTGATATACAGAGACGTGTAAACATTAGACAACGACGAGCACAGGACACTGCGCGAGCGCACATTAAATAGACAAACCACATTAGCCCCACGTGATTACGAGACGATTCACAGGTGAGACTGATTATCACTCGACATAACCTCCGAGGCAACACGGTGGCTTGGTGGTTAGCATGTTTGCCTCCCAGCACTGGGGTCTTGGGTTCAAGTCCCTATCTGAGTGGAGTTTCCATGTTCTCCCCGTGTCTGTGTGGGTTTCCTCCGGGGTCTCTGGTTTCCTCCCACAGTCCAAAAACATGGAGGTTAGGTAAATTGGCAGTCCCTGACAAATTCTCCCTGAGTGTGTGTCTGTGTCTCTATGTTCAATAAAAAGCAGTTGTCTGAGTGTGTGTGTGCTTGTATGCCCAGTGGTTGATGGTGCTCTGCCACTAGGATCTGTCCTCTCTCCCCTTCCTGCACCCCATTCAGTCCCCCAGGGGGCTGTGGATCCCGGTAGAGAGTATGCTGTGCGCAATTGGCTGCCGCTTCTTGCCGGTGTGTGTGTGTGTGTGATTGGTTGTCTGTGACTTGTACCCGTGTTAAATTGTAAAGCGCCTTGGGAATTTTGAAAGGTGCTATATAAATCGAACATTCATTCATTCATTCATTCATAACCATAACCACGGGAATCCACTGACGCAGACAAAGCACGTGGACAACGTTGACACGCCCAAAAGACACGGCCGGGGTCCTCAACGTGACAAATACAGTAAAAAAAAGTGGCTCTCTGACGGGTTGGTCACCCCTGGTGTAGGGCTTCCTTTTGGCGGCCAATACAGCTTCAAAACAGTAAACAGTACAGGTGGACACATCAGAGAACAATGCATGTTTCACATGGTCCACAGCCCAAGATTTGCCCAGACGTTTGGCACTGGCATGAGTGATCAAAGGTTTGACTATAGCAGCCCAGCCATGTATATTGACCCTGTGAAGCTCCCGATGGACAGTTTTGGTGGAAACAGGAGAGTTGAGGTGCACATTTAATTCTGCCGTGATTTGGGCAGCCGTGGGGTTATCAACAGAACATCCCTTTCAGACAGCTTCCTCTTGCATCCACAGTTAATCCTGTTGGATGTGGTTTGTCCTTCTTTATGGTATCCTGACATTACCCTGGATACTGTGGCTCTTGATACACCACAAACACTTGCTATCTTGGTCACAGATGTGCCAGCAAGATTTGCACCAACAATTTGTCCTCTTTTGAACTCTAGTATGTCACCCATAATGTTGTGTGCATTGCAGTATTTTGAGCAAAACACTTACCCTGCTAATTGAACCTTCACACTCTGCTCTTACTGGTGCAATGTGCAATTAATGAAGATTGGCCACTAGAATGGTCCAATTTAGCCATGAAACCTCCCACACTAAAATGACAGGTGTTTCAGAGACGCATTAGACCAAACAACATTTTCCAATCTTCTATTCTTCAATTTTGGTGAGCCTGTGCTAATTGTAGCCTCAGTTTCCTGTTCTTAGCTGACAGGAGTGGCACCCAGTGTGGTCTTCTTCTACTTTAGCTCATCCGTTTCAAGGTTCCATGTGTTGTGTGTTCAAAGATGCTCTTCTGCAAGCCTCAGTTGTAATGACTGGTTATTTGAGTTACTGTTGCCATTCTATCAGCTCAAACCAGTCTGGCCATTCTCCTCTGACCTCTGGCATCAACAAGGCATTTGCACCCACAGAACTGCTGCTCACTGGATATTTTCTCTTTTTTTAACTGTTCTCTGTAAACCCTATAGATCACAAGTGTCAAACTCAAGGCCCGCGGGCCAAATGTGGCCCGCCGCGTCATTTTATGTGGCCAGCGAGAGCTTAAAAAGCCAAATTGTCCAAAAAAAAGTAAAAGTGAGCAAAAACTACATTTCCCACAATTATGTTACCTACGAAGTGACGGCATCTCGACACTGCAGTGTTTCCATATCAATGCGATTTTCCCAATAAGTGTAATTGAGATATACAAATAATGATCCCAAAATGTCCAGGAAGAGAAACATCGATGCAGATAGAAGGGCGTTTCAAGAAAGGTGGGAAAGCGATGTTTGCGCTTCAAGGAGAAAAACGGGTATGAAGCGGTGGCAGTTGTCAAAGAGTACAATATATGTCGGTATTTTGCGACCAAACACGGAGCTAAGTATGCCAAAATTAGCCATCAAGAAAAATGACAAACTGTCAAAGAATTAAAAAGCAAACTGCGATCGCAACAGAATGTGTTCACAACCACAAACGAAACGGCAGTAAAAGCTGCTTTGTTGTGGCTAAAGAAATCGCCGCACTTTAGTCTTTTGCAGAGGGAGCATTTTTTAAGCACAATCGCTATTTTCACAGTAATTTGATATTTCAAGTTTTGAACAAAGTAAATGTGATATATTTGATCAATTTTTCTTTATTCACTTGGATAGTTTGATAGTTGATTGATGGAGTAATGTGGGTTTCATAACCTAACAAATTTAAAGGATTTATGTTATAATAACAGCAACAAGCAAACATTTTTTTACATGTACGCAAATATATCTGTAATATTTGTAACTTAAATAAGTAATAAATTCAGAGTTATTTAACATTAAGGCAGACATCCCAAGTTGCAAAAGTTCAGGGAGGTTACCCCCCCGGGGGATGGGGTGGCGAGTGTAAGTTGTAAAGGGGGGGGAGTGGGGGGGTGACTCTGCAGAGAACAGGCCAATCAGAACCCTCTCTGTTTTCTCTCTCTCCTTCCCACTCGTGATTAGAGAAAAAAAAGTCTGTCGCCTGTGTGCACGTTTGTGTGGGGCACTCGTTCTGAATTCCGGGAGATTATATGTGACTCGCGGGTATCAGGGAGACACTACCGAAATGTGGGAGACTCCCGCAGCTTCCGGGAGACTTTGGATGTCTGTTAAGGAGTAGGTACATTTATAAGTTACATATGGCCCTCCGTGGGTAACGATTATGCTGATGTGGCCCGAAGTGAAAATGAGTGAGTGTATGTAGTATAATAAATGGCATAATAACATTATTAAGCATATATTAACCAAATCAAATCCTATGTTTACCCTAGAATTTCATTTTATCTCTGATATGTTTGAATAAGCAATACCCAAGAACGAAGAGAAGTCTTGAAATGTTGTTAAAATCCTAACAATTTTATAATATTACAGTTAAAGAAAAAAAACTACTTAGTGTTCAGAACAGGGATAAGTGAAATAATTACATAGTGTGTACTTTTTAACTAGTTTGATGCATCTAATGTTTTTGGAGTTACTGATCTCTTAAGTGTCCATTTAATTTCTATGATGTAATTTCTGTGTAGCATGCTTGTGTTACAGGAAGGTCAACATACAACAATACAGAAGTGGGACCAAGTCAGTGTTTTGCAAGTCTCAAGTAAGTCCAAGTCTTTATCCTCAAGTCCCGAGTCAAGTCTCAAGCAAAGACAGTCAAGTCAAGTCCCAAGTCTGAAACTTGGAATTTCAAGTCCTTTCGAGTCTTTTTTTTTTTTACAGGCACCAACGCTTTACGAATGCTACGCTGATGCATTTCTTTACTCGTTTTGTTGGTGTCCGCCAGCCAAAAGATGACAGATCATTTACATTTTATCTTATCTTAATTACATAAATGTACTTAAACAAGAATGTTTCGTTTTCATTTTACAAGAAAATAGCAAGCTTCATCGTAAGCAAGATGCTGTCATTACGAATGGTAATTCTAAACATTTGGATAAAATGTTTAAATATAGACTAATAAAAGGTTAGGGTTATTTTTTCATTGTTTTCTGTTATTGTGGGGTCACGGTGTAGGCTACTATTGTTACCTGGAGATTCAGTGGGGTCACATATTCTGATAGCTGCCGTCAGAATTGGTGACCCCAGTTAAAAAGGCTCACCTGTACATCCCATTCATGATTTCTTTGTTGGCTGCAATGGTGAGGGAATGGTAAATCTTGTTTAAGTACATTTATGTAATTAAGAGATGATAAATGTAAATATAAACATCTGTCATATTTTGGCTCGTGGATACCAACAAAACGAGTAAAGAAAGTGCATCAGCGTAGTTTACGTAGCATTCGTAAAGCGTTTGTGCCTCTGAACAGAAACTGTGAAATAGCGCCCCCTGTGGTCACAAAACTCGACGATCACAGAATCTGGTGTAACGCCGGTCTGCGTCAGAAGGACGGAAATGAAATTAATGGGGCGCACTTTATAAATATTAATATGCGTTTTAAAATTTAGATTTGGGGTAAAAAAAAATCAAGTCTTTGCAAGTAAACAGGTTCAAGTCCAATTCAAGTCCCAAGTTATTGGTGTAAAAGTCCAGGTCAAGTCTAAGTCTCTGAATATTTTTTCAAGTCAAGTCAAAAGTCTTAATATTAATGACTCGAGTCTGACTCGAGTCCAAGTCATGTGACTCGAGTCCCCACCTCTGCAACAATAATTGAAGTTTGTTTTTTAGTTACTGTGTAGCATGTCTTACCAGGAGATGACTGAGCTCCATAAAGTCAAAGATCTGATTTTCATGCATCTTGGCAAGCTGCTTGCTCATCTCAATGGCCTTCTCCCACATCTATACATGTCATACAAACAGTAAACCATGTACATAATGTAACACTGGGCGCAAGGCAACGGACGAGATAGAAATCCTTTTTCCTTCTTCCAAACGTTACGTTTTATTAACAATTAACAAGGCGCAGACAGCGCACATAAAACATGATTAATATCGAACGTGCATGACTCAAACAACGACGAGCACAGGACACTGCGCAAGCGCACATTAAATAGACAAACCACATAAACCCCACGTGATGACGAGACGAGCCACAGGTGAGACGGATTAACACAAGACATAACCACAACCACACAGATCCACAGACGCAGACGACTAGACATAGACAACGTAAACACACGCCCAAAGGGGAGGGTCAGGGACCGTAATGTTACACACAAACATTATTCTTACTGTAAATAAGAATAATTAATTTTGTATTCTAATGCCTTGTGTTGGATCCATTTATCAAAAGTATCCTCAAGTCATAAAATATTGCCTTTCACAAAGACAAAGTATGGGAATTCAACTGATTTATTTTTTTGTGTTAGAAACTCACTTTGCCTTTGTCTAGGTAGCACATAATCTCCTGAAAGAGCCTCTCTTTCAGTTCCTGTTGGGTACACTCAGGAGCTCCAAGAACTCCATGTGGGATTAGGTGGGGAGCACAAGGTTTATCTGACCACTGTGGACAGAAGAAAACAATTTCATGTTCCTCAAACTGACATACAGCATTTCTGAATAAAGCTAGTAGAAAATGTGTTTAACAAATAAAATACTATACAGTTGAAAGAATGGTAAATTGATAAATGAATAAATCAGTCAAAACTTAATACACAAAAAAAACCTAGTTTAGGAATGTATATTATGTATGCTTCAAACTTGGCAACATCAGACATACTGTATTTAAAATAGTTAAAACAAGCAGTAACACATTAAAGTGTAATTCTATATAGAATTACTATAATTCTGGAAAGAAAAGTACATGTAATTTCAGTACACTTATGTGTCCATGCAATCAACAAGATGACATCAAAAGAATCAAAAGGACAAAAACCTCATTTGTAATTCTTTTCTAATAACCCATTTAAATTTTGTGAATTCAGAAGTTGGCCATATATTTATATTTACAAGTGTAACATGAAGACATTTGTGTGTCACTTCAGCTAAATATTAATACTGAAAATAGGGCTAACATGAGGATTTTAAGATAATGGATGAAAGAAGAGGCCCACCTCCAACAACTCAGCATGCAATAGCAGAGTGTAAGCAGCCTCAGTGTAATTTTCACAGTCTAAATGCAGGTCACGTAGTTTATACAAGTACCTGAAAAGAGGAAACACAGCATCAGGATATCAAGCATGCCACTACCTCTGCTACTTCGATTCACACTCACCTAATGTAGATGTCTTCCCTTTTTTTCTCTTTGTAGAAGTTCTAGAAATAAAAAAGGCCAAATAAAAACAAATGTCATAAGGATAAATACAGCATTTGAGAAATCTACATGCGATGTCACAGACAGCCTCAAAACTCGAACGTGTAGAGTAAGGCTATAGTGGTCTCACCAGCACATTGACTGTGCAACTCATACGGAGTTCAGGGTTCTCATCATGGGTGATGGTGCGGTAAGCCAGCAGGTTCTCCAGTAAAGTGCTCAAAAGCAGAGCCAGCTCCTCACCAGACTGAGACAGGTACCGATGACGCCTGCAGTGCTCCAACAGCCTGCAAAAATGTAACAAAACAGCCTGATGTAACAAAATATTTTGGTGAAATTACATAAGTATGATTCAATGTTCAGTGTGAATTTGAACATACACTATATTGCCAAAAGTATTCGCTCACCTTCTTTGACTAACATAATAAGTGACATCCCATTCCTAATCCACAGGGTTCAATATGATGTTGGTGCACCCTTTGCAGTTAGAACAGCTTAAACTCTTGTGGGAAGGCTGTCCACAAGGTTTAGGATTTATGACCATTCTTCCAGAAGCACATTTGTGAGGTTACATGGTGATGTTGGACAAGAAGGCCTGGCTGTCAGTCTCCGCTCTAATCCATCCCAAAGGTCTCTCAACTGGGTTGAGGTCAGGACTCTGTGCAGGCCAGTAAAGTTCATTCACACCAGACTCTGCCATCCATGTCATTATGGACCTTGTTTTGTGCACTGGTGCACAGTCATGTTGGAAGAGAAAGAGGCCAGCTCCAAACTGTTCCCACAAAGTTGAGAGCATGGAATTGTCCAAAATGTATTGGTATGCTAAAACATTCAGAGCATTCAGAGTTCCCTTCACTGGAACTAGAGTCCAGTGGCAGCGTGCTTTACACCACTGTATCCGACGCTGTGCATTGCATATGGTGATGTATGGCTTGGATGCAGCTGCTCGACCAAGGAAAACCAATTCCATGAAGCTTTCTGCACACTGTTCTTGAGCTAATCTGAAGGCCACATGAAGTTTGGATGTCTGTAGTGATTGACTGTTCAGCATCCACTGACCCCACTCCGTCAGTTCATGTGGCCTACCACTTCATGGCCGAGTTGCTGTAATTCCTAAACACTTCCATTTTCTTATAATACAGCTCTGACAGTTGAGTGGTATATTTAGGAGCGAGGAAATTTCACGACTAGATTTGTTGCACAGGTGGCATTCTATCACAGTTCCATGCTGAAATTCACTGAGCTCCTGAGAGTGACCCCTGCTGAATGCCTAGGTGGTAAATTTTATACACCTGTGGTCATGGAAGTGAATGAAGCACCTGATTCCGATAATTTGGATGTGTGAATACTTTTGGCAATATAGTGTATTTTTGTGCAGGTCTGTCATTAACAATATTAGACTGCTTCCCCCAGAAATGATTGGTATCCTTGGTTTTAAGCTTTGTCACTGACATGGTGTGCTTGCTGCACTAATATTACAAGGCTTTTTCTGCCTTGACAAAATGAGAGTGAATTTTAATCAAGCCTTTTGGGCTCATTATTGAAGGAACCAAAGTCATGGTTACACAATATGCAGGGCATTCAGCAATAAATAATATAACAAAATACCTTTAGCATTCAATGCAAAGCCAGAATCGAAATAAAAATGTAATCAGAAGAAAACGTAATAGTACAAGACATTGTAACAAACTAAATTTGATCCCAGTGAAAGCTATTTCGAGCACCACATCAAGTCTTCAAAGTCTCCTTACTAAATGTCTGCTCATTCACAAACAAATCTGAATTAATTGAAGATTATTGTCTGGACTTTATTTTTCTAACAGAGACTTTGCTTGATCGCAATGAAGCAATAGTGCAAAATGAAGCTTCCCCTCCCGATTTTAGCTATTTTAATGTCTCTAGAGTAAATAAGAGAGGTGGGGATGTTGCATGTTTCTACAATAAAGCATTCCACTGTAAGCAGATTTCATTAGGGGAACATTCTACATTAGACATTACCAGTGTGGAACCGTCAGGGCCCTCAACGCCTAAAATATTCTTAAAACATAAATATATATAATTTATCAATTTTTTAAATCTACTCACAGTTTGACAATTGACATCTAAACAATTACAGAAATATAAGCAAATAAATTATTCAACCGTGTCTATACAATCTGTGTTGGAAGGTGAGGGGTTAAGTGGAAGCCTGTGAGCCTGTGTCTCCCCCTATCAGGACTGCAATGCCCACTGTTCGATTACAGAGGGCCAGGCAGTTATAATTCAGCGCAATACCAGTTTCAAATGACAGTAAAATTGACCAATCATATCTTCCCTCTTAGTGGGCGGGCTTAACTGTATGATAATTTCCGCCTGCTGTGGCGACGATAGCTATCGTTAGCGTACCACCGCTTGCTAGTTTCGATTCATTCCTTTGATGCCCTCGTGCGCGTTGTTTACATATTCCACTCCCGAGGAACACGGAGCTGTGAACCGTATTTTGTTGGAACCTTATTTTGCTTAAGAAGTTATCTAGTACATATGTTATTGTTTACTGCATTTCTAAAGCTGTACTGTCGCCTCAGTTTTTTATTTTTTATTTATTGCAGTTAAGAAAGGAAGAAAGAAAGTTAAGGAAAGAAAACAAATTTGGGAGCTGGCCCAGGTTTAATGGTCACGGTTCGCTACTGGACATTACATATTAGACATTCTACATTACATATGTGGCAGTACAACTGAACAGTACTTACGCCGTTCTATTGGTTGTTATTTATCATCCTCCCAGACTACAGACATTCTTGAAGACTTTGCAGAAATGCATTCTAGGACTTTACTTGATTTTGATTATGTTTTAATTACTGGGAATTTTAATATTCACATGAATATATCCATAAATCCAATCACTTCAGAATTCATGAGGATGCTTAACTCTATTGATCTAATACAACATATATGAGGTCCAACTCATAGGCACGGCCACATCATTTCTAAGTGCATAGATGTGAATAATGAAATTATTGAAATTAGTGATGTTGCAATCTCTGAGCATTTTGGTGTATATGTGATGTGATATGTGATTATAATTATCTATTAAAACAATATGTGATATCTATTAAAACACGGACCTTCACAGACATGATACAGTCCCTTCCTCCCCTCTCAGAAAATGGGAATGAGTTAGTTGAAACATTCACACACAGATGTAGGTACCATGCTAAACCAGCAGGTGGCAGTACCACTGGCAACACATTGAACAAGCTTGCTTTGACGGAAGAAAGGGTGTGTCTAAAGTACGTGGTTTCCAGGTACTTAAATACCCTGATCAGCCATCCATCTCTCTCTCTCTGGTTTGAACGGCACCGAGGTTAGATCTATTTAGTTTGCTGTTAGCTACGACTAACAGCAAACAGCTGAAAGTCGTATTACTTAATTAACGAGCCCGAGTTACACCAACCAACCGATCAATGTTACCACGGCAACAGATTCACCGATTTACTTCAATCAAGCTTGATGACGCGGCCACACGGACTGAAACAAAGGTGATCAATTCCCTGTTAAACTGTGAACGAGACTCGCATTCCTGGACTTCATATCCAGAAGAACGATTCCCAGCACACCTGGACGACGCCGCTTTATCAACGAGGAGCCTGCGGTGGAAATTCCCTCCTAATTCAGAGAGGACAACAAACCACCTAAAACCCTCAACACGTGAGAGTCTAACCGCTGGGCTTAGTTTATCAAAGGGCATAGTTACTTGAACTGTAGACTTATCTAAGTTTAACTAAAATCTTCTGTTTTGTGTTCAACTTTGTTTAGACAGTCTTCATCAAGATTTGTATATACAAAGTTCTCTTTGCTGTGCATGCCACCATCTTTTATTTATCTGATTAATGGACAACTTGTAGTCTTCCCCATTCTCAGACACACCACATTAATGTTTAGTTATTAAGCCAGCTCCATTACTCTTTGTTCTGACCACGTTGGAATAAACCAGCTGAGCTCATTAACATACAGCCGCGCTGCTCTACTGTTTAAAGTCGGAGCCATTTTAGTTGCTTTGTTCTCCATAGGAGAACTGAGACTACAACTCCCGCCTCCTCACACGCGCACGCACACACATTTATTCTCCTCCCCTTTTTACACACACACACACACACACATGGACGTAATTTTGATTTCAAAAGTGGGGGGGGACATGGATTCGTCGCTATTTAAATATTTGGTTTTAACCGTAAAAACTGGGGGGGACCAAACCCGGCTTTTGAAAAAGTGGGGGGGACATGCCCCCCCCAAATTACGTCCGTGCACACACACACACACTAGATACCCAGTTAACTCTGTTAATATACTGATCCTTGTTGATACTGTTTGTTTTAGAATAGTTGGTTTTAAATAAATTTATTTTCACCAAATTGTTTGTGTTGATGTTCGTACTGTGATACTGAGAAAGGCCTGTGGTTATATTCTGTTGATTTACTACCCCCTTGTGGTCGGATTTGAGTTAGGTTTCGTTTTGCTGAAATCCGAGTCGAGCATGAGCGCCTGCAGCACAGCAGAGAGACAGTGTTTCCAGCGTTTTTAAGTCTTGGAGTATCTTTGGAAAACGTACTTCCAAGACATTACTGGAGAGCTCAACTTAACAGCACGAGAGGAACTTGACCTACTGATAAAGTGGCTCAGTCCAAACTCATCTCCACAAGCAATGCGAATCAGTCCATGTCCACAATCCAACATCAGGTGTCGCTATGATGTGGCAAAGGCTAGATGATACATATGGCTCCACTGAGATCATAGAGAATGCACTTCTGCTAAAGCTAGAGACTTTTCTAAAAATATTTAACAAAGACAACCAGCGTCTTAGGGAACTGGGGGATATTTTAATGGAGGTTCAGGCAGCTAGAGTCCTAACTAGGGCTAGAAAATTCGATCATATTAGTCGTACTCTCAGTTTTACACTGGCCTCTCGTTAAATATTGAATTGACAGGTGTCTTTATGCATCTAACGACATCAAACAAATGTAGAATAATAAGTGGAGTGGAGGTGGACCTTTTAGAGGCAAACTAACTTTGAGGGCCAGAATCTTTGCTGATTGGCAGGTGTTCAAATAATTATTTGCAGCAGTAGCACACAAATAAATTAATTAAAAAATCATACATTGTGATTTCCGCATTTTTTAATGACGTCTCTCACAGTGGACATGCACCTAATATGACAATTTCAGTCTCCTCCATAATTCATAAGTCTTGCTCCTGTTACGGTGACAGTCCCAGGCCCTTACCTGTGGGCGTGCCGCTACATTGTCTGCATGTCGTTATGTCCATGTATGGACTTCCGTGGGTGTGGGTTGTTCGTGAGCGTGTTCGTAGTCGCACCTGTGCCTTGTCTCGAGATCACGAGGGTCTGTGTTAAACACCTATTTAATGTGCGTTCGCGCAGTGTCTTGTGCTTGTCTTTGTCTAAAGCTACATGTCAGTGTGAGTGTCAGAGAGCTGTACTCATCCTCCACACAGAGTTTACGCCTTTTTTTGTCAATAAACGTTCTATGTTCACCGTATACGTCGTGGTGTCTGCCTCCTACACCCATCGTTACAGAAAGACGAGCCGCTAAAAGAAAAGTATGACAGGATACGCCACCCGTGCACCTAAGGGGAAGAGAAAGAGCCGGCATCACCATGCCTCTTCCCCAGTCCGGTGCCGCGAGGCCCCCGTCACCGAGCAGGAGATGAAGCAGGACCCTGTCTGTGCTCATATGCTCTGCGCGGCTCGAGAGACGGAGGACGCAGAGATGGCAGAAAGCTTCCGCCAATCCGCGGTGCGCATATGGGAGGAAAAACACCCCCCCTCATCCCTAGAGCTGCCACCCATTGCTGTGGGCAGCTGTGTATTGAGGGAGGGGAAAACCAAGCCCCAGTGCGCGTCTTCCCCTGTGCGTGTGCCTGAGAGCGCGGAGGAGAGGAGAGAGGAGGTGTTCTTCCAGGCAGGGTGGAGAGAAGGACTCCGCACATTAATGCGCGAGACCTCCCCCCTGGATGAAACCGAGGAAGGCACAGAGGACCCGCTAGTGGTTTATGCCGGGATGGCGAGTGCCAGCCCTCCCGAAGACGAGTTCGGGAGTGAGGACGAGGAGGAGGAGGAGAAGGACGGAGGAGCAAGCTACTCTCCTTCCATTTACTCCACGCTGACGGTATATTACAGAGAGGAAGGAGGAGAGGTCAGCCCCCCCTCTATCGTTATACTCAGCCCTCACTGAGTGCTATGGGGAATACGAGGGAGAAGTCAGCCCCACTTCGTCGGTGTAGGTTCGGGGCTTTCCAGCAGCGCGGGACGCTCCGGGAGTAGCGAGCCCCTGGCGGGGGGTTCTGTTATGGTGACAGTCCCGGTCCCTTCCCTGTGGGCGTGCCGCTACGTTGTCTGCGTATCGTTATGTCCATGTATGGACTTCCGTGGGTGTGGGTTGTTCATGAGCGTATTCGTAGTCGCACCTGTGCCTTGCCTCGTGATCACGAGGGTCTGTGTTAATCACCTACTTAATGTGCGTTCGCACAGTGTCTTGTGCTTGTCTTTGTCTAAAGTTACATGTCTGTGTGAGTGTCGGAGAGCTGTACTCATCCTCCACACGGAGTTTACGTCTTTTTTTGTCAATAAACTTTCTATGTTCACCGTATACGTCGTGGTGTCTGCCTCCTACACCCGTCGTTACAGCTCCACAATATCTGAGTGAACTCATTGCATACTATAACCCATGTTGCCTTCTGCACTCACAACATGCAGGATTTCTTAGTTTTTCACTACAAGAATTTTCACTACAAGACTGCTATACAGCCAGAGGCAGAGCTTTCTCCTTTAAAGCCCCTCAGTTGTGGAATAGGCTTCCAGCTACATCCAGCCATATCATGTGATCACTCTAGTTGTGACAATGACTTTGGTGAAACACAATGGCTCACTGAGCCCACATGACTGTGGTCACCCCCAGGCCCCTCCCTTTAGTTATGCTGCTATAGATAAGGCTGCTGGAGCCACATGCTAATCACTGGCACCAAAGACAATTCCATACAAGCACCTGGTCTGGCTTGCCAGTGGAAGTGCCGATGCCGTGGTTGGACCGTCATTGCCGCAAGAGGACGCGCTGATGCCAACTCCTACCTGATGTTCACCATCTGCATTGAAAGAAGTGTGACCACTCGGCCTGGAATTACAACTATAACTACAGAACTATATTTGAACTATAAATGCGGTCTTCTGCTTGCGGGCCGCCCAATGGAGGATGGGTTCCCTTTTGAGTCTTGGTCCTCCCATCTTCCTAATCCCTGCCATCTTAGGGAGTTTTTCCTTGCCACTGTTTCCACACCTCTGGCTTGCTCACTAGGGATCTGGACCCATATGATTGTAAAGCTGCTTTGTGACATATTGTAAAAAGCTCTATATAAATAAATTTGACTTTGACATCTTTCAAACCTAACAAGCTCAGTTTTAATTCTTCTGGATCTTTCTGCAACCTTTGACACAGTCAACCAGAACATTTTCCTCTCTGTTCTTTCTAGCATTGGTGTGATTGGCTCTGCTTACAAATGGTTCCAGTCATATCTGGAAGACCGCTCCTATCTGGTAACATGGAGAAGATCTACATCCAATCCATGTAAACTCCCCACTTGAGTTCAACAAAACTCAGTTCTAGGCCATCTTCTCTTTATATATTCATTCCCTTGGTAACATTATTTTGTCTCATGATTTCTCCTATCGTTGCTATGCTGATCATACCCAGCTAATTCTTTCCTTCCCACATTCTGCCACCCAAGTTTCTGGACGTTCTTTCACATGAAGCTACTCATGCAGTCTCTCAGACCTCTACAGCTGATTCAGAATGCTGCAGCATGACTGGTCTTCAATCTCCACAAATTCACACATCACTCCACTGCTGTGCTGTCTTCACTGGCTTCCAGTAGCTGCACTCATCAAATATAAAACCTTGATGCTTGCCTACAAAGCCAAAAATGGACTAGCCCCTCCCTACATGGTGTCCATGGTCAAAGCCCGATCTGTACCATGAGCACTCAGAATCTCAAGCATAGCTTGATTCGAAACACCATGCTTAAAATCTCACATAAAACAAAACTCAAGGCTATTCTCTGTCCTGGCTCTAGGATGGTGGAACAATCTTCCACTAGCTGCTTGGACTGCAGTCTCTTACTGCCTTCAAACGTAGACTGAAGACTCACTCTTTTGTTGAATACTTAAATGAGCACTAACACCACAGATAGCACTTGGGCAACACGGTGGTTTGGTGGTTAGCATGTTTGTCTCTCAGCACTGAGGTGTTGGGTCCCTATCTGAGTGGAGTTTCCATGTTCCTCCCTGTGTCTGTGTGGGTTTCCTCCCACAGTCCAAAGACATGGAGGTTAGGTAAATTGGCTCTCCCTGATTCCTTGACACATTCTCCCCGAGTGTGTCTGTGTGTCTTCATGTTCAATAAAAAGTGTGTGTGTGTGTGTGTGTGTGTGTGTGTGTGTGTGTGTATGCCCAGTGGTGGATGGTGCTCTGCCACCTGGGTCTGTCCTCTCTCCCCTTCTTGCACCCTATTCAGTCCCCCAGGGGGCTGTGGATCCCGGTAGAGAGTACGCTGTGCGCAATTGGCTGCCGCTTCTCGCCGGTGTATGATTGGTAGTGTAAGAGTTGTACCGGTGTTAAAATTGTAAAGCAACCTTGAGTATCTAGAAAGGCGCTATATAAGTTCAACATTCATTCATTCATTCATTCATTCATTCACTTGTACTGGTTCTTTAAATTGTATGTTTATCTGTCTATGGATATATATGTTTTAATTCCTGTTGTTCAAGTTGGAATCTATGTTTATTTGGAATACTAGGTAATGGCATTGATTCCTGTAGTTTAGTAGTAGTCTGGCTCAAGGGTATCTTGAATTCTGACCTATCTATGCTACTATCTAGGATGCATTCTGTTAAAATATGCAGAGCAATTTTATAGCTTGCTCTGGATAAGAGCGTCTGCTAAATGCCCTAAATGTAGATAAATAAAAATGTTTTAATGCAGAACTAAGCATACAATACTGTATAAACATTATACTGTTGCTGTTTATAAAAAAACTAAATTCTTATTTTTATAATTTCTTATTCATGTAACGACTACAAAAGCATAGTTTAACAGGAAATATTTATGGAGCTATGAGAGTTTAAATAGAAAAACACAGAAAGCACTTACGTTTTTTCCAGTAGAAGTTTGTACTGCTCATCACCACAACCTCCTTCAACTTCTTGATCCAGCTTAGTGATCAATTCATGCTCAAACTGCAACACACATGTACACAGTCATCCACCTAACACATTCATATAGTTCTTTGAAGCAGCCCACAAACACACATGGCTATGCCACCAGCCTCACACTGGCTACACATTGCATATTCAAAGCAGTTTTATAATAGATTATTTAGGATCTTATATGCTGTATATATTTTTCATCTAATCATAAGTTAATGTATGATGTGATATTGTTAACAAATGAATTTCCAGGATTAGCAGCATATACCCAAGCCCCAGTAATAAATGAAGCAGTTAATTACAATTCACTGCTGGCTTCTTCGTCAAACATAGTATGAGCAATATAACATATAGTATGAGCAATATAACATATATATCATGTCTTGATTATTCCAAGTTATTCAGGAGGCCATGCCATCTATTTTTTTTATTAAAATGTGTAATCACTGGTTTTAACAATATGTTTGTTTCCTATAATTGCATCTTGTATAAAAACTCTACGCACTACAATTTGCATTTATAATACAGCAAAAGGTGGAACAAAGTAGAAATCAATCATTTTTGGGAATCTGCTTCGCTACTATTTACAGAAAGCATCAGTCAAGCTTGATTGATTTTCTCTTGGCTTTTATCATTTGTCTTTATCTTTGCTACAAATTTTGCTAGAAGACAGACAAACATTATGTGCCTCAGAACACTCACCATTTGGAATGTTCGGTTGGGACTACAGTTGTGTTCACACTGCATCATATCAAAGAAAATGGGTATAGTGGCCTTTCTCAGTTCTGGCTCAGGGACCAGAGTGCCTTGCAAGATAGGCCCCACCATGGCAGGGATAAACTTCATTTTATGAGGACCTGATGATCATAAAACCACATAATTGAACACAATGCACTGCTGATATGAGAATGCGCTTAATTCCACTTGTTTAGTGTTGTTAGATGCTAATAACAAAAGTGTTACACAGAATAATTATTAATTAAGTTTTATTTGTGGCCTAGAGAATTGAATCATTCTAGCATACCATTCTTCTATGGTTATAGCCAGTGTTGGGAACGTTACTAAGTTATATTTACTCACTACTCAAAAAAGTAACTGAGTTAGTAACTGAATTACTCTATAATAAAAGTAACTCGTTACCAGGGAAAGTAACTATTTGCATTACAGTTAAAAAAAAGTTACATGCCAATGAAAAAGCAGTTTTCATAGTCAGTTGAAATTAGATCAGAAAGGTGTTGAACTTTTGATATTTATTGCACAACAACAGACTAGTGCAGGATAAAATCCTTTAAAATCCCAAATCTTTGAACAAAAAAAAAAAAAAAAACAAAAAAAAACAAAGCAAAAGTAAATAGTTACACTATATAAAGTGCATTTAGGTTAGGTAAATTGGCATTCCCTGATTCCCTGACAAATTCTCCCTGAGTGTGTGTCTATGTCGTCCATTAAAAAGCAGTTGGAGGGTTTGCGGCGAGGGCGGGGAGAGGACCGCCCACCGCAGCGCCCGCAGCTCCCACAGCTCCCGGGTTCTACCCGCTGGCCGCTCTCCTCCTGGCGCGAAGCCTGGCTCCGTTTTTGTGTTTGTCTGTTCCAGTGTGTGTGTCTATCCCCGTGTTTCTGCCGAATTCCCTTTTCCCTTTCGTGCCTCTGTGTGTCAGTGTTCCTGTAGAGGGTGTTCTAAGCTGTTTGTGGCGGACACTCCACCGAGGGCGGTCATCTCCGAGACGCAGGACTGAGCCCTGCCCTGAGCCCTGTCCAGGTTAAATCAGTGGTTCCCAAACTTTTTCTGCCGTGCCCCCCTTTAGTAGATGAGAATATTTTTGCCCCCCCCCCCCCCCCCCCCCCATTGACTAGGGATGCACCGATTCACATTTTTCACTTCCAATACCGATTCAGATATCTGAGGCTTAGTATCGGCCGATACTGATCCGATACCGATCTGATAGAGTAAAACTGTGCTGAATCGACTTAAAACATTTTTTTTAACACAGACATACTGAATTACAAGTTTATTGAAAACTCTGCACCAGTATAGCACACTTAAACACACATATAAATATGTAAAAAACAACACAACTTGCATTTGTTCAGTCAGTGCAATTATGAATATAACATTGAATGTAAAATAAATAATACCAAACAACCTGAAACTTACAAAAACAATAGGTTCACAACTTTGATCAAACATGAAAAAATAAACTGCAAGAAACCTTTTAAATGGTTCAAGAATTCTAAATATAATTTAAAATAAATAAGGAGATGAAATAAGAGAAACAGCAATGCATATGCGGCTAGTTTGCAAGTGCAGACATCACGCAGAGCACAAAGCATGTAAAGGCCAGAAATATGTGTACTGTCTCTTTAAGGGAGCGAGTTGAGTGCGCGTATGGAATATTGTTGTTTTTTTAGCTTTCTGCCGTAGACCGAGTCAGACCACTGCTCTTTAATTTATTTCTGTAAGTAACGCATTAAATGAGCTTTGGACAACTCACCAGTTCATGTATGAACAGTCAAGTAGTGTTGGAGCCCAGGTTTATTTTGGTCAACCAGCAAATAAACGGACTAAGTGGAATAGCACCAGCGCGAGTACGAGTCAGTGATTCACCTCTCCTCTGTGTGCTTCGTGTTTCACTCGCCTGTTAACTGTCCAAGTTTACTTCTATCTGGGACAGAGTGGATATTTAAGGTTGAAATAACTCCGTAAAGCAAGCAATACAAGCATAGAATTAGACTGAATAGATCTGTTTTTATGGATCGGTCACATTGTGCCCGATACCCGATCTAGAATTTTTTCAGATATTAATATCGGAATCGGTGCATCCCTAATATTGACACATGTGCACGTTTTACTTCCAAGCTCCGCGCCCCCCCTGCAATAGCTCCGCACCCCACCTAGGGGGTGCACCCCCCACTTTGGGAACCACTGGGTTAAATAAAGGTTACAACAATAATAATACTAATAATTAAAAAAATAATAATTGTTGTTATAATGATCAAACAATCAAATTTAGAAGCATTGCTCTTTCTTTTTTTCAGTGAATGCAAAAGAAACAAAAAATGTTTTTCCATTTCATGGTACCCGTATTTTCCGGACTATAAGCCGCTACTTTTTTCCCCACGATTTGAACCATGCGGCTTATGATGTGCGGCTTTTCTGTAGATGTTACTTCACCCATCAGGGGTGGAGCAGAAAGTGAATCAGGTGGTAGGTCAAAGTTGTAAATCAAAGTGCTCATTTTCATTTAGCGCATGCAAGCAGCAGGCACGACGGAGAAATTTTTTCAAACCAACATGCATTGTGCCAAATTCCGACTCCCCTCATTTGCACACGCATAAAGACGCTACAGATGATATTCGGTAGTTACAATGACTAACTTAGTTCATTGAGCACTCTAGTTTTGTCCTAACTAGATATTTAGACATAATACATTAGACATGTCGCCTTTGGCTTGCTCACTGGGGGCTAGGACCCGGCACTTGTAAACTGTTGTAAAAAGCGCTATATAAATAAAATTTGATTGATTGATTGAATACTGCTGTAATACTGCGAAGTCGTGGTCAGAGGTGAACTTCTAAATAAATTTAAAAATCGGTCGTAACTCCGGTCCGTCGTTAACCAGACCCGCCGTTAAGCAGGGACTCACTGTATTCAGTTCAGTAGATATATGCGGCTTATCGCCCGGTGTGGCTTATACAACATTTTCCCTTAAAAAAAATGTTGTAGGTGCGGCTTATATTGAGGTGCACTCTATAGTCCAGAAAACACGGTAAATGTTTTTTTTTTAAGCCAAAAGAAATTCCCCTACCGAGATTGTACCACATATCCCGTAGCCTAAATCCAATACATTTTCTCATGTCCCCATACCTAGAAAAGGTTTTAGAAATAAAATTAGTTCAGAATGATACATTTTATACTCAAATAACCCCAATATAACAACGCAATGAATTATCTCACACACACACACACACACCCCACACAATGTAGTTTACTAAATAAACTCACTTGTTGAGAATCTTACTGCGCTTCTCAAGAGAGAAGGTCTCCAGTTGCAACGATTTGTGAGTAAGGAATGCAACAGTGAGGTGAAAGTAGTTGTTCCATAGCTATGCAATAATGACATACATAATTGTTTTACAAAGCTGAAAGTTTGACAACCAAGAAAGAAAGTACACATTCCAAAAGCATAAATTAAAGGACTAAGACTGACCTGGAGATGGAAGTGGGCAGGATCCAAAAAGTAGTGATTGAGAACTTCAGAGTACTGGTTTACTGCATGCAGAAACACTTGCATTTGCAGGAGGTTCATGATTATCCAATCAGAAGGAAATACATTCCCCATAAAGTCTTTAAACATGATGAATGTCTCCATCAGAAAATCCTGGAAAGGAGACAATACTTGACCTCTATATGTAAAATATAGCCTACTGTTAAGTGACATTTTCTATTTTCAAAGGGAGCACTTGTACCAGGATTTTAGCAGATGTAGATGGAATTTCGAATGTAATTGTGGTTTTAAGAACGTGACTTTGCTTGTTGTTTTACTATAGTGGCCTCTAAAATTGCAGATATTCATTTTTAAGGGTAATTTGTCATCTACATCAGTAAGAAGAATACATAAACTAAAAGGATAGGACCCACTTGTAGAATCTTTTCATGATAGATATCATGACATCTGGGTTGGAAAACTTACAATTATGTCCTGCCTGGTTTTAAAGGTGCTAATGTAGTGGTCATAGTGTTCATCTTCCATCTGTTTCAGAATGGCAATCATGCATGCCAGAAAATGCCCCTGTGCTCAAGAGAATGTTTTTATTTAGAACAGTGAACAAACTAGAGAAAAAAAAAGATATTCTTGACTGTTACCTCCCTCTCTAAAATAAAAACAAATCTTGCTCTAGTAGTAGTTTGCCACCATAGAGAGAATCCACCTTCCTTGGTACTACTTTTTCATACTATACATAACACCAGATGAGTATAATTGAACATGATCTAGAAATTCTGAAAACTTAATATTTTATAAAAATTCTGAATTTATGGATTCATTATGCAAAAATACAAAATAAACAGGTATTTTAGCATGAAGCAAAATCACTGTTGACCAGTGTAACCTGTATACAATATTCAGTGTACTTTACAATTAGAGGAGATTCTTTGCTCATTCCAATGACTGTGCGGTTGACTCTCCGTAAGAGACGTTCCATTATTAACTGCACATGACCCTTCATGGGTCCCTGGAAAAAATAGCACAGATGCATCAGGGACAAGAAAGAATACGAGGATTGGTGGGCTTTCTGGGTGAATATACCTCGACAGGACATACTGTCAGTAATTATAATTAGTCAGTCACCATTGTGAATCACATGATTGCATACTTAGAACCATGATTTGACATGTGTAGGGAGGTTTCTGCTGACAGATATACCACATCTTTGCGATCCAGCATATCCAGTATAGCACTGAGGAGGTGCACGCAGGCCTCATGATCAGGCTTATTGGAATGGTCATCCAACTGACCACTAAGCTGGTCTGTGAACAGGGGCAACAGTACACCACGGCAGTCTGTTCAAAGAGGAATACTGTTAAAAGCATTAAAACATTTAGTATTTTTGGCAATATTTGGGGCATTTTATGGGCAGGAGTTTCTCACCAGGCAGTTTGAAAAGGTCACTTTCTACAATCTTCACCATACATCCTAACTTCTGCCTCACAAGCTGCGAGTCTGGAATACTCTCAATAAACTTAGCCAACAGAACACTGTTGTGGCAAGAAAGATAATAAAAGTTTCATAAGTCAAGATAAGTACAGACAATATTAATATGTGGACAAAATGTACAATTTTGAAAACAGGAAAACAAACTAACCACCTAGTGTGGCCTTCACTATAAGAAACCACTGGCTATTCTAGCATCCCATTCTTCTCTGTTATAGCATCATGCACTTTTTGCAGTACTGACTATTAGAGAATGTTTAACAGTCTAGACAGAAATAGAGCTTGAAGAGAGTAAAAAAAACAGCCACCAGTTTTTTATACACACTAAAATGCTTTTTTAATAAAGATATTAATGGCATATGTTTAGTCTTCTTTATGAACTGAATGTTCTGCTACCTCAAGGATTGCATCATTCTGCATATATATCATTCTGGATATTCAGATATCCAGCTCTGGAGATACTGTCAGTGACACTTTACCTGAGCTCCACTGAATCAAAAACCTGCTGGATGTCATTGAGGATGGCTGGAATGTATTTCAGAATTGCTCCCTAAGAAGAAACAAAACACAAAAAATAGGGTGGGGGAGGGGGCAGTTTAATAGACATCAGCAGATCAATAACAGGATCAGCAACAGGCTAATCCACACACTGAAGAATAATATATTATGTAATTGTCACAGTATTTGACTGGGAGGAGCCACCCTCCTCCTCCCGGGGGGGGTTGTATATCACGGTACATCCCCTGACCCCTCCCTCCAGGTGTGTCTGTGTTTGGTTATTTCCGTGTGTGCATTGTAGCGTGCACACACACACACACACACACACACACAGAGTCTAGTGAGTGTGCTACTTTGACAGTTAAAATGTTGAATAAAGAAACTCTCGCCTTGGCATCCACCTCAAGCCTCTTGTCATAGTAATACTGAATTCAATATAGGAATTATATTTTTCTGATAGGCCTATTCTCATCATTGGCATCTTAGCACAGCTGTACACCTACCTTTATTTTCACAGCTTCATCCAGAGGCCTGTCCATCAGTGTATTAACAGACAGGAAAAGGGTTCGAATAGAGTCAAAAAACTCATCCCCATCCTTGTAACTGCCGTAAAATCTAAGAGGAATGGGATACAGCAAAAAAGTATTTGAAAATTTTTTAACTCTTCCTCTATACATTCACTTATATGTATAAGTCATACTGATACCCTATTTTATTTTCCCTCAATTTACTGTTTCTAGTTATATTTATCTTTTGCTTATTCTTATTTTCATTAACATTATAATTCTTAATTTTTTATTTAAATTTCTGTTTGATTCTTTAAATTCATTATTTAATTCATTTTCATTTCTATTTAATTTCTTTAAATCCTTGCTTTTCATTTTTATTTATTCTACTTTTTGGTAATGAACTTCTCAGGGTTACAGATCTTGGGTCTTAATAAGCTTCTTTATTTTCTCTTGTCTGAAGCACTTTGCCAATGTGTATGAAAGGTGTAATATAAATAAACTTGACTTGCCTTTGAGAAGTAACATTCCCCTTTGACAGTGTACAATATGTACAGTTAAAGAGGATATTATTATTCCCCCTATGAAATTTTAAGTTTCCTCAAGATTCTGGCAAGATCCTTTTTAGCAGAGCAAGGCAGTTCTAAACATACAATTATTTTGTATTATAGTTTATAAGTATTTCTAAACATACAATCTTTCATTAGAAGGACCAAAATATTCATATTTGTGCATCAAAACATTATTATGTAAGAATAAGCTAAAATGACCTGGGACATTATTAGCCCTCTTTAAGAAATTACCATTTATTAAGTCATCACACAAGCCACTTTTAGGGCATACTCACACTAGGGTCTGTGATCCGGGACCGGGCACGGTTCCCTGCCGAAGCATGGTTCGTTTGATTAGTGTGATCGCCCCGAACCATGCCCGGGCCCGGCCCATTTAACCGTGCCCAGGCCCGCCTGAAGAGGTCGTTAAACAGTCATGGCAGCAAAGGGATTAGCAGACAATCGTTGTGTTAAATGATCGATAAATCTGTGCTTGCACCGTGTTTCTGCACTCCCAAAACGACTCCAAAAATTGGGAACTCCATAGTGTTGTGCGAGCGCGTTTTTTTTTCAAAATAAAGTCACGTTGTGATGATGTAAGCGTGCTCGGGCCGGCTTGATAAAGGCAGTGTGAGTGCAGGCCAGAGGGGGAGTGGGGAGGGGGGATAACCGGGCCCCAGCACGGAACCAGCAAACCGTGCCTAGTGTGAGTACACCCTTATTAAACATTAATTTAAAGCCCAGTATAATGCTGGGAACAAGGAAACCAGTCCCACCTGAGGTAAAGTATTCGAGATTGTGCAATAAAGCGGAAAAGGTACTTGAAGGCCTTTAGGGCAGCATAGAGCCTCTCTGAGTGAAGTGGGTCTTCAGCGTGACCAATGTAATAATTCAGCACTTTGGTCAATTTCCTAGAGAAGACATGGCAAAATGAGACTTCAAGAAAGAGAAGATGAAATGTTTAAGAGTAAGTAAGGTATAAAAAAAAACTCTTACATGTAAGCCAGTGTGGCACTGAAGTGCTTATTTATATATGTCTCAAGGACTGGGTTGAAGTGCTGAAATTTTACATCCCCAATAAGTGAAATTATAAACACCTGGTCAAAAGAAATGTTTGTTAATAATGTTAATGTTTATAATTAAAGACCACACATTATATTCTCTCAGTGAACCTGAAGACCACACATTATGTTCTGGGGAAGACCCAGGACACGCTGGAGAGATTATATCTCTCGGTTGTCCTGGGAATGCCTCAGTATCCCAACAGAAGTGCTAGAAGAGGTGCTGGGGAGTGGTGGTGGGTATGGTGCTGGGTATGGTGCTTTTTTGGTGTCACCAGAACCTGAACCTGAAATCATTATTACTTGAAAAAACAAGTCTGTATAAAATCCATTCAGGTATGCAAAAATTCAAGTTAAAATTCAGGTTCAGGTCAAAATTCAGGTTCAGGTCAAAATTCAGGTTCGGGTTGAAATTCGGGTCGGGAATGCATCCGGGATACTTAGGATACTAATTTATCCAATTTTATTTTATCTACTTACAGTTTGACAATCGACATCTAAACAATTACAAAAATATAAGCAAATAAATTATTCAACCTATTCAATCTGTGTTTGAAGGTGAGGGGTTAAGTGTAAGCCTGTGAGCCGGTGTCTCCCTCTATCAGGACTGTGATGCCCGCTGTTCGTTTACAGAGGGCCTGGCAGTTATAATTCAGCAATACCAGTTTCAAATGACAGTAAAATTGACCAATCATATCTTCCCTCTTAGTGGGCGGGCTTAACTGTATGATAATTTCCGCCCGCTGTGGCGACTCTAGCTCTCGTATGCGTACCACCGCTAGCTAGTTTCGATTCATTCCTTTGATGTCCTCGTGCGCATTGTTTACATATTCCGCTTCCGAGGAACACGGAGCTGTGAACCTTATTATACCTTATTTTTCTTAAGAAGTTATCTAGTACATATATTACTGTTTATTGCGTTTCTAAAGCTGTACTGTCGTCTCAGTTTTTTTATTTTTTATTTATTGCAGTTAATCAGTTAATTAAGAAAGGAAACGATTTTTTTCCGGGGGGGCGGGCCCAGGTTTAATGGTCACGGTTCGCTACTGTGTTTGAACCATATACTTTCTATGCTAATTACATTTTTAAAAACTGGTCCAATTGCTCATTAAAGCAAATGTTGTGTCACATGGCAGCAGCTCGATGCATTTGGGGATATAGACATGGCCAAGACGGTCTGCTGCAGTTCAAAACGAGCATCAGAATGGGGAAGTAACTCAAATAACAGATTTCTGCTGCTGACATTCAGATGGTAGGGTGAAATTTGGCGTCAACAAAATGAAAGCATGCATTCATCCTGCCTTGTATCAACGTTGGTGGTGGTGCAATGGTGTCAGGGATATTTTCCTAGCACACTATGGGCCTATTAGTACCAATTAATTGTACTGAGTATTGTTGCTGACCATATCCATCCCTTTATGACCACAGTGTACCCATTTTCTGATGGCTACTTCCAGCAGGATAACATGCCTGCCATAAAATGTGAATTATCTCAGACTGGTTTCTTGAACATGACAATGTGTTCACTGTACTCCAATGGCCTCCACAGTCACCAGATCTCAATCTAATAGAGCACCTTTGGGATGTGGTGGAACGGGAGATTCGCATCCTGGATGTGTAGACGACAAATCTGCAGCAACTGCGTGATGCTATCATGTAAAAATGGACCAGACTCTCTGAGGAATGCTCCCAGTACCTTGTTGAATCTGTCACGAAGGATTAAGGCAGTTCAGAAGGTAAAAGGGGGTCCAACCTGGTACTAGCAAGGTGTACCTAATAAAGTGGCCAATGAGTGTATATGTCACTGAGCAAAGAAACAGATTCTTCTGTCCTCCCTCCTTCCCTCAAAGTACACTAAATCACAGTACCCTCTCTGAACATTCCTGGATCAGCTTGGACACTGTGCTATAGGAAATGTTTGAAAGTTAAATAAAAATACATACATTTTTAAAAATCTTCCATTTTGTCTGTCTTCTAAATTAGCAATAACAAAGTAACAAAGTGTGATAAATTGTTGTGCTCACCAAGGCATTGAATACTAGGGTATCATAAGTATCCTTTTCAGAAGTTTCCATCATGATGTTAAAAAGGGCATCCAATGTGTCCTGAAGAAACTTTAGGTAAAAGAAGAATATATAATAATAATAATAATAATAATAATAATAATAATAATAATAATGCATTTTATTTGATGGCGCCTTTCTAGCACCCAAGGACACCGTACAATAAAAGACAATCATAAAATTAGACAAAGGAAATAAACATTAAAGATAAAACTAAATTAAATAAATAAATATATAATATATATATAATATAATAAATATCTGAGATATAAGGGCTTTTTATAAAATAAAGTTGCTAAACAACAATACAAAATCTTACTTTAACAATCTCTCCTCCTTCAACTTCCATTAATCGCCGAAGGTTCTCTTCTAATTTCTCAGGATTTGATCTCCAGTTAAGAAGACCCAGCAGATTGACTGAAAACGAAAGAGAAGAGTCTGTACTAGGGGTGACCTGCTAAATTATTTATTTATTTAGTACAAGTAAGAATGATCATCCAGGTTGATTTATATTCTCACTGAAATTTGGAATAAACAATATCTTAGAGGTTCTCAATCCCCAGAATAGTCCAAAACAACACTTCTGAATGGTGGAATCTATAATGGTTGGAGAACTGCTACTGATGATTTGTAAGTTGGGATTTTTTTGTGACAGGTTATTCCAAATTCAACATAAAGGAAGATCTCCAAAAGGATCTCAAAATTTATGAAGAGTCTGGAACAGACATTGAAGATGTTTTTGAGGATTTGCTAAAAGATCCAAATTGTGGCAAAAGTTTCAAGTGGCAAGTTTTTCTTCATTTTTCTCACTTCTCTCCTACTTTGAAAGAGCAGTGGTTCCCAAACATTTTACGATCCCATACCCCTTCACACATCTGACCACCTGCATTTGATAACTATAGCCATCTGACTTTGATGCCTACCTACACACAAGATATGTTTTTTGAGGAATCTCATATCACAATATTGATAAATATTTATTGTGCAGCCCTACTAACAGCATTACTCCACTTCAGATTAAAACTCAGTATTCAGAGGTCTGTGCAACTAGCTAACAGAGGTGGGTAGAGTATTCAACAATTTTCCTCAAGTAAAAGTACTGTTACTTGAACCAAATGTTACTCAAGTAAAAGTAGAAGTATGCATCCAAAAATTTACTTGAGTAAAAGTAAAAAAGTACTTTGATTAAAAGCTACTCAAGTAGTGAGTAAATGCATGAGTAAGTACTCAATGCATTGAGTCTCATGTCAATAAATTACATCATGGGAAATTGAATTACTGGAAACAATGACTTTTAATGATAACAAAAATAATTTATTTTAAATATAATATATAAATAATATGTATTTTTGTTTGTTCCTAATTATTAGGCCTGTGTAACTTTAATGAGTTCCACAAAGGCACTAACTGATGAGACTGTCAGCCAATACTTGTAGCTACAACTTGACGCCAACTGAATCAATTTATAGCAAACTTGATCATCATATATTGCTAGTGTGTATACTCGGAGTGTGAACTGGTTTTTAGTATTGCACTGCGTTACATTTAATAATTACATCATACAAACGTTATGCCTCAGAGATATAGCATTACACAAAATTATACATATGGCAAACTTAACTTATCGCATCGCAGGGTTGCCAACTCTCACGCATTGAGCATGAGACACACGCATTTGACCATCTTCACACACTCTCACGCCACACTTCCGATTTCTCACGCCAAAAAAAAATCTATTTATTGACCTCTGATCCACATATATGATTCAATGAGTTACTAGTTCGCTCTGGCGCCAACCACTGGCGATCGATCGATCGCGATATAATACTTAATTTGTGTTCATTTTACACCCCGCCCGGTAACAATGTACACTCGCCACCCCCTCAAGGTTCAAATCTCACTCCAAGTGATCTTGAAAAGTTGGCAACCCTGCGCATCTTGTTTCCTCAAATTTGATGTTGAGTTCTTGTAGGCTGAAATGTCCACACGTTTGGCAGACACAACTGACAGCGCATTATATAATGTCCCTTTTACACGTGTGTAATGTGAACAGTGGCTGTATGTGAGGTCAGGGATGCTCGGTAGGTTTTTCATCACTTTCTTGCTACGGTGGAGATCGCGTATGTCGCGTATGTGATCACGTGACTGACCGGCTTCATTTGATTCGTCACTCATACTCGGGTGACGAGACGTTGGTCAGTCTTCTCACTGAAAAGACGAATTATTTACAAAACGAAAGTAACGGTAGTGCGCGGCGCAAATCCGATTGTAACGGAGTAAAAGTCGCGTTATTCTCAGCACATATTTACTCAAGTAAAAGTAAAAGTAGAAGTCGTTCATATTAAAACTACTCTTACAAGTACATTTTTGTCCAAAAAGCTACTTGAGTGAATGTAACGGAGTAAATGTAATGCGTTCCTACCCACCTCTGCTAGCTAATGGAATAAAATGAAGATTACATGAAGTGTAAATGTTACACTAATCTTATCTGGACTTAGCTGCACCACTAACTGGCTTCTCTCTCTCTGAAATGCATTGATGCGAAGGAGGCAAAACTTTAAGAGATTCTTATTAATTTATGCTCCAAGACAGACACTGGATTATAATCTAGCCTAGAGGGAGTCACTGCGAGAGCTGTCCAGGGATTTAAAAATTGCCATCATTTTACCCAGGGGAAAGCTGGAGAATATAAGGGTCTTATTGTACCGATGTCTCCTTTCCAACACATAATTGAGAACTCTGGACTGAAGTAGATGCCTAGGTTAAATCCTGTGTCTATAGTATACCATCTGAACTTTAAGTGATTTGTATTTGATGTAAATGCACAGCTTAGGATCCCTTATGTTTTGGGTATTAATGGGTCCAGTCTATTACTGTTTCATAGTATAATCATGGTATAATAATTTATGTTCCCCATGCATTACTGTGGATCATATGTGAGCATGAGTATTTTAGATTTATGCATATCCAGATATTAATCTGTGTTGTGTTATTTTAGACTTATGCATATCCATGTATTCCTCTGTGTCATTTTAGATTCACAGTAAGGTTAACCCTGTAAGGGCAGGCCCCAGCACTGCCCCGCCCATAACCACCAGAGGGCGGTCACGGTCTACATCTCGTAGACGCAATCAGCAAAGATGACACGCAGCCGTCTTGCTTCCTTCTTAGGGAGGCTTGCTGCAGTGTCTCTTTGCTGAGTTGTTTGTTTCTCTCGAGCAGTCAGCCGGTAACGTTTCTCTGGTATACTCCTCATTGTAATTTGCCTCCTCTCTTCCCTTTCTCTGTTTTTTCAAGTTTTCCCCCCACTGTATTATTCTCTTGTTACTCTTTCTGATCGCTTAGGGAAGTTTTGTTTTTTCGCCGTTCGTATTAGGGGTGACCTGCAATAGTCGCTGATTCGACTATAGTCGACTATACCCCCTAGTCGACTATGAACGTCATAGTCGAATGTACCATTCTAACTGCAGGGGGGTGCCCAAGGACGCTGCTAAGCATTAGTTGTTACATTAAATGTCTTTGTTTTCGTTATATATAACCGTTTGTCAAATAAAATCATCCTAATTTCTGTTAATAAATATTTTTAAATGATGTGTGCGCATTAACAATAGGCATCTTCCTTACTACACATTAATAAATCACACCCTGTAGTTGCACAATCCAAATGAGCGGAGCTGAACACACTACAGATTATAACGGCTACTAAAAAAACTTCAAAAGTATTTTGAAAAAGATAAAGATGAATCAAACAAAGTAAAGTGCAAGTTATGTCATCAACGTCTTTCATGTCGCACGACAACAACCAACATGGCATTCCATTTAAAACGCGTAAGGCAGAAAAAAATAACAGTTCAGCCGTTTGTCGTTTCAGTGTGTTGTCTCGTCGCGGTGCGTTTCGGCAAGTAAGCTTATAAACATTTTTTGTTGTTGTTTGCTTTTTAGACCCCGTTACTTGAACCTTACCTTATAATTTTTTTGCTGTTGTGTGACAATTTTTTAAATATATTTTCAGGCAGGCATATTTTATTTAAAATATTTTTGACATTTTGCACAGTGCCTGTCTGACAGTTCGATATGCACACTGACGGTTAATGTTTTCTAACGTTTCATTAAAAAATAAATAAGTAATAAATCAAAGCTGAATAAAGCAAACCTACCATGTTTATTCATTTATCTGAGTGTTTTAGGTTTTTATTTTGAAGTGGAAAAAAGAGGTACAGACACCTCTAGTCTGTACATGTAAAACACTGGCGGATTCAGGAGGGGACAACCCTAGCGGCCCATGGTTGACAAATCATACCTGAAGTGCCCTCCAGAAAATTCAATATGTGGGCTATAAATATGCCCTTATAGTCTATTCATTATTGCATTCATGCCCTTCTACTGTCAAAAATGTGATGCTGTGGCCTATAAGGTGCCTTTATAATCTAGACCAGGGGTAATCAATTAAACCTTTCCGCGGTCCATTTTTGGCAGATAACTCAGACCTTAGGTCCGGGTCCGCGGTGGCGAGCGAAAGTTGTTCAGCGTGGGGGGGGGTGGGGGGGGGGGTGGTGGTGGTGGTGTGGCGAACGTAACACTCAAATGGGTGGTGAACGTAACACTCGTCTGAAAATAAATTCTCCGGTTTAAAATATAGTCTCCGGTTAACATTTTTTTGGCATTTGGGTCCGTATCCAGTTAATCAGGAATGTGATTGGGTCCGGACAGGACGGCGTTCGGGTCCGGATCCGGACCGCGGTCCGCCATTTGGTGATACCTGATCTAGACTTTGTAATGGCCTAAAGTTGATGATTTGGTTGCCCTTCCTATCCTAAAGGTGCCATTATGAAGTGCCCTCAATACTGCACACATTGTCCCAAATGGTATCCTATCCAATAGAAAATAGGAGTGCTGTACAGGACATTCCTACAAGTACCCAAAATGTAATGCCCAATTATGTGCTCCACTAAATTTGAATTACCCCAGTGTATAAAATGTGATGCAATGCTATAAAGGGTGTCCCCACAATAGAATTATATAATTACTACATTAGGGAAAATAGATAGAAAAAATATAGTTCTAGATAAAGAGAAAATGTGGTATCATGTAGGTGCCATCAGAATGGGATAGGCTTTCAAGAACAAAATTCATTAGAACCACTTCCAAGAAGAAAAACACAATGGAGCGACCTTGGAATGGAACAAAAAAAATTCCAGTGAGGAAAATGAGATGCAGTGCCCTACTGTCTCCCTTACAACATGCCCTCTAATTCAAAGGGGTATAATGCGATGAACAAAATTTTAAATTATTATTATTATTATTTTTTTTACAAACCCTGCCTAGCCAGAGGTGGGGTTAGTTATGATTGTCTAACCTGGGTTGCCTGATAATGTTAATTAATGAACTGATATGCATTTTTTTCCTCATGCATGATACATCATAGTTCACTCCTACCCATAAAACAGATTGCCACTGACGTTAAAGATCCAAAAAATCTTAACAATAAACAATTATTCTGGTACAATCAACATGAGCAAGGATTTCAGAGCATACCATTCTGTGTAAGCTTGGTAGAGCAGGTGAGTGTGTTTATCTGGAAACTGTCCTTGGTAATGGGAATTGTGAATGATGAAAAAGGTTTTCCATTCTGCCTCTCGTACTCATCCATTTCAGCCAATGAGCCAGGCAGAGTCAAATATGTCTTGGCATCATCTGCTTTCTTCACATCCACCTTTGGCATAATGGACAGAAATGTATGAGGTTTGTAGAGGAAATGTAGAGGTTTACTTCAAATACTTTAATAGCTGAGGCTTATGTCCATTTCCACTTTGACAGAATTCACTTTGAAGATTATTGACAGAACTTACACAATAGTCCTTAAAAACATCAAAATTATGAACTTGCATAAGCTTAAATATGCTTTAGATAAAAATATGAAATTAAACATTTTTGCATTTTGTTTGTGGAACAGAATTGAGACTTGAAAGCAATGTTTCTGCCAGTGCGAGGGGAAACATGAAGAAAGGAAATGCTTAAATGCTGCCTGCATGTCCACCTTGTAGACAACAAGGTCATGTCTTCCATCTGGGAGAGTTGTACCATCTGACTTCATTAGTCTCACAAACGCCATGCCAAACGGTTTTTCTGATTTGTCTCTAGCTGCAAAAAAGAAAAAAACATACAATGTAACCAATTAAATTAACAAAACATTATCAAACAAATGCAACAGTATGTTCACAGTATTCACAGTGAATGAATTAAAATTTGGGGAAATATGTATATGTATATTACACAGTAAGATGAAATACATACAACATGAAATCACAAGTATGAAAATTTTTTTAAGTATTCTTTCACTAAGAAAAATAGCCAAATAGCCCACAATCCTGAGAGGATCTGTGTCTGAAAGTCATGCTGAGATGGCAGCGGCATACATCTTCTACTGGGATTGCCACCTAATCCAAAGAAAAGCAAATACATAAATGAGGATTTTATAGACAAATAATACTACTCATAGTCAACAATCTTGTACTGACAGTTTTCCTTAGACATGTGCTAATGGTGATTCTTGAACTTGAGCAAACTCTCGAGTTTATGTTAACATTGTAGTGTCCCTACCTTTGCAGTTTCATTCCAACAGGGCTGCTTGACTTGATAGTAAATCACTGACTTGTATTCAGTTAGTCCTTCACAGCCTGCTCCAGGGAATATGGCATTCTAATGAGAAATGAGCTTGGTTAAGAAACCATTTTATTATGTTATGTAATGTTTTAAATGAAGGAACAACAACAAACATTCATTTATGAGCCCGCAGGGGTCATTCCCCAGTCTAGTCATCCGTGGTTTTGTTTGTCTTCTTTGTATATCCCGCTTTCGTGTTGCCTCGTTCATGCCCGTTACCCTGTCTGTAAGTACGTCCTGTTATTGCTGCCCAGTCGCCCTGTGTTATCTGTTAGTTTCGTTACTCTGCGTTTTACCCGTGTTTCGTGTCCGGATTGCTTGCCTGTTATGACCCCTGCCTCTTTTGTCGACTCTGGTTTTGGTATTCCCTGTATTAAATCTCGCTCATCTCAGCAATTGTGTCCGTCTCCTCGCTCCATGGCGCGAGCCACGTTACACTTGTATTCCAAGATGATCACAAACATTGCCTACTTCTTGTTGCGACAGTTAATGATTTTAAGCTTTTTTTTTAACTGACTATACTGAAAATTGTAGACATTGTCTATGAACATCGCAAGTGAAGATGAAGTCTTGGGCGAGGTCATAGACCAGATGAGATGGAAAACAGTGAATATGGGGATGGAGATCTCCATCTGTTTGTACAAATGAAGGGAAGAAAAACTGTGCAAAGCCAGCAAATTGCTGATGTCTTCCATCTTTTTCAATTATCTGTCCCTCATTGTATCTTAAGGACTGAAGAAATGAGAATAAATGAGTGCATTGGTGACTTAAACTTGTGTTGTTACATGCCAAGACCTGGTAAATCCTTCTGGTATGGGTTGTTTGCATGCAGCTTGTGACTCTTATTTTGCAGGCTCACCTGAGTGGAGGCGGGGCTACAATCACAAGAGGTGATTGTTTGTTGTGTTTGTTACTCTTTTGTCTGCTCTGGGCTGGGTGAGATTAGATGAGTGCACTCCTACATTGAACACCACGTAGGTGAACTCTTGTCTAGACACCTCAGGTAAGCGGCGGTGGTGTTTTTATTGTATTTGCATAGTATGTTAGTGTTGAGAGGGTTTTTTTCTTTGCAATTAGTGTTGCCACCTGTCCCGGTTTTCCCGGGCTGTCCCGGTTTTTCTTCTTTTTAATATTCGGTCCCGGCAAAAAAACTAGGTTAGTTCAAACCACGATTCAGACTGTTTCTGCACACTTTAAATCTGTTTTTTTCTCGCTGTGTCCATTTAAAACCCCTCCGGTACCCCATTTTAAACCCCTTCACCACCCCAATCCCCCCCCCCCCCCCCCCCCCCGCTCAACAACTCATGTTCACCCCCCCCCCCGTCAACAGATTACACTCGCCACCCTGTGTCAGTATGACAGTGTCCTTGTTTTTTGTCAGACCTAGGTGGCAACCCTATTCGCGATCGACCAATAGATTGCGATCAACGTATTGGGCACCCCTGCCCTAAATGAAGCGCCTCCCTCTGGCTATAAATATGTTCATAACCTCTGTCCAAATGCTCGAGGAGGTGGTGTCGCCACAATATATGACTCCGATATAGGCATTTCTCAAAAACTCGGCTTCATGTTTAATTCTTTTGAACATCTCATCCTCACTGTATTAAATGTATCAAATTTAAGAACCAACAAAGCATCCTGGTCGTATGTTAATTACTATTTACTACCCCCACGGTTCATATTCTGAGTTCTTGCAGGAATTTTCAGACTTCTTGTCTCATGTAGTACTATCGGCCCATATGGTGATTATAGTTGGTGATTTTAACATCCATTTTGAAAATCTATGTGACTCTTTTAGCATAAATTTTCAACCAATTCTTGATTCAATGGGTATCACTCAGAATGTGGTGGGTCCTACGAGAGTTGTATAGTAACAAAGTAGAACTATTTCACTACTGTACTTGTATTTTACAGATACAGCATTTTAGTACTTACAAAATAAGTATTTTGTACTTATTTTGTAAGTACTAAAATGCTGTATCTGTACTTTAATGGAGAATTATTTTTTTCTCCTACTTCCACTTTTATTTCACTACATATTTTCCATCAGTTTAATACTTTTACTCCGATACATTTTTTACGTGCTGTATAGTTATTCATTACAATTATAAACATGTTAGCTGGCGCTGTCACCGGGTCAAGCGATCAGGCTGTCTCATGAGAAAACTGCGCATGCTCCGGTCGCGTCTCGTTTACTCTGCCGCTGCCTTCACTGAACAGGTAATACAGGTTCACTTGACACGTCGTGACTTCCACAAGGGTCTACGCGGCAAAATTCCATGCAGCAGCTTTGAACTTTGAAGGTCCATTTTCAGTATTTTCCAGCACCTTCAGCTTAATTTACATATTTATACAAATACACATATACTCTAAATTATTCCAAATAATTCGCTTTTTATCTCATTAAAAGAGATGGTACCATGTTTGGTAACAGCAGTAGAGCAGCATAAGTGCTGAATAATAAGCTTGTTGGTGTTTTAATGTACATATATTGGCACCTTCCACACCTTCAACATCGAGTGATCGTGGCTGTGAGGGTGAGCAAGGAGACCACGTTGGCCCTACCTAGAGACAGTGTTTGCGTTTGTTGGAGTGAAAGTAAATTCCTATAGGATGAAGTGCCATCTCTGCCTCCCTAAAGAGGGTGAAATATTGGCCTTCATAAATTCACGTTCAAACTTGAAGAAACACATCAATGTAAGTTAGAAATATAACGCACAGAAGAAGCACCAGCTTTAGCTGTCAGTAAGCGCTAGTTATGTTAGATATCTTAGCTAACTAACCTAATTATGTTCATGACGTGCTGCAGTATTCACTTAACATTAGCTGGCAATCATAAAGGCAATGTCATGCTGAGTTGTGTTTTTAGCAACAGTAAGCCATGTCTCTTTTCATGCTGACTAATCATGTGCCCATTTTTATAGTGTAGTGTTAGGGTAAGGGCATTTATTGAGGGTAAATGCAAGGCAGTAGGCTCACCCTAAGAATCCGACGGACGAATTTTACGTCCAAAATACACCTCGTTTTCTCAGCTAAATTAAGGCGAACTTGTACGTCTGCGTTTTGTTCTGTTTTTTGTGTACAGAGTGTTAAGCGCAGTTTTTTAAGTTGCTACTTCTTTGTACAGAACACTTGTATTTGTGGTCTTTGACATCTTTGATTTGTAAGTGATAAATAAAAACAATTGATAATCAAACTGACAACTTTCTTTAATGAATTCAAAACACAATACTTGTACTTTTTACTTTTAGTACTTGAGTAATACATTTTTAGAATAAACTACTTGCAGTATACTTAAGTACAAAAAATGCTGAATACTTTTGTACTTCTACTTATGTAAAGTTTTTAAAGAACAACTTATGCTCAAGTCAATTTTTTTTTATAGAGTACTTGTACTTTTACTCAAGTATGAGTCTCTAATACTTTATACAACAATGGGTCCTACAATCCAGTTTAGCAATTGTTCTTCAGAGTGAGGCCGTTTCTGACCACAGCCTCATAACATACGAGTCGTGTTTGACCGACTTAATGAGGACAAAACAGAAGTTCTCCTCCAGGGCCCTAAGGCCTCAAGACAGAAAATTCCAGATCTAATGGTTAAATCTTGCAGACTACCCCATTACATCTGGCACAGTAGCCAAAACCTAGGCGTCATACTCGACTCCGAACTATCATTTGATAAAAACATAGATAATACTACTAGGATAGCTTTTCTACATCTCCGCAACATTGCTAAGTTAAGAAATGCATTATCACAGGATGATGCAGAAAAATTGATGCACGCCTTTGTTAGCTCCAGATTAGACTACTGTAACTCACTACTGTCAGGATGTTCAAATAGGAATCTACATAAACTTCAAATAGTTCAAAATGCTGCAGCCTGAGTTCTGACCAGAACTACAAAATTTCAGCATATCAGACCTGCATTGGCTCCCAGTTAAATTCCGTATTGATTTTTTAATTATTTTATTAACTTATAAAGCACTGCACGGGCTTGCTCCTGAATACCTCCAGGAACTTATTTCCTATTATGAACCCTCACGTCCACTAAGATCACAGGGTGCTGGTCTTTAGTTCCAAAAATTAATAAGGTAACAGCAGGGGGAAGAGCCTTTTCTTGTAAGGCCCCTCAGCTTTGGAACAACCTTCCAAAATGCGTCCGGGACTCTGACACAGTCACAATCTTTAAGTCTAGTTTGAAAACCCACTTATTTAGTTTAGCGTTTGATAATTAATATCTCCCCTTAGATAAAGGTACAGATCCAGGGGTTTGTAGACGAAGGGTTTTATGGTAGACTGGGGCGCTGGTGCTGTCATCCTGTCACTGCTCGTAGTCACTCAAGTTTGTTGACAGTGCAGTGGACGGATGCCATTGTCTCAGAATGCCCCCAAGCCTATTGTTACCTTCTGGTTCGGCCTTTTTTAGCTAGGCTGTAATAATTTTACTTAATGCCAAAGCTGCTGCCACACTCCCGAAATGTTTATAATTTCACCTGTCCTATATATGTCCTCATACTGAGCTAATTTTCCGTTTTATTTTTTTCCACATGGCTGCCCGCCTGCTTGAGGAATAATGAGATGAGGAGAGACAAGCGATCTGTCCTGGGCTGGCCACCTCCTAACCGGATGCCTACACCAAGATGGACATTATTACATCTTTTTCCTTTTCTATATTTCCTTCTGTCTAAATTGTTGTTGTTGTCATGGTGACCGGTGTTGGCCAGAGGAGGATGGGTTCCCCCTCTGAGTCTTGGTTCCTCTCAAGGTTTCTTCCTCATGCAAAAAAACTAGGGAGTTTTTCCTTGCCACTGTCGCCTTTGGCTTGCTCACTGGGGTCTAGGACTCGGCACTTGTAAAGCTGCTTTGTGACAACTGTTGTAAAAAGCGCTATATAAATAAAATTTGATTGATTGATTGATTGGTATTCATCGGCCGCCCCGCAACTAAATTAAACGAACTATAACACCCAGTACCATAGCCACCCTCATTGATATTTTACCGGGTCTGACAAACATTGATCCACCTGTAGCTTCGGAAGGACTAGAGCATTTTACTGAGCACGTAGAGACTTTTCTTACAGCTTTTCGTACAGCTTTAGCCAAGGTTGCGCCATTACGATACAAGAGAGCCACTGAGAGAAAAATAGCGCCATGATACAATGAGCACACGCGTAGTCTCAAACGAGCCATGCGGATCCTGGAGCGTAAATGGCGAAATTCAAAGTTAGAAGTGTATAGACTATCATGGACTCCTATTTAAAACTGTTTCCAGCCTTACAAGGAGCCATGAGCTAATCAATTCACTAATTCCACTAGAGTTTAGCAGTAACAATTTTATGGAATTCTTTAATGATAAGATTTAATGATAAAATTAGGGAAAAAATTAGCTGTACTATATCAGAGCCTGTCAACATGCAAATGCACCTTGACAGCTGTCTTGGTCAGCTCTGATGCCCTGTTAGAGTCCTTCTCCCCAATTGGTCGTGAGGAGCTTATTTCATTGGTGGAATCTGCTATGCCATGGATGCAAAGAGCTTGAGTTTTATCATCAGAGCCACCTACGATGTCCTTCCATTTCCAACTAATCTCCATCAGTGGTTTGGCAAAGACCCTATGTGTGTCTTGTGTGCCAAATCAGCCTCCCTCTGACATATACTCACAGGGTGTAAAACCACCCAGGGACGGTACACTTAGCGCCACAACCAAGTTTTGAAGATCCTTGCTTCCACACTGGAGGGAAAACGATCCAGCATGCCAACAGTTGGCTCAACTACTTTGCTTCCAGCACCAACGCGAGTGGCTGCCTTTTCCAATTGCTCCGTCTTGTGTGTTTTTTTCTCGAGTTTCTTTAAACTTTATTTATTGTCTCTAGGCTTTTATGCATGACCAGAGTGCATCTTATTTATATCCTAAGGATATTAGAACATATTTTCATAGTGGTTTGGAGTGCAGCGTGGAGTATCGATTCTATTCCCGGGAACAACTACTGAGCCTCCATCCCATGGGATGCGGGGGCATTGTCCAAACAATCCTGGGGGAACTGAGGCAGAAGTATCGGGGCTGCAGAGCCGGTGCTAAGCTAAAGGCTAAGAAGATGGAGAAGCGGTGGAGATACAAACCCTCGGTGGTTGGGGAATGTCAACTCGCTGACCAACAAAACTGATGAGCTGGCTAGTCTGGTGAAGAACCAGAAGCTCTACAGGGAGTGCAGTGTGCTGTGTTTCACAGAGACCTGGCTCACCCCCGACACCCCGAACGCTAACGTGGAGCTACCTGGATTCTCTACAATGCGGGTGGACAGGGACCCGAAACTCAGCGGGAAGTGCAAAGGTGGGGGGCTTGTGCTTTTCATCAACACCAGGTGGTGCAACCCCGGTCACATAAACATGAAGGAGATTATCAGGACATCGAACTGTTAGCGGTGAGTTTCAGACCTTATCACATGCAGCGGGAGCTCTCACACACCATCTTTTGTGTGTGTGTGTGTGTACATTCCACCCCGGGCGGACCTGCAGGCACCGTGTGACATCATCCACTCCACCGTCGCAGCGCTACAGACACAGCACCCTGATGCCTTCCTTCTGATTTCTGGTGACTTCAATCATGTCACACTGGACTCTACCCTGCCTGCCTGCCTTTTCCAGTTTGTGGACTGTCCCGTCAGGAAAAACAGGACTATTGACCTGCTGTATGCTAATGTGAGGGACGCATACAGGGCCACCCCACTACCACCATATGGGAAAATCGGATCACAATCTGGTTTTCCTGCAGCCTCAGTACAAACCACTGGTACTGAGGCAGCCTTCTACCTCTCACTCATTCAGAGTTTGGTCTCCTGAAGCAGAAGAAGCCCTCATGGACTGCTTCGAGACCACTGATTGGAGCGTGCTGCTGCATCCACACGGTGAGGACATTGACGGAGTGACACACTGCGTTACGGACTACTTGAACTTTTGTACGCTGTAAGGACTACGTTGTAAGGACTGTACGCTGCTTCCCTAATAATAAACCCTGGATCACCAGTGACGTCAAGGACCTCCTCAATCAGAAGAAGAGGGCGTTCAAAGATAGAAACTCGGTGGAGCTGAAACGTATACAGGGGGAACTCAAGGTACATCTGAAAGAGGCCAAAGAGTCCTACAGGATAAAGGTGGAGAGAAAGCTGCAGGACAACAACATGAGGGAGTGCGATAAAAACCACCACAGGGTGCGAGAACAATAGTAGCAGCTCAGTAGATGGGGGTGTGGACAGAGCAAACCAGTTTAACAACTTCTACAACAGGTCTGACTGTCCTGCTCCTGCCCCTTCCCCTCTGCAGCACTCACCACCCTGTCACTTCCACCAGCCCCCTAATCCTGCCCCCCCCCCCCTCCTGCAGCAGTTACCACACTGTCACCACAGCCAGCGAACCGGCCCTCACCCCCACCCCTTCGATCCCCGTCACCATCACTACCCTCACCTCCACCATCTCCACCAACATCAACACCACCAATTTGGGTCACCCTAATTCAAAAAATTTGTAAGACCTTTAAAATAATTTTGAAAAGTCAATCATGTTCGACAATCAAATGTAAACATTGTGCAAAAATTATTAAAAGCCCCTCAATTATGGAATAGCCTTCCATCTAGACTTAAGACTCACCTATTTAATCAAGCCTTGATTAATGCAGAGTACATGAAAGATCATAAGTGGTGCATTTATGTGGTGCGTTTAGTGGTGCAACCATGTGGTGGATCTCCAGGACAGAAGTTGAGCACCTCTGATTTCTTTTTACCTCTATTTGTTTCCCTTCATCATCAAGCACACTCATCACAACTTCTACATTTTTGGGCGTCTTCTTCTTGCCACGATCAAACTCCCCTTGCAGTAGTGTGACATAGATGTCATTCCTCACATCTCCTGTATGGGATAAAAAATAAGTAACAAAAACTCCACTTAAGCTGCACAGAAAGTTATTTATTAGTCATAAACTGGTAGGATAAGCATTAAATCTGTTTGAATGACATTTAATATCATTACAGTTCAGCCCAAGCTGGAAAACAATGAGAACAGTAAAGATAAAAACAAAGAAAGACATGGAAATGCCTCTTAACCTGGGAGGATGATTTCAGGAAAACCCATTTTCTTGACAATGGCTGTTGTTCGATCCACAAAATGAGGATAGTCTTTCTTGACCTGGGCCAGATCGCCTGGTAGCAATTTTAGGGTCACAAACAGTCCTGTGACCAAAAAAAGAGAGATGAGGAATTTAACTATGCCATTTAAATGCCTGATCACACCAAGCTGCTTGCCTATTGCAGATTCAGTCTTCCCAGCCTACAATTCGGTTTCTGGTGTCCTCCGACAGCTCTTTCGTCTTCACCATAGTGGAGTTTGGAGTGTGACTGTTTGAGGTTGTGGGCAGGTGTCTTTTATACTGTTAACGACTTCAAATAGGTGCCATTATTACAGGTAATGAGTGGGGGAAAGAGGAGCCTCTTAAAAAAGAAGTTACAGGTCTGTGACAGCCAGAAATCTTGCTTGTTTGTAGGTGACCAAATACTTATTTTCCACCATTATTTGCAAAAAAATTCTTTAAAAGTCAGACAAAATGATTTTCTCAATTTTTTTTCACATTTTGTCTCTCATAGTTGAGGTCTACCTATGATGTCAATTACAGGCCTCTCATCTTTTTAAATGGGAGAACTTGCACAATTGGTGACTGACTAAATACTTATTTTCCCCACTGTAGTCAATTTATATGTATTGAGTCCCGATGTCCTCTGTAGAGGACATGCTACAAAAAATAAATTAAAACATGTTTTCAGTTTCTAATTGATCTGATACATTTTTATGACTATTTATTAGAGTTATCTGACCTTCTGCGAAATAGAAATATCACTATTTCTCTATAGCCATAAAGACTGGGTCTGAGGCTGATTGGCTTTCAGGCAACTCAGAAATCGCTGTCTTGTCCAGGCTTCCCTTGAAAAATGGATCACTGCGTCTCAACAGGACCAAACTGGTTAAATAAAGGCTAAATAAATATAAAAACAAAATAAAATCCCCTGTTTTGCCATGTTAATCTCTATTTGTCCTGTTAGGGTAATTTATGTATTAATCTGGTAATTGCTCTGGTTGATTAACTCCTCTGTATGGTGAGTTAAGTCATATGGCTTTACTAGATTGAATGCCACTGAAATGCCTTAACTAATGTGTCCTAACAAACCAATTCTTCTTTGGCATGCTTCTGTGTCTTAGTTGTTTCATTCTTTTGTTCCCAACTGGAAGGAAATGCTTTAACATTAAATATTCATAGACATGACAGCTACCCCATCCATTCTCACAAAACCCTCGGATAAATAAAATACCAAAACCTTGCTGAGCAGTGATGTCAGTAATGCGTTATTTAGTAACCTGTTACTCTAATCTTACCACTTTTTTCAGTAACGAGTTGTGACGGGCAGGTGTGAGCAACAAAAAGGAAGCGATCACGCCAAGTCTCAGGGAAAAAGGATGGTTTAATATAAAGTGTGCAAACCTAAAACCCGTGCAATAGATCCAAATTAAGGATATAATGACCAGCGGTCAACTGGTACAAAGACAAGACATATATAGACAGACAAACGACCATCAGGTGGGAACGGATCACGGGCTCCGCCCACCTGAGGGGCGTACACGACGTCACAAAACAACAACAACACAGCCGCTGTGGACGGAGGCGACCGGTAGGGGGCCGCCTCACCGTGACAGACCCCCCCACCAAGCCGCACTCCCCTCCACTGGGTGTGTGGCACACAGCGGCTGCACAACAACACGAAGGGGCAGGAAGGCAAGGACAGGCAGGGACACATCTCCTGCAGTCCACGAGCTGAAACACAAAACACATAACGTTAGTCAGCTCACCTCCCTGGGCGGGACCCTGGACCGACCGGGCCGTTAACAACACATAACCACGCCCCGGTCGGTCACAGGGCCCTCGCGCCCTAACCGGCCCTTGGCCGGTGAGCCCCACAGGTGTGAGGACGAGGAGCTATGGCTCCTGTGTCGTCCTTAGGGTATGTGTGTGTGCAGGTTACCTCCCCGAGGCGTGGCTTCTTCACCTCCTGGACCTACCTCCTCCCAGAGCTGACCCCTGCCTTCTGCTAGGGGTCACCCCAGCCTCCTGGGGAGCCAACCCCTCCCGGGGCCTCTCATCTCAAGGTGGACTCCTCCACCCAACCCAGGAGCGCCAGAGACCGAGGCCCAGAGCACCCCCGACGCGGGCTAGGGAGCAGCCCCAAGGGCCTCCTGGTCACCCCGGGCAGGAGGGAGGATCTCCATCCCCAGCAGGAGCTTTTCAGACCAGAGCCCCATGGTCCCCAAACATCCGGGGGCCCCAGCCCTCTAGGGAGGGGCTCTTCACGACCGGGCTCCGGTCACCCCACAACACAAGGGGGCTCCTGCCAGGTGGAGACCCCCACAAGGTCCAGGAACACCACGACACCGCCAGGGGGAAGCACCTGCACAGAAACAGCGCACACACACACACACACACACACACACACCCCAACACCGACATAGAACACCAACGCGCCTCAGACGCCCTCCGTGCCATACCCAGTGGCACGGGACCACAACCGCCCCCCTCCCAAACACACATTTAAGGGGAGGAGCAAGCGTGGAATTACACTTAACAGTAGACAACACGCTAGGACAAAACATGCACACAAAGACTCGACAAACAGAACTTAGTGCGCAGACACTGAACGAACGGGACCGATACTTGCGTGCACTACACATAAACAACGGTGACGCGCCGCTCAGAGTCGCAGTCACTCCCCACATAAAACACATGACACACGGGGAGCGAGGCGACAGTGACGAGCGGCGACCGCGTCACACACACAAAACACTTAACATATAACAAACGCGCACGCACACAGATCCTCACGTCCATTCACCTGGACACACTAACACCACACAAGACGAAGAGCTTACCAGGGAGACTGCCTTGGTCCTCGCCGTGCCACAAACACAACACGAGCACGGCGGAGCTCTTCCAACAAACAAACGACAAACACGAAGAGTTTTTTCCCAGGGCAGACAGCCCTGGTGCCACAGACAACACAAAAGCACGGCGGAACTCTTCACAAAACACCACGCAGACAAACACTTACCACGAGACATGACCACGAACGAAGGAGAAAGAAAAAGAGACTCGGCGGCTTCCGAAGGGTGGCTGGTCATTCTGTGACGGGCAGGTGTGAGCAACAAAAAGGAAGCGATCACGCCAAGTCTCAGGGAAAAAGGATGGTTTAATATAAAGTGTGCAAACCTAAAACCCGTGCAATAGATCCAAATTAAGGATATAATGACCAGCGGTCAACTGGTACAAAGACAAGACATATATAGACAGACAAACGACCATCAGGTGGGAACGGATCACGGGCTCCGCCCACCTGAGGGGCGTACACGACGTCACAAAACAACAACAACACAGCCGCTGTGGACGGAGGCGACCGGTAGGGGGCCGCCTCACCGTGACACGAGTAATATAACGAGTTACTATTTCCAGTCCAGTAATCAGATTAAAGTTACTTATCCAAGTAACTGTGTGTTACTATTTTGTGTTACTATTTAAATTTTCCTTAGTAAAATATATATACCAATATATATATATATATATATATATATATATATATATATATATATATATATATATATATATATATATACCGTATACCGACTGTAGCACTCGACTCCCGCATGCTGCGCGCGAACCTGTGAGAGCGCGAGCGCGTTCACGTAATTCTGTGCAGCGTTGTCCGTAACGATATGTGGTAGTTTAAAGAAATACCCCTCAATAACAGGGGAAGGAACATTTACCTGACCAATTTTAATGTTGCATTGTGTTCCAGGTTTGAAAAGTGCTGGAATTTTGGCCAACGTAGCCTACTTAAAAATGCATGAAATTGTAATGGTATTTCATTTCACAACAAATAGCCGTCTGACTGAATAGTTCGTTTGTATTACGTTTACAAATATAGCAAATCAAATCTCTTTATTGTCACATCACTTTGTACACGGGTGAGTGAAAAGCTTTTGTGCGTGGTTCCCTGTTTGTGCAACTTTGTTATGTGACATTTACAACACATACAACAGGAAGACATATAAATAGAACAAAAAAGTCCAAAAGTCCGGATAGAATAATATAAATAATATAAAATTTGGATTTAAAATTGAATTACTTATTTACAGACAGCTGGCGCCATTTAATTTAAGTGTTTAGTCCAGTTGGCAGATAAATTATATTGTGTGGAAAAGAGTGAATGAATAAATGGAGTTGTTTATTACTATGTTGTGCTTGATGCCTAATGAGTCAAGTTGTGGATTTTGCCGTTTAGCATCCTGATGACCTGATGGTAGAAGTTGTCTCGGAACCGGCTGGTCCTGGACTTGATGCTCCTAAATCTTTTCCCACTTTGCAGCCGCGTGGACAGGCAGTGGCTTGGGTGGGTGGGGTCTTTGATGCCGTTGGCACTTGTAAAGCTGCTTTGTGACAACAACTGTTGTAAAACTGTTGTGGTGGGGTAGTCTAAATGCATGCCTTGGAGTTGTTTTGTTTTGTTGCAGGTTAACAAGGAGTGTTTTTGGATTGGCTACCCCTAGGGGGGGGACCAGCTATAAAGAGGATCCAAGATGGCCCAGGAGGGAGAGAGAGGCGGGGCTTTGTTTCGGACTTGTTGCTTGTTGGTGGTTCTGGCTTTCCGATGTGGACCTGATTGTTGTCCCTGACTGTTATCTCTTGTTGTGTGCTCTACTGTGGGTGAGATCCAAGATATAGGTTGTATTGGTTGATTATTAATTTATGTTAGTGATAAATTGTGGTGGAGTTTTTGTATTGATATTCATTTAATGGTGGTTTGTTTTGTTTGTTTGTTTGTTGGTTTGTCTGTTTCTTTTTTTTAATATACACACATGTTTCATTAGTGAGGTGCTTTGTTTCTTGAGTTGAAGTACCTTTATCATCTGTTTATGTTTTCCGTTGTATTATGCACGGATGTGACCCATTAAAAAGCGCAAAGACAATGACTTGACGCTGGTTATTGAGTTTAAGTATATCTAAGCACACAAGAATGTACTCGGGAAGCCAGATATACCCCCAACGCCGTTAGACTCATATTATGTTGCGGTCTGTCCTAGACCAGCTCGTAACATAAAGTGGGGGCTCGTCTTTTTTTGGGTGTGTGGGTATTTTTGTGGGCCTGCACGTTCCTTCGTTGACATGGCTTTTGAACTTGAGAAATTCGTTTTGGCTCCGTCTTTGCGTGCCTTTGAGATGTGTCGTAAGGAAGAGTTGCTTCTGTTGGCTGGATTCTATAATGTTAATGTTTCGCGTTCCGCTCGTAAGAGTGTGGTGAGGACTGCTGTGTATGATCGTCTGGTGGAGGACGGTGTTTTGCCTGCTGTGCCTGAGTCTGCTTTGCCTGGTATTGCCCATGAGCATGATGAGGATGTATTAATTGAGGTGCGGGTAACACCTCCTTCCTCTCCTAGTGTAGGTCGTGGTGGGACTGCTTGTGGTGGGGTAGTCTCTGCTACGGCCGCTTCTGCTTCTACACCTGTTTCTGAAGGTGCACCTCAACTTTTGGGTTCTGTTGATCTACAGTTGAGTATACGCTTGGAGGAATTGAAGTTGGCAGTGAAGCGTCAGGAACATGAGACGGAATTGCTCCGTTTGCGTGCTGCTACTTCTCCTTCTTTTGCTTCTGCTGGGACTCGTGTTGATGCACCTGTTCGCGTGTCGTCTGTGTTTGATGTGAGTAAAAACATTAACCTTGTTCCGCCATTTAGAGAGACAGAGGTTGACTCATATTTTGCAGCCTTTGAGCGTGTAGCCACCGCTCTTCAGTGGCCTAAAGATGTCTGGACGTTACTCCTGCAATGCAAACTGGTGGGAAAAGCACAGGAGGTTTGTGCTGCATTAACTATCGAACAGAGTCTCGATTACAACGTAGTCAAAGCCACCGTTTTGCGTGCATATGAACTCGTGCCTGAAGCGTATAGACAAAAGTTTCGCAACCATGCCAAAACTGCCAACCAGACCTTTGTGGAATTCGCCAGAGAAATGATGGTTCTATTTGAAAAATGGTGTGTAGCCAGTAAAGTTGAGAATTTCCTACAATTAAAAGAACTGATGCTTTTGGAAGCGTTTAAGAATGGCTTGCCTGAGCGTCTTGTCGTGTATTTAAATGAGCAAAAGGTGTCATCCTTGTCACAGGCAGCTGTGTTTGCTGACGAATTTGTGTTGACTCACAAAAATGTGTTTTCCGTAGCTCGTTCAGATCCGAGCCCGTCTTGGCGATTTCGCTCAAGGAGTGCTCAGAATTCCGGTAAAAGTCCCAATTCGGCTCGCTATGAGAATAATGGTCTTCGTGCTTGTTTTTATTGTAAGAAAACCGATCATTTAATTGCATCATGTCCTATGTTGGAAACAAAGCCACCTCTCTCTCACCCAAAACGCTATGTGTCAGTACCTAAAACAGTTGGGTTTGTTGCCGATGTCTTGAATGTTGTGCCTGATGAACATGTGTATGATTCTGTATATGAACCATTTGTTATGGACGGGGTAGTTTCACTGACTGGTGACGTTGCAGATCAAGTGTCTATTAAAATATTACGAGACACGGGGGCTGCACAATCCTTTATCCTTGAGTCAGTTCTGCCTTTTTCAGGTTTGTCTGCTTGTGGATCGGATATCCTGATCCAAGGCATTGAATTAGGTGTATGTAGGGTTCCTCTGCATAATGTCTATCTTAAATCTCGGTTGGTGACGGGTGAAGTGAGGGTAGGAATCAGATCTCAATTTCCTATGAAGGGAGTTCAGTTTATTTTGGGGAATGATTTGGCAGGGGGTAAAGTGAGTCCTGTGCCTGAGGTTATAGATGAACCTGTTTCATCCGTTTCATTGGATCCAACTGTGTTTCCTGCTTGTGTAGTGACTCGTGCGCAGGCACGCAAGTTTGCAGATCAGATTGATCTCTCTGAGACATTTTTGGCGTCGTCCAAACCTGATACGGGGATGAAGGTTGGTTGTGAAGTTCTGCCATATAAGGTATCGGATGGTGACTCAAGTGAAATAGATGTGGGGTTAGATGTAAAGTTCGGACGGGAGTCACTAATTGAGGAACAGTGTAAAGATTCTTCTTTAAACTGTTGTCGGATAAAAGCTGTTACTGAGGAGGAATTGCCACAACATGTTGTAACATACTTCCATCAGAATGGATTATTGTTGAGAAAATGGTCCCCTTCACATGAGACGACGGAGTGGAATGCTATTTATCAGCTCGTTGTTCCTATTAGCTATAGGCAGCAGATACATAGTCTAGCTCATGACCATGTAATGTCAGGTCACCTGGGAATCCGAAAGACCTATCATAGAATCTTGCGTTATTTCTTTTGGCCAGGTCTGAAACGTGATGTTGTAGCTTACTGTCGTTCATGTCATGCCTGTCAAGTCGCTGGTAAACCTAATCAAACCATTCCATTGGCTCCACTCCATCCAATTCCTGTGTTGGGGGCGCCATTTGAACAGCTTATTATCGACTGTGTTGGACCCCTACCTAAAACCAAGTCTGGTAATATGTATTTGCTTTCTCTCATGTGCACAGCTACCCGATATCCTGAGGCTATACCTCTACGCAACCTGAAAGTAAAAGGTATCGTAAAAGCGTTAGTCAGATTCTTCTCTACGTTTGGGCTACCCAAACGCATTCAGACTGATCAGGGATCAAACTTCACTTCGCGTTTGTTTAATCAGGTGATGAAATTGTTACAAATTGAACATCGTATGTCAAGTGCTTACCATCCCGAGTCTCAGGGTGCACTTGAACGATTGCTGAGCTGTAGTCAACAAACAGCATTCTCACATATGTGTCCCTTTTCTCCAGGTGGGAGAGAACAGTGTGCAGTGTCAGGGCAATTGCGTCATCTGTGGATCGGTTTTTCCTGTACGCAAACTGCAGTGGATCGAGCGTTGCAGGTATTGAGGAGTAGATGAAGTCCCTCACTAGCCTCTCAAAGCATTTGCTTATAATGGGCGTCAGAGCCACTGGACGCCAGTCATTTAAGCTAGATGTGCTGGGGGTCTTGGGAAAATAGTGGCCTGTTTGAAACACTCCGGCACAATGGAGAGGGAGAGAGTAAAAATGTCTGTGAACACTCCCGCGAGCTGATCAGCACAGACTTTGAGGACATGTCCAAGGATGCAGTCAGGTCTGGCTGCTTTCCTGCTGTTAATGCGCTTAAAAGATCTGTGCACATCAGCCATGGAGAGAGTGAGAGAGGTGGGTGCAGCAGCGGAGGGGGTGGGGGGGGGTGTTTCCTAGAGGCGCAGCGTTGTTTACCTCAAAACGAGCGTATATATATATATATATATATATATATATATATATATATATATATATATATATATATATATATATATATATATATATATTAGGGGTGGGACGCGATTAAAAAAATTAATCGAATTAATCGGAAGCTTTGTAATTAATTAATCGAAATTAATCGCATTTTAATCGCATTTCAGTATTTAACATGAGAAATATTAATTTAAGTTTGAATGATGAATGAATCAATGAACATAATCATAAACTTCAACATCTTGTTTATTTTTCCACCAGTCTACTACGAAGACCAATATATGTGTAGTGTGCAGAAAACAGTTCAGAACATTGGAAATTCTGACCAAAAATGTTGTTTAATTTAGGGAGTTTTGCTCAGGATATTGGAAGAATTGAAGTAAATCAGAAGATGTTTTTTAATACCATTTTAGATGGTAGACTTTCTTTAATTTCCCAGGCCTCTGCCATAGGCATCTTCATAGTGCCTAGAAGTGGTCTTCTACATGCCCAAAGCAAATGACTGGATCTTCATCATCTATAGATTCATCATCTATAATATGAGCTGTCACACCAAGATCATTCTTGTTGCTAACAGAGGTCCAGTGATCCCCAGTCAGAGCCACATTTGTGGCACTCTTCACAATAACCTGTTTTAATTCTTTCATCATCATACAGCTGCTGGATTTTCTTCGACATTGTCTTTCTGGGGTGAGTTTCCCAAAACGTTCTTAGTGCCAAGTACTTCGTCACCTCGTTCTTACGTACGAGGTTAAGAAGTACCTGGCGCTAAGAACGTTTTGGGAAACTCACCCCTGGACGGTAGTTCGTAACTTGCATCAGTTGACGCAATTCGCAGCGCTTCTTGTAAGCATTTATCTTCGACCACAGAGAGCGGACAACACAAATAATGTGACGCATCATGTATAAACGCGTGCGGAGTCGTGCGCTACGGCCACTCGCGAAAGTTTAATCCAGTCTTAATGGTCCAATGAAGGTCATTTAAAAACCAGGACGTTTCCTCACAGGATGTGAATTACGGACGTTTGGTCACCCTATCGTACTAGGAATACATTTAGCAGCTAAGTTATCATTACTGACCTGCGCGTTAAGCTGGGCGTACACTGTGCGATTTTTGGCTCATTTTCAGCCGATTTTTCACTCGTTTCGGCTCAATCGCGTGTCGTGCATCGTATAGTTTACACAGGTAAACGAGGAACGATTCACACCTCACGACCAACTCCCGATCAGAAATCGCAGCGTCGCAAGAACATCAAACATGTTTGAAATTCAAATCGCTCCTCGTGAGAGTATCGCACTGTTGAAGCAGCTCCACGAGCCGACTCTCCCTGCGATTTAGTCGTACAGTTTGAGCTGGAGCTGAGTACACGATTTAAAATATCGCACAGTGTACGCCCAGCTTTAGCCGCAACATGTTTTGCGTTGAGGTGGTAACGAAGGGTGGAAGTGCTCCTGTGATAAGCGAACTCCTTCCTACATAAAGTGTAAATAACACTATTTTTGTTTGTACTTCCATCTGAAAGTTTCTTTTATTTAAATTTCCCATCCACCCGCGTAGCCTCTTCAGTCATCTCCATCATGATCATCTTATTGTGTGTCCATAATCTGCAGGGTTGCCAACTCTCACGCATTGAGCATGAGACACACGCATTTGACCATTTTCACACGCTCTCACGCCACACTTCCGATATCTCACGCCGAAAAAAAAATATCCAGTTTATTCACCTCAGATCCACATATATGATTCAATACGTTACTAGTTCGCTAGCTCTGGCGCCATCCACCGGCGATATAACACTGAATCTGTGTCCATTTTACGTTCGCCACCCCCCCCCGCTCAACAACTTTCGTTCGCCACCCCCCCACCCCCCCCCCCCCCCCCCTCAACAAAATACACTCGCCACCGGCTCCAGGTTAAAATCTCACTCCAAGCGAACGTCAAAAGTTGCCAACCCTGAATCTGTATGCCCGGAACTCGCGCACTGAGAAACATTCCACGGTGCAAAAGTGTCTCGTCCGTTAAATGCGTTAAAATGCGTTAATTTTTTTAGTGTGTTAATTTTCCTGTAATTAATTAATCGAAATTAACGCGTTAAAGTCCCACCACTAATATATATATATATATATATATATATATATATATATATATATATATATATATATATATATATATATATATATATAAATATATATATATACAGTTGTGATCAAATTTATTCAACCCCCAATGCTGCGAAGGGTTTTATGGAATTCAGTGCACATTTGTAATTGTGTTCATAATGAAATCTTACAAGGACTTGTTAAAGAACTAAATGCAACTAAGATAGCATCAATTTTTTTTGTCATAAAGTATTAAATGGCCTTTTTGTGATTTCTTCATTGACACAATTATTCAACCCCTTTACGACTACCACTCCTAAGAACAGAGGTTCATTCCAGTGTTTTCCATCAGGTATTGAAAACATCTGTGGATGTTAACGAGCAGCAATCAAGCATGATAAGCACCAATTAGGCAGATTTAAAAGGACTGTGATACTCAGCTCCTTCTAGACATCTACTGGTGTGTTTCCAAGCATGGTGAAGGCAAGAGAATGGTCCCAGAAGACAAGAGAAGAGGTTATTGCTCTTCACAAGAATGGCAATGGATATAAAAAGATTGCGAAGTTGTTAAATATTCCAAGAGACACTATCGGAAGTATCATTCGCAAGTTCAAGTTAAAGGGCACAGTGGAAACGTTACCTGGTCGTGGCAGAAAGAAGATCCTGACCGCGACTGCTGTGTGCTACCTGAAGCGTAATGTGGAGAAAAATCCCCGCGTGACTGCTAAGGAACTGAAAAAAGACCTGTCAGATGTGGGCACTGAAGTTTCAGCTCAGACAATAAGGCGCGCACTGCATAACGAAGACCTCCATGCCAGAACGCCCAGACGCTGACTCCAAAGAACAAGAAAAGTCGACTGCAGTATGCCAAAAGTCATGTGGACAAGCCACAAAGGTTTTGGGACAGTGTACTGTGGTCAGATGAAACTAAATTAGAACTGTTTGGGACAATGGACCAGCGCTATGTTTGGAGAAGGAAGAACCAGGCTTATGAACAAAAGAACACCTTGCCTACTGTGAAGCATGGCGGGGGGTCAATTATGCTTTGGGGCTGTTTTGCTTCTAATGGTACAGGAAAGCTTCAACGTGTGCAGGGTACCATGAATTCCCTTCAGTACCAGGAGATCTTGGAGGAAAATGTGATGGAGTCAGTCACAAACCTGCGGCTTGGGAGACGTTGGACCTTCCAACAGGACAATGATCCGAAGCACACATCCAAGTCCACTAGAGCATGGTTGAACATGAAAGGCTGGAACATTCTAGAGTGGCCATCGCAATCACCAGACTTAAATCCAATTGAGAACCTCTGGTGGGACCTAAAGAAGGCAGTTGCAGTGCGCAAGCCTAAGAATGTGACTGAACTGGAGGCTTTTGCCCATGAAGAATGGGCTAAGATACCCATAGGTCGCTGCAAGACACTTGTGTCAAGCTATGCTTCACGCTTGAAAGCTGTCATAACTGGAAAAGGATGTTGTACTAAGTACTAAAAAATAATGTCACTAGGGGGTTGAATAAAACTGATAATGATGTGAGCACAGTAAAGACATTTGTGGTTATTCCATCATAAATATTATGTTATGTTTGTCTAATTTATAAGTGCCTCTTTGATATAATTGTAAATAAGATGACTGAAATGATCAAAATCAATGTCAAACTGGCCAAAACACTTTATTTCAGTGGGGGTTGAATAAATTTGATCACAACTGTATATATACACATATACTTATATAAATAAAAACACGCACTTTTAAATGAACAAAAACTTTATTTGTTGTAAAGTAAATACTTTAGGCAAGATTATGGCCATAATATTGATAATAATGACGTTATTTTTCCGTCTTCATGTTCCTTGCAAGGCAAACCAACATGTTCACTTTGTCCGGTTTAAGGGACAATCTAAACGAGGTGACAATGTTGCCTGCCGTGCTAAATACACGTTCTGATGGTGGTGTCAAATATTTTCTGGCAATGTTTGACAGAAGAGGGAATCCATTTTGATTTTCCCGCCACCAGGAAAGTAGATCCGAATGTGAATCGAGGGCTTCCTCCTGCAAATACCTCGCAAGTTCAGTTGTCCGCACGGATTCTCCTGGGGACTGTAGTGGAGGTCTTCTTTTCTTTTTCCAAGCAGGTCTGCGAGATTCATTTTTTTAGGTGCAGGAGGTGGTGCACTTGCTCCTTCTCCAGCTGTCGTGTGCATGGCTCCATCTCTGTCATCACAGAGCTCTTCGGGTACTTGCAGCATCTCCTCCAACAGCGCGTCTTTGACATCATCTACAGGGCTGATGTCCCTGTATCTTGGGTCAACGAACAAGGCATTTGCCAACAGTCGCTGTGTTGCAGGTGCATTGTATTTGTCTTCCAAGACTCCAATCATTTTTAATTTCAGGTTGCGTGTCTTCTTTGGTTGGAAGCAGATCCTCACATAGTAACTGTAAGACAGGTTTCACAGACGATGCTGTAACAGTCTTCTCTGAAGACAGTGCATCTGTAAAATCCGCAATTTTCTTCAGCGCTGCATTTACTGATTCTAGGACTTCGGCATCCTGCCAAGTAGGAATCAAATGTTGGCTGTGCCGGTCATCCAACACTCTTTTAATGGCTGGGATTTGCTCGAGAACACATTGTATCAACATCTGCTTTGTACCCCATCTAGTTGGACAATCCTGTGAATAAATGTAAAACATAATTGTCTATTATAAATAGACAAATGAATAGTCTATTCATAAGTATGCTATGTTAACATTGGGCTGTTTAATCATTAAAATAGGCAGAAGAAATTCAGATTATTGGCCTGTCCGTAAATTTCATCTAGTCATGTATTTAATAGGATATTTCGCTTCATATTCGTTTTGGGGGAATCGTATTTTGTAATCATGTATTATTAAAATGTACTTAATCTATTCTTATTCTTATTTGATCTTATTTTGTTAGGTTTTGTGTTGTATTACCCCAATTACTTGTATTAACTGTATTGGATGTGCGGGGGATGGGCACAATAAATTATGACAATTAACACAATAAGAGTTTTGACATGTCAAAGAAAGAGGAGTGGAAGTTCAGGACAACTCACCAGAACTAAGCACTGCTGGGGCAAGTTGAGTTCAGATTGTTCTTTATGTAGCTTTCTCTTCTTTTGCCAGCTCTGTGAGAAAGTCGTCACCAATGTTCTGCACAAACCCATAGCTCGGGCAGTGCAGTCCTTTTCAGTTTTCAGTGTGTTGGTAACGGCTAAATGCAGTTTATGGCCAAAGCAACTTAGCCTTTGCCAGCCAAGTTTACGCACCGCAGCCACATTGTTGGCCCCGTTGTCCGTCGTAATGCAGACCAGTTTCCTCTCTTCCAGGGACCACTCTTGGAAGGAGGACCTGAGGGCTTTGGCCAATTTGTCACCTGTGTGGCTTTCTGGCACAAATACGGTCTCCAGGCACTTTGATTTTAGTTCCCAGTTTGCACTGAGATAGTGAATGGTCAGGCTCATGTACGGCATCATATTCACGCTAGACCACATACAGTGATGTCAGTAACGCGTTACTCTAATCTTACCACTTTTTTCGGTAACGAGTAATATAACGCGCTACTATTTCCAGTCCAGTAATCAGATTAAAGTTACTTATCCAAATAACTGTGCGTTACTATTTATATTTTCCCTAGTAAAATATATATTTTTGCTTTCTTCTTGGCTCAGTTGTACTTTTGCGTCTGACCGTAGCGCTCGACTCCGCATGCTGCGCGCGACCCTGTGAGCGCGAGCACATTTTACAAGTCATTCTGTGCAGTGTCCTCCCGTATTGATATGTGGTAGTGTAAAGAAACACCCCTCAAAAATAGGGGAAGGAACATTTACCTGACCAATTTTAATGTTGCTTTGTGTTCCACGTTTGAAAAGTGCTGGAAATTTGACTAACGTCGCTTACTTTAAAATGCTTGAAATTGTAATGGTATTTCGTTTCACAAGCTGTCTGACTGAACTGGGGTGGGTTTCCCGAAACGTTCGTAGCGCTAAGTACTTCTTAACCTCGTACGTTTCATACGAGGTTACAAAGTACTTGGCGCTACGAACGTTTCGGGAAACCCACCCCAGTTCGCTTGTATTACGTTTACAAATAAATTTACAAATAATACCGTGCAGCTACACAAACGTAATGTCAGGAGATACTGTAGCGACTCCTACTCCTCACGGCGAGTCTTGCCCTTTAAGTGACACTGGGGGGGCGGAGCCTGCGCGCGCCAGGATTGCGTTATCAATAAAGTTTCCCTCCTCAGGATTTTTGGATTAAGCAGTTTCTGCCTCGGTTACCGAACCTGCTTCAATACATTGTTACTGTTAAAAATGCACTTCCTGTCACGGTACGGCGGCCCCCTACTGGTCGCCCCCGTCTACAGCAGCAGCTTGTCCTGTGGGTGTGGCGTTGTGTTCGTCCCTCAGGTGGGCGGAGCCCGCGATCCGTCTCACCTGAGGGTCGTTTGTTCGTCTATATATGTCTTGTCTTTGTACCAGTTGACTGCTGGTTATTATATCCTTAATTCGGATCAGTTCACGGGTTTTGGTTTGCGCACTTTACATATTAAACCATCCTATTTCCCTGAGACTTGGCGTGATCGCTTCCATTTATTTTCGCTCACCCTGCCCGTCACAGAATAACCAGCCACCTTCGGAAGCCGCCAGTCTCCTTTGCTTTTTCCTTCGTTCGTGGTCATGTCTCGTGGTAAGTGTTTGTCTGCATGGTGTTTTGTTTGTTGTTGAAGAGCCCCGCCGTGCTGAAACGTTGTGTGTGTGTGCAGCACGGTGGTGACCAGGGCAGTCGACCCCGGTCGGGCTCTTCGTGTTGTGTGGTCACATGTGTGTGCATGTGTGTGTGTGTGAGTGAACGGATGTAGGGAACGTTGTGCGTCGCTCGCTGGTGTTGATTGTTGAATGTGTTGTGTGTGACGCTGTCGCCGCTCGTCACGGTCGCCTCGCTCCCCCGTGTGTCTAGTGTTTTATGTGGGGAGCGACTGCGAACTTGAGCGGCGCGTCACCACTGTTTGTGTAGAGCGCGCATGTGTGTGTCCTGTCCGTTTGCCGTTTTCCACTGTGCTTTTGTCTAGTCTTTGTGTGTTTTTGTCCTAGCGTGCTTGTGTATTGTTGTGTGTAATTCCACACATGCTCCTCCCCCTTGAGTGTGTGTGTGGGGGTGGACCAGTGATGGTCCCGTGCCACGGGGAGTGGCACGGAGGGCGTCGCTCCTAAGGGAGGCCCTGACCAGGGAGTCGAGGGTGTTCTCCGGAGCCGGTAGGGGCCCCTCTCCTGATGCATCAGGTGAGTTGTTTGGTGTCCCCTCCTGCTGAGATGGAGACCCCTCCCCCCGGATGCGGGGTGCCGAGATGGTCAGGGTAAGTGCGCGTATGTGTTTTGTGTTGGTGTGGGTGGGTGTGTGTGTGCTTTTTGTGTTTTATGTGCAGGTGCTTCTCCCTGGTGGTGGATCGTGGCAGTCCTGGACCTTGTGGGGGTCTCCAGCTGGCAGGAGCCCCCTTATGTTGTGGGGTGACCGGAGCCCGGTCGGAAAGAGCCCCTCCCTAGAGGGCTGGGGCCCCCGGATGTTTGGGGACGATAGGGCTCTGGTCCGAAGAGCTCCTGCTGAGGATGGAGATCCTCCCTCCTGCTCGGGGTGACCAGGAGGCCCTTGGGGGTTGTTCCCCAGCCCGCGATAAGGGTACTCTGGGCCTCGGTCTCTGGCGCTCCTGGGTTTGGTGGAGGAGTCCACCTCGTAAAGTCAGGCTCCGGCTGGGGCTGACTCCCCAGGAGGCTGGGGTGGCCCCTAGCAGAAGGCAGGGGCCAGCTCCGGGAGGAGGTAGGTCCAGGAGGCGACTTGGCCACGCCCCAGGGAGGTAACCTGCACACATACACCCCGGACGGACACGGAGCCGTGGCCCGCCGTCCTCGCACCTGTGGGGCTATGCGGCTTAAGGCCGGTTAGGGCGTGAGGGCCCTGTGACCGACCGGGGCGTGGTTTTGTCTTGTTGACGGCCCAGTCGGTCCAGGGTCCCGCCCAGGTAGGTGAGCTAACCTGTTTGTGTTTTGTGTTTCAGCTCCGGGACTACAGGGGGTGTGTCCCTTGTCCCTGCCTGCCTGCCCCTTTGTTTTGTGTGCTGCTGCTGTAGGCCGCACAGCCGGTGGAGGGGAGTGCGGCTTGGAGGGGGGATCTGTCACGGTACGGCGGCCCCCTACTGGTCGCCCCCGTCTACAGCAGCAGCTTGTCCTGTGGGTGTGGCGTTGTGTTCGTCCCTCAGGTGGGCGGAGCCCGCGATCCGTCTCACCTGAGGGTCGTTTGTTCGTCTATATATGTCTTGTCTTTGTACCAGTTGACTGCTGGTTATTATATCCTTAATTCGGATCAGTTCACGGGTTTTGGTTTGCGCACTTTACATATTAAACCATCCTATTTCCCTGAGACTTGGCGTGATCGCTTCCATTTATTTTCGCTCACCCTGCCCGTCACACTTCCAATAAAGTGAGTATTGGAAAAATTAATTTTGCTGCTGAATGTAACTACTAAAGTAACTTGTAATCTAACGTAGTTACTTTTAAAATCAAGTAATATGTAACGTAACTAAGTTACTTTTAAAAGGAGTAATCAGTAATCGGATTACTTTCTCAAGGTAACTTAGCCATCACTGACCACATATCAGTTGTTGCTGAGAAACAGTCAACGTTTTTCAAGTCTCGTATTGTGCCTTCCTTCACTGTTAGATACATCCGAGGTTCACCTGGGGAGTAACACTGCAGTCGGAGCCTACAATACCAGTATCATCACTCCGACATGGAATGAAAACCTGGCGTTCATCACAAGACATTTACATTGACAATATCAACACCCAGAACTTTCATTCTAGTTACCTTATACTTAGCCTGATTGTGTGATTTGTTTGTGACTTGTGTATTCATCTGTATAATTTGTTTTTGTGTAATTTGTGTGTTAACGGGCCGCCCAATGGAGGATGGGTTCCCTTTTGAGTCTTGGTCCTCCCAAGGTTTCTTCCTAATCCCCACCATCTAGGGAGTTTTTCCTTGCCACTGTCACCTTTGGCTTGCTAATTAGGGATTTGGACCCATAGTATTGTTAACCTTGTAAATCCTGTAAAGCGCTTTGTGACAACATATGTTGTGAAAAGCGCTATACAAATATATTTGATTTGATTTGATTTCAGGGATCGCTGTTTATCAAAAGCCTGCAGCATGGCTTTGAATGCAGGCTTCTCAACAGTACGAAACGGCACCATTTCTTCAACCAAATAGCAAGTCACACTGTCAGTAAGCGCTCGCCACTGCTTGCTGTCACGCTGGTACTTCGCTCCTCTCGCAAAGGCCTCGGAGAGTCGCTGCTGACCTGAGGTTGTGCCTCCTAACGCAGGTGTGCTGCTGCCAAGTTCGGCAAACGCAGATGGATGGTTAATTCTAAGATGTCCCTGGTCATTTGGCTAAAAACCAAAATGTGCCCAAATTCGTGACACAGTATTTGTCTTGGAAACTAGATTTGTGGCCATTGTTGAATTGAGTTGTTGAATGTGGGCTGAACGGTCATCTGCATGGACACTACCATGTAAAATATTTTAAATATAAAATGTGTTTATGTTTGTGTACTGGTGTACTGTGCATGTATATTAGGTGTTACCTACAGATAACGTTCAGTTTATCACAAATACCCAAACCTAAAAATAATTTAAAAATAATCGCACACGAAAATCCAGCACCCCATCCCCCAACCCCCATTTATTTAATGGTCTGTTCCTCTTAATGAAGAAAGGCCAAACAAGGTCCAACATGCTACTAGATTGATATTACAAGGTGATAAGAACAAATAACTTTGATAAAGCTGTCCATCTGACTTTACCTTGTCCTTTATGGTTGACTTCTCGTGTCGCAATTACTTTGTTGAAAACTGCTGTAAGAGGCTCATTTTCTCCAATAACACGAGATGGGATGAGAGGAGACATGATCAGCTGCCTTTGTCGGATGTATGTTTCCATGGCAATCCTGAAATGACAGAAAACATTGCATCGTTTTAGGCAAAGTACAGAAGAATATGCACACTTTTGTATAACAGTCTTTGATAATTACTGTGAAGGTCTGAGAGGTCAGTGAAATCTGAAACCTAAATGTTACCAATGTGGTTGAAGGTAGTATGTGTACTCACTGCTGAAAAGGAATGAAATGTTGTTTTTCTTCATCATCAGCTTTCCCATGAGCAATATCTGTGATATCCATTACTGCAGGTACAACAAGCAGGTAAATATGAGCCAACTACCTACAATAGCATGCTACATGCTATCTACACGCAATCAGAAAAATATAAATAAATGCCTGTTGACATTTTGCAAGACAAGCTGGATTTCTCTCATGTCCAGTTAGGTTTTATAGTATTGATATTCAAGTGTTACTTTTAACAGTGGACTGTGCAACCTTCTGGTTTGTACCATTTACAACAAGCAACACAAAATACTTTTTTATATAGACCCATACAGTGGGGAAAATAAGTATTTAGTCAGTCACCAATTGTGCAAGTTCTCCCATTTAAAAAGATGAGAGGCCTGTAATTGACATCATAGGTAGACTTCAACTATGAGAGACAAAATGTGAAAAAAAATTGAGAAAATTATTTTGTCTGACTGGGAAGACTGAATCTGCAATAGGCAAGCAGCTTGGTGTTGAAATCTACTGTGGGAGCAATAATCAGAAAATGGAAGACATACAAGACCACTACTAATCTCCTTCGATCTGGGGCTCCACGCAAGATCTCAGTCCGTGGGGTCAAAATGATCACAAAAACGGTGAGGAAAAATCCCAGAACCACAAGGGGGGATCTAGTGAATGACCTGCAGAAAGCTGGGACCAACGTTACAAAGGCTACCATCAGCAACACACTACGACGCCAGGGACTCAGATCTTGCAGTGCCAGACGTGTCCCCCTGCTTAACACTAGAAGCGCCGCGCCTCATTTACATACTTATACCTAGAAGCGCGGAGGGCCGGTCATCTGACCGATTTCACCACCTCCTACTAGCGCCGTGTTGTTTTCACCTACTTAAAGCGCGCCTCGGGCGGTCAAAAGACCGCTGAGTCTTTACACAGGGGAGCTGGTACTGACACATAATTAACGCTAGATGGCGTTTTGCACAAAAGGAAGAATGAGCCGCCCAAACAAAATATTCGTAATGGTGACATTTGCACGTAACGTCAATATGTTAACAAATTAATGTGACTAAACCTTTTAGAATCAGTGCCTTGTGACCTTGTTCTCAGTAGCTTTCCCATTGTCAGTTTTGTTTAGTTTCATATTGCATTTCCTGGTTTGTGCGAAAACGTAAATGCAAAATATAGTTTCAGTTTTGTTTCTTGGTTAGTGTAATAGTTTGCTTGGTTAGTGTAATAGTTTGCTTATTTGTCTGTGTGTTATTCTGTTGGCATATATGTCACTATATTATCATGTACGTTCGCCACACCACTAACCCACTGGCCCGCACCCCCACTGTGAAGTGTTCACGTCTTTTGTCTTGCTAATGAAACAGACTGCGCTGCAGCCTTCCACCCCCACATCCACAAAAAGCTTGTTCGATACTCAGAGTAGCAAAGTGAAGCCCGTAGACCGAGCTAAAGCAAGTTTGTTTGTATACTCAATGTTACGCCATTTCAAGTTTTAATGTCTAAAAGTTGTGTATGTTAGTGAATTGTAGGCTATGGTGAACATAACAAATCTACAAATAAATGTCTATAATGTTATGTGTTAGACAAAGAACAAAAAGCATAAATAGGCAAAATAATTACAAAAATATCATTATAAAAGGTAGGCTATGTACCTTTGCGTAACAAAACGCAAAATTATTAAAATGATACGGATGGCTTCACGAATATAGTTGCCTCTGTCCTCTCTAATGTTCACTTTTTTATCTTGCCGTATTGTGTTGCCGTTTCAAATGAGGTGTTTGATCGGTGAATAGCCGATGTGTGATCCCACGTCCTAACGACCGTGTTATCACCGAGCGTTATCACCATTCGGTGATTTACATGTATCGTATATTGCATAAGTTTCGTTCCCCACCTCAAATTAAGTTCCATTTATGTAGTGAATTGTGAACTTGAGAATAAACCTCTGCCGCTGTGGTTAATGTTCATGCACTGTTTGAACAATATTTATTAATTACAGCCAGGTTTTGGAGGTTGTAGAACACAGCTACAGGCCAACAACTGGTGCATCCCGTCTCTCTTTAGCGTATATTGCATAAGTTTCGTTCACCACCTCAAATTAAGTTCCATTTATGTAGTGAATTGTGAACTTGAGAATAAACCTCCACCGCTGTGGTTAATGTTCATGCACTGTTTGAACAATATTTATTAATTACAGCCAGGTTTTGGAGGTTGTAGAACACAGCTACAGGCCAACAACGGGTGCATCCCGTCTCTCTTTAGCGTATATTGCATAAGTTTCGTTCACCACCTCAAATTAAGTTCCATTTATGTAGTGAATTGTGAACTTGAGAATAAACCTCCACCGCTGTGGTTAATGTTCATGGACTGTTTGAACAATATTTATTAATTACAGCCAGGTTTTGGAGGTTGTAGAACACAGCTACAGGCCAACAACGGGTGCATCCCGTCTCTCTTTAGCGTATATTGCATATGTTTCGTTCCCCACCTCAAATTAAGTTACATTTATGTAGTGAATTGTGAACTTGAGAATAAACCTCCACCGCTGTGGTTAATGTTCATGCACTGTTTGAACAATATTTATTAATTACAGCCAGGTTTTGGAGGTTGTAGAACACAGCTACAGGCCAACAACGGGTGCATCCCGTCTCTCTTTAGCGTATATTGCATAAGTTTCGTTCCCCACCTCAAATTAAGTTACATTTATGTAGTGAATTGTGAACTTGAGAATAAACCTGTGGTTAATGTTCATGCACTGTTTGAACAATATTTATTAATTACAGCCAGGTTTTGGAGGTTGTAGAACACAGCTACAGGCCAACAACGGGTGCATCCCGTCTCTCTTTAGCGTTGTTCTGTTTCCCACTCAAATTTGTTTATTCATTGCCCCCCCATGGACATTTTGGGTACTGCAGGCATTTAATTCCCATGTGGCAGTTCATCCTCCATTTTTGTTTTTAGTTATGTCTCAGCCAAGACGCAGTGTGCGTAGACTCCTTCGTTGTCCCTTTTTACATTCGAGTGTGGGAAGATATATGCCTGTAAGTTCGTGATAATTAAGATTAGAATAAAATCTTAAGTGATGATGTTAGTTGGAGAAGCTTAAAATGAAAATGTACATTTATTGATAGCGTTTGCACCGTTTGTTTTGCCGCGATTCGTACTGTACTTGTGTGTTTGTTAGCTCGTAATGCTATGCTAGCCAAGGTTTTTTTTGAGTGAATGTAGTTGATTAATTAATTTACTCATGCAATATTATTGATTAACAAAGTTTATTTCTTATGTGTACATGTCGTAAAATACATTTGGTTTGTATTTGCAGTTTTACAAGTAAGAATGAAGAGAAAAAATTAAACGAGGAACAAAGGATGCGAACGAATCATTCTTTTCACAAAGCTCACAATTTTTCTTGGAATTCCTGTTAGCTATCTGTCTAGCTTTGCTTAAATGCATTCGTGAGGGCAGAATAGTAAAAAGGCATTTTTTCTGCGGTTGAAGACAAGGGAACTCTTACGGTCAGCATACTGCAATCAAGCGAATTAAACAAGTAATTTTCAATACTCAAAATGGAACAAGTCAGAGAGTCCGAGCAAACCTTCGAGACAAGGTCACAGGTCTCTGGCTCCAGGTCCTCAGGGCGAACAAGCCGGAGTTCAGCCAGCACGGCAGCTACTAGAGCAAGAGCTAAAGCGGAGGCAGCTCGTGCTCAGTTCACATATGCCAAGGAAGAAGCAGCTATGCTAAAAGAAAAAGCAAAAATAGAGGAAGAACAGCAGAAGATCACTGCAGAAGCAGCAAGGCGTAAGGCAGATGTCGAAGCAAACTTATATGTGCTACAGTTGGAGAGAGCAGCAGTTGCAGCCTCAGCCGAGGCAGCTGTATATGAATCAGCAGCGGAAGCTGAAGAGGAGCAAGTTGAAGGGTTAGCTCAGATAACTACTCAAGACCCAGTTCAGCGCACTAATGACTATGTATATAGTCACTCCTTTGCACAGTACGCTCAGCAGCAACCAGCAGATTCAGTTCTGCCCCAGTTGACTCCTAAGGATGTAGAACATCCTCAGCCAAATACATCTTCAGTGCCACTAGAAGCCCATGCATCTCCATGTCTTGCGAGAAAGCCACATGTAGAAGATAACACAAATTGTGATATTCTGAAAGCAGAAGGGTCGCGTTTTTACCCTCTCACACGGTCTCATGCTTCCAGCCTCTCTGACCATGCATTTCAGAACCCGCAAACAGGTGATCTAACCAGATATCTCATCCGCAAAGAGATGGTGTGTTCCGGGCTGCTGAAATTTGATGACCGTCCGGAAAATTACTGGGCATGGAAATCTTCCTTCCAAAGTGTCATGAGAGATCTAGACTTAAATGCTAGGGAAGAACTTGACCTCTTGACAAAATGGCTTGGACCAGAGTCATCTCTGCAAGCCAAAAGAATCAGGTCAGTGCATGTTCATAATCCTGCAGCTGGTGTTAACATGTTGTGGCAGAGATTAGAGGACTGTTATGGGTGTTCCGAAGTCATAGAGCATGCCCTGCTAAAGAAACTCGAAGAATTCCCTAGAATTTCAAATAAGGATGGTCAGAGATTGAGAGAGCTTGGAGATGTCTTGATGGAGATCGAATCAGCGAAACTGGGAGGCCGTTTACCTGGTCTGGCATATCTGGACACAGCTCGAGGTGTCAATCCTATTGTTGAAAAGCTCCCTTACAGTTTACAGGAAAGATGGATCACACAGGGCTCTAGGTATAAAGAAGATCATCATGTATCCTTTCCACCCTTCAGTTTCTTCACACAATTCATCTGCAGCCATGCAAAGACAAGAAACGATCCAAGTTTTGCATTCTCCACGTCAACCAACTCGACATCTCTGAAGACAGAGAAACCTGTGAGGTATGACAAAAGGTCACCGGCGACAGTGAGAAAAACTGAAGTAGCAGCCATGCCGGTAGCCAAATGCATCAATCAGGAAAGAATAACAGATAATCCACACGACCAGTGTCCTATTCACAACAAGCCACATCCATTGTCCAAGTGCCGTGGATTTAGAAATAAGCACATAGACGAACGAAAGGCATACCTGAAGGAGAAGTCCATTTGCTTCAGATGCTGTGGTTCCAGTAATCACATAGCAAAAAATTGCAAAGTATCAGTCAGATGCATAGAGTGTAACAGTGACTCGCATACCTCTGCACTGCATCCTGGTCCACCTCCCTGGTTGGTAGAAAGCTCCAAAACTGAGACAGAGCATGGCGGGGAGAGAGAGGACACTGCAGCACCTCCAGTCACAGCGAAGTGCACAGAGATTTGTGGTAAGTCCTTCAGACCTAGATCTTGTTCCAAAATCTGTCTAGTAAATGTATATCCTTCCAGCCATCCTGAGAAAGCTGAGAGGATGTATGCAGTCTTGGATGACCAGAGCAACCGGTCGCTTGCAAAATCTGAGTTCTTTGAATTATTTGACATCCGAGGAGAGTCATTCCCTTACATGTTAAAAACATGTTCAGGCACCATGGAGGTTACAGGACGCAGAGCAAGCAATTTAACAATTGAAGCAATTGATGGGAAAACTCAGGTAATGCTTCCAACTCTAATTGAATGTGACATGCTACCAGATGACAGATCTGAGATTCCGACACCAGAGGTCGCACAGTACTACTCTCACCTTAGCTCCATAGCAGACAAAATCCCAGACATTGATCCCAGTGCTCCTATTCTCCTCCTGCTAGGAAGGGACATTCTTAGTCTGCATAAAGTACGTGAGCAGCACAACGGTCCCCATAATGCTCCATATGCACAGCGGCTAGACCTAGGCTGGGTCATTGTTGGAGAAGTTTGTCTGGGTGGAGCCCACAAACCCAGCGATGTCAGTATCTTCAAAACCAACATCTTACAGAATGGACGCTCATCTTTTCTCAGCCCTTGCAAAAATAACATTCAGGTAAAGGAGAAATTGTGTGTTCCCTCACAGCTGCACCAAACAAGATGTCATCCTGAAAAACTGGGGGACACTGTCTTCCAAAGAAGCCCTGATGATGACATGCCTGCATTGTCAGTTGAAGATAAAATCTTTCTCAACATCATGGATAAAGAGATGTACATGAACAATGAGAACCACTGGGTGGCGCCACTGCCATTCCGCTCTCCTCGTCATCCCCTTCCAAATAACAAAGAGCAAGCACTTAAACGCCTTCGTACTCTACAACACACACTTGAGAAGAAGCCAACCATGAGAGACCATTTCTTTGCCTTCATGCAGAAGATGTTTGATAGTGACCAAGCAGAGCCGGCACCTACTCTAAAACAAGGTGAGGAATGTTGGTATCTCCCTATATTTGGTGTGTACCACCCCCAAAAACCAGGGCAGATAAGAGTAGTCTTTGACTCAAGTGCTCAGCACAATGGGATATCCTTAAATGACACTCTTCTGAGTGGCCCAGACTTAAATAACTCGCTCTTAGGTGTCCTCTTGCGCTTTCGGAGGGATCAGGTGGCACTCTCAGCAGATGTGCAGCAGATGTTTTATTGTTTCGTTGTGCGGGATGATCATAGAAACTACTTGAGGTTTCTTTGGCACAAAGACAATGATCCCAACAAAGATATAACAGAATTCAGAATGAAAGTGCATGTCTTTGGTAACAGCCCGTCGCCAGCAGTAGCCATCTATGGCTTAAGACGTTCAGCTGAGCAAGGTGAGCGAGAGCATGGAGTAGACGCCAAGCAATTTGTCATGAGAAACTTTTACGTTGATGATGGACTGACGTCTGTAAGCACTGTAGCGGAGGCAATCAGTCTCTTGAGAGAAACAAGGGAAATGCTTGCAGAATGTAATCTCAAATTACATAAGATAGCATCTAACTGCCATCAAGTTATGGAAGCTTTCCCTACTGAAGACAGAGCAAAAGACTTAAAAGACCTAGAATTAGGCATAGATCCTCTGCCTCTCCAGCGAAGTCTAGGGGTGAGCTGGGATTTAGAAACTGACAGTTTTACCTTTCAAGTTTCACGTGAAGCAAAGCCATTCACTCGCAGAGGCATTCTGTCCACTGTCAATAGCCTGTACGATCCCCTTGGATTTGCTGCTCCCGTAACCATGCAAGGGAAAGCATTAGTCAGAGAACTTTCTGCAGAGCAATGTGATTGGGACGCTCCCCTTCCAATTGACAAAGAGACGCAGTGGAAGACATGGACTGATTCTCTAACTGATCTTGAGCAACTCCGCATCCACAGGCCATATGTACAGGTGTCACCATCACTCACCCAGAAAAGAGAGATACACATTTTCTCAGACGCATCTATGATGGCCATAGCAGCCGTAGCCTATCTTAGAGTTGTAGACAATTGTGGGCAGAGTCATGTTGGCTTTATTATCGGCAAATCTAAATTGGCACCACGCCCTGCTCACACAGTCCCACGTTTAGAGTTGTGCGCTGCTGTCTTAGCTGTGGAATTGGGAGAGTTGATTGCTAAAGAGATGGATGTTGACCTACGTGCAGTTAAGTTCTTTACTGACAGCAGAGTGGTACTCGGTTACATCACCAACACATCTCGTAGATTCTACTTATATGTCTCAAACAGAGTTATACGCATCAGGAAATCTACTCAACCAGATCAGTGGCATTATGTGAGTACAGAACGAAACCCAGCAGATCATGGAACCAGACCTATTCCAGCAGCACTGCTACAGCACACCAGTTGGCTGTCTGGACCATCTTTCCTAAGACACACAGACACAGGAGAAGAGTTTAATGCAAGTTGCTTTGAGCTTATTGAGCCAGAAATGGATAATGAGGTTCGACCACAGGCAACTACTTATGCCACAAAGGTGGCAGGAAAATATCTAGGGTCGCACCGGTTCAACCGCTTTTCTACATGGAAATCTCTTGTGAGAGGCATTGCTACTCTCATTCACATTGCAAAGTTCTACTCTCACTCTGCATGTTCAGACACTTGCAAAGGATGGCACTATTGTAAGAAAAAAGACATTTCAGCAGAATTCACTCAAGCCAAAATCAACATCGTACAATGTGTTCAACAAGAGGAGTTCAAAGATGAAATCACCTGCATGTTAGAAGGACGGGAACTCCCCAAACAAAGTTCTTTGAGAAAGTTAAGTCCGGTTATAGATAAAGATGGAATGATTAGGGTTGGAGGTCGGGTGTCTTCAGCTGATCTTCTAGACGAGGAAAAACATCCATTAATTATTCCAGCAAAGCACTACGTCTCCACATTATTGGTCAGACACCACCACATACAAGTGGCTCATCAAGGACGACATTTGACTGAAGGTGCGCTGCGTTCAGCAGGACTGTGGATCATCGGAGGCAAAAGATTGGTTTCAAGTGTCATACACAAATGTGTAACCTGCAGGAAGCTCAGAGGTAAGCCGGAGGAACAAAAAATGTCAGATCTACCTATGGACAGGTTGACAATAGATCCGGCATTCACCTATGTAGGGTTAGATGTGTTTGGGCCATGGAGCGTCACATCACGTCACACTAGAAGGAACAGTGCTGAGAGTAAGAGGTGGGCCGTGATGTTCACTTGTTTAAGCACCAGAGCAGTTCATCTTGAGGTTATTGAATCTATGTCAACTTCAAGCTTCATCAATGCCCTGCGACGGTTCCTGTCTATCCGAGGGCCTGTAAGACATCTCCGGTCCGACAGAGGCACAAATTTTATAGGAGCTTGCAAGGAACTGAAAATCAGTACAGATGATCTAGAAATCAGGAACTATCTACACGGTCAAGGCTGTACGTGGACATTCAACGCTCCTCATTCATCCCACATGGGTGGTGCGTGGGAGAGGATGATTGGCATCGCTCGACGCATCCTAGATGGAATGCTGTTAAGAGATAACATTGCTCGTCTCTCTCATGAAGTCTTGACCACACTTTTAGCAGAAGTGATGGCCATAATGAATGCCAGACCGTTAGTTGATGTCTCTACAGACCCTGAGAAGCCAGAAATACTCTCTCCTTCGATGCTTCTGACGCAAAAGGCCAGCATTACTCCATCTCCTCCTGGAGACTTTGACTTGAAGGACCTTTACAAAAGCCAATGGAGGCAAGTCCAGAGCTTAGCAGAAACTTTCTGGAAGCGATGGAGGCATGAGTACCTGTGTACACTGCAAACCAGGAAAAAGTGGCAGGGCGAAAAACGCAATTTACAGGAGGGAGATATTGTCTTATTAAAGGACAATGAGGTGAAGCGCAGTGAGTGGCCTGTTGGGCAAATTGTGAAAACCGTGCCCAGTAAGGACGGCAAAGTACGCAAGGTCGAAGTGAAGATCTTCAAACAAGGGACTGTTAGAGTATACCTTAGACCTGTTTCTGAGGTGGTTTTGCTTCTAGCTACTACTGACTGAATGTACTGACTGAATTTAGTGGTATAATAGTTACATTACACCAGACGGGGAGTGTTCTGTTTCCCACTCAAATTTGTTTATTCATTGCCCCCCCATGGACATTTTGGGTACTGCAGGCATTTAATTCCCATGTGGCAGTTCATCCTCCATTTTTGTTTTTAGTTATGTCTCAGCCAAGACGCAGTGTGCGTAGACTCCTTCGTTGTCCCTTTTTACATTCGAGTGTGGGAAGATATATGCCTGTAAGTTCGTGATAATTAAGATTAGAATAAAATCTTAAGTGATGATGTTAGTTGGAGAAGCTTAAAATGAAAATGTACATTTATTGATAGCGTTTGCACCGTTTGTTTTGCCGCGATTCGTACTGTACTTGTGTGTTTGTTAGCTCGTAATGCTATGCTAGCCAAGGTTTTTTTTGAGTGAATGTAGTTGATTAATTAATTTACTCATGCAATATTATTGATTAACAAAGTTTATTTCTTATGTGTACATGTCGTAAAATACATTTGGTTTGTATTTGCAGTTTTACAAGTAAGAATGAAGAGAAAAAATTAAACGAGGAACAAAGGATGCGAACGAATCATTCTTTTCACAAAGCTCACAATTTTTCTTGGAATTCCTGTTAGCTATCTGTCTAGCTTTGCTTAAATGCATTCGTGAGGGCAGAATAAGCGTATATTGCATAAGTTTCGTTCCCCACCTCAAATTAAGTTACATTTATGTAGTGAATTGTGAACTTGAGAATAAACCTCCACCGCTGTGGTTAATGTTCATGCACTGTTTGAACAATATTTATTAATTACAGCCAGGTTTTGGAGGTTGTAGAACACAGCTACAGGCCAACAACGGGTGCATCCCGTCTCTCTTTAGTGTATATTGCATAAGTTTCGTTCACCACCTCAAATTAAGTTCCCTTTGTTTTGATTTGTGTGTCAGCTTCACACAACTCAACATTCAAAACACAGCTTAGGTGCAGTCTTTGCACATTTGCCACAGACCAGTCGCTTACATGTCTGGCAGATGTCATACGTTTTGTATCTGCCGACTTGGCATTGTTTTCTTTTTGAGGGCGGGCAAGGAGCTTCAGGTAAAATTCGCTTTTGTGCCACTGCCCTAGCCGCTTTCGCCATTTTCTGCTGTGCACACAGCTCCTTTACCAACTCGAGAATAAACCTTCGTCTGCTCAGGTTAACGTTCATGCACTGTTTGAACAATATATGTGCATTTATTGCAGCCAGGTCTAGGAGGTTGTAGAAAACCGCGACAGGCCAACGACGGGTGCCTCCCTTCACCGAATACAGTCGTGCCATTTGATCCATAACATCAACGCCACATTTAGTCGTGTTGTAATATGAAACAGTTTCAGGCAGTTTCTTTGCGCCATTATCAATTGAAACTGTCTGATGCATTGAGCTCAGGATGCATACATTTTTTTTTAGGTTTTGCCTGGTAAATCGTTAGTTATTTTTCCAGCCCGCAACACCTTGGTGGAAAATCTTTCAGACTGTGCCTGTGTACATGGGGGCATCTCACGTCTCATTTTATTCATCGTACCAACAATAGTGGTTTTGTTCGCCAAAAGGGTGTTTGCAAGTGCCAATGAAGTGAAGAAATTGTCAGTCGTTACATTTCTTCCTTTACCCGTGAAAGGCTCCATCAAACGCAACACAATATTTTCAGACAACCGTTGACCAGCTGGCCTGCTTTCATCTTTTCCTAGATAGGGAATGGCGTTCAACATATATTTTGTTTCAACATCAGCGGCCACCCAGAACTTAATCCCAAATTTATCGGGTTTATTGGCCATGTACTGAGTGAAACGACAGCGAGCTTTAGTTGGGAACAGTTGCTCATCAACAGTTATGTTCTCACCGGGCGTGTAAGAAGCAATACTGTTTTTCACAAATTTATCAAATATCTCCGAGATCATAGCAAATTTATCAGTCGCAAGGCGGGCAGCCCTTGTGCTCTTGTCATCAAAGCGCAGATAGCGCATGATATCTCTGAATGTCTGTCTAGACATTGTCTCTTTGAAAATGGGATTTCCTAAGTCAGCAGACCAGTATTCATCAAGTTTCATGCTTTTACCGGCTGTTATACCTCTCAAATAAACGAGACCCACAAATGCTTTCAATTCGTCAGCTGTTAGTTTGAACTGAGCATTATTTCGTTCAGCCTCTGCCTCTGTGTATTTCAGAATTGCGCCCCACATTTCTGTGTCAATCAAACACAGTAAGCTGGTCAGTGGACTTTTAATTTTGTTTTGGCATAACACGTAGGCCCTGGGGTTTCTCTCACAATATTGCACTCTTGTGCTCTACCCCGAGGTTTGCCAGCAGTTTCAAACCACACCGTACCGTCTTTGGCCTGAAATGAGTCACCACCACACTCAGTTTCAGAGTCCGATTCTGAATCAGACTCAAGATTCAGATCCATTTCACTTTCGCCCTCTCCATCCGACACCTCACATTGTTCGCCCTCCGATTCCATCTCATCAATATTGCACAGCATGTCCAGCACTTGCTTTGGGGTGTACATGATTCTCTGTGCCATTTTTATAATGCACTATGCAACCTTTCAAACGCCCAAACCGAGGAGTCACGCAAACTGTGTTGCTGTTCGATCACACAAACCGAGCTTTCAAGCAAACTGTGTTGCTGTTCGATCACCCAAACCGAGCTTTCAAGCAAACTGTGTTGCTGTTCAAACGCCCAAACCGAGGAGTCACGCAAACTATGTTGCTGTTCAAACGCCAAAACCGAGCTTTCAAGCAAACTGTGTTGCTGTTCGATCGCCCAAACCAAGCTTTCAAGCAAACTGTGTTGCTGTTCAAACGCCCAAACCGAGGAGTCACGCAAACTATGTTGCTGTTCAAACGCCAAAACCGAGCTTTCAAGCAAACTGTGTTGCTGTTCGATCGCCCAAGCAGAGTTTTCACTCAAACTGTGTAGCCGCGTCCCGACGAATTTATAGCTCACGTTGCCTCATGAATGCTATTGTGAATAAAGTGTTCATAACAGCACCGCCCATGCCATCATCTCAGGTTCGCTCGCAAAGGTATGCATTTACATACGTAACTTGCATTCTGCTTAATTCTTTTGTAATGCCAGTGTGTCAAAAGCAGCCATACATAATGTATGTATCTAACAGCTAGCCCTGGCGAAGAGGGATTATACCCAAGAGATCATTTCTTTGAGATATTGACTTGATAAGTAGGCTAATTACCATTCGCAGAATTCCTGCAAACTACTAAAGCATTTATTAGGCAAAGCAAGACGCTCTCACGGTTTGAAAACCATTGATGTAAACTTATATATAGTATATATTAAATAATATTAATAAATAAAGTATATATTTTAAGACTTTGGAAAGTGAAACACTTTCACTTTCGTTCAACGGACGAATTCCGTTTTGTCTTTACACAATAATCAGTTTGAACTTTGAATAATTTAGTTTTGAAAACTATTGATCTTTATTTAGTTATACCAAATATTAAATGACATACGAATCTTTGCGACACCCGCTGGCAGAAAAGAGAATCACAGTCTTGAAGTGTAGGCGACGACGACAATATTACAGAGATACGAGCGAAATCGATTGAAACTAGCATGTGCAGGGTTTCTTTTAACAATGTAAAAATACTAGTTTATTAAAAGGACAATTCTGGGAAAAGTCATGAAAGGAGGGTTCTGAAATTGGATCCAGTGCAAAGATATTATTATTTTTTGTGCTGCTGCAGTCAAGTGACCGGTGCTCGGCGCTTCTAGGTATAATTAGGTCGACCAGAGGCGGCGCTTCTAGTAGACGTCACAGCGGTCAAATGACCGGAGCTTTGGCGCTTCTAGTGTTAAGCCAGTCCATATCCAGGCACGTCTGAAGTTTGCTAGAGAGCATTTGGATGTTCCAGAAGAGTATTGGGAGAATGTCATATGGTCAGATGAAACCAAAGTAGAACTATTTGGTAAAAGGATTTGGTATTTGGTTTGGAGGACAGTGAATGCTGAGTTGCATCCAAAGAACACCATACCAATTGTCAAGCATGGGGGTGGCAACATCATACTTTGGGGCTGTTTCTCTGCAAAGGAACCAGGACGACTGGTCCGTGTACATGAAAGAATGAATGGGGCCATGTATTGTGAGATTTTGGGTGCAAACCTCCTTCCATCAGCAAGGGCAATGAAGATGAAACGTGGCTGGGTCTTTCAGCATGACAATGATCCCAAGCACACTGCCAGGGCAACAAAGGAGTGGCTTCGTAAGAAACATTTCAAAGTCCTGGAGTGGCCTAGCCAGTCTCCCGATCTCAACCCCATCGAAAACCTTTGGAGGGAGTTAAAAGTCTGTGTTGCCCGCCGACAGCCCCAAAACATCACTGCTCTAGAGGAGATCTGCATGGAGGAATGGGCCAACATACCAGCAACAGGGTGTGCCAACCTTGTGAAGACTTACAGAAAACGTTTGACCTCTGTCATTGCCAACAGAGGGTATACAACAAAGTATTGAGATGAACTTTTGTTATTGACCAAATACTTATTTTCCACCATTATTTGCAAATAAATTCTTTAAAAGTCAGACAAAATGATTTTATCAATTTTTTTTTTCACATTTTGTCTCTCATAGTTGAGGTCTACCTATGATGTCAATTACCGGCCTCTCTCATCTTTTTAAGTGGGAGAACTTGCACAATTGGTGACTGACTAAATACTTATTTTCCTCACTGTATGTTTAAAATACATAGCAGTCCATAGAATACTAGCCTTGCATGGCAAGGCACCAATTGCAGAAAATGCTCTACTTAAATATTCTTCCCATAGTTGGAGAAAGCAACAATGCAATGCAACAATTTAGCTTCAAGGTCAGAGATGGACCTTTAAGGTAAAATGGTCAAAGGACAGAAAACACAATGCAGGTTGGCCATATATAGAAGATGGTAAAGTGTTTTAACTTCTCAATACATTACATTCAAATCCAACTAATTTACGCTTCTGGGTAAAGAGTACACTGTGTGCGTCTGTGTTTGCTGCTCCTTTACCAATGTTTATTTTCTTTGCTTATTCTTATTTATTTATTTATTTTTTCCGCTCATTATTTCCTCCATATCTTGCTCTACACTTTTACATCTCTGGATTAAATGGAAATTGCTTATGGTGGATCTATTCTGAGTTGTGCGACTTTACTACAACATTTCACTCAGCTTATGTGTTTTCACTCTGCAAAATGTGTTTTTCCCGGGGAACTCTCTGTCTGCATCGATCAGTTCCCTGCGACTCAACACAAGTGAGTGAGTTTCCCTTCTCTCAGTCTGTTGTCTGTTTCAAGTCTGCGATCAGTGATATCCATTGCCATTTGTCAGTCTGTGGTTCTGGTCGGTGTAAGTATTAGCTTCTCCACTATAGCAATTGTGTCTGCTATGCTGGTTTCTGTGTTAGCTGTGGCTCTTATGCTACTTTCAGGTTTTTGTTGAGGACTTCCAGCAAGTTTACTCCCTGGGAGAACTTTACAATCTGTATTTTCCATATCGGCTGGATTGCTCTATATATGACATGCGTCTCTCCGCTGGTATTGCTCGTCGGCCTTGAAACATCCATCGTGGATTGCTTTTTATTCCACCAATCATCTGTCTTCTAGCATTCCTGTTTTCTTCAGCTCAGTCCATCTCCCCAAGTTTGGTTCTTCGATGCCACTGCTTTTTACCATTTATATTCTGCCTCTTGGCGAGTTGATACGATAGCATGGATTGAACCTCTCTATGTGGATGGCACTCAGCTTTATCTTTATCTCAGCTTCAAACCACATGGCCCTTTCCCACCTCCATCAACCACCAAGTGCATCTGTGAACTCAACCTGTGGCTGCGTGCTCGTATTAAATGCACATAAGACTGAGTATCTCATCGTTAGCACTAAATCTGTGGTCCTTTCCCTCACTAAGACATCCTTAACTGTTGCTGATACTTGGTGTTCTGTTTGATCCATTTTTGTCATTTGTCATTTTGTCACTTTCTTACTAAGTCTGCCTTTCTCCAACTCCACAATATCTCCCGCCTCCATCCATCCCTGTCCCTCAGATCTGCTGAGATCCTGGTCCAGGCCCTTATCACATCAAAGCTGGATTACTGTAACTCCCTCTATGGTCTTCCCTTAAAATCTCTCCGGCCCTTTCAGACTGTTCAGAATACTATCGCTTGTGTTCTGACCCTGTCCCGGAAATATGATGCCTGTTTTAGAACTTCTTCGCTGGCTTCCTATAAACCTTTGTATCCAGTACAAAATCTTAGAATTTCTTTTAAAGCGCTCTCCAGCTTGGCACTCTTATATCTGGCCAACCTCCTACATGTTCCCACTCGCAGGCCAAGGTCATCAGACACTGGTCTCTTGTTCCCAGATTTAAGCTAAACACTATGGGTGGTTGGTCTTTCAGAGTGGTTGCCCCACACTCTCTTCCCCTTTCTCTCCTCCCCTCCTCACCTCTCTCTCTCCTCTCTCCGTCTCTCATCATCTCTCAATACATTCAAGGTTGAATTAAAAACTCACTTATTTATTCAACATTTCCACCAAACTTTTCTAAGCTAGGTCCGTTCTATGGGGTTTCTTAATTTTTTGTTATTTGTTTAGTTCTTGTTTTTTGTTTCTACTATTTGTTTGTAAAGCTTCCTTGGGTATTCTGAAAGGTGCTATGTGAGTGGAAATTATTATTATTATTATTATTATTATTATTATAACTCATTATCTTGCAAGTATGGTTCTTAGCTCAGAGCAGGTGTAACAGTGTTAAGAAATTGTTAATTTAATTAAATAAATCCTGCATAAATGGGTTGAGACTTATTTTGTTATTGGATTATACCATTTTGCATTGTGGGAGTTTTGCAGGGGGAAGAGAATTCCATTTCTGCAGGTAGGTGGGACTATCGTGGGTCTGAGAAAAGTTATTAAAAGCCATATTTGCGCTATTTTGTATGTCATAGACCAATTGAACATAATATGTAAGATCATCTATAAATCACATTGTAATATCATCATCATCTTATTTTGTTTTTTTTGTGGCCTTAATGTGTTCGTATTGGAAAGTGCAATTTATAATGCGGCATTTGTTTTGTTTAAGCAGACTCCACATTTAACTCCACCCTAAAAGCAATTTTATCAACCCATGTGCAGGTAATTGATTGGATCTGTACTTAAGTTGTTTGCATTTTGTATGTTTTACCTTGTGGTTCCGCTAGCATGTGCGATCCAGAGTGTGACTACCCTGGAATGTCGTGGCTGCATTCCACGTGCAGTACCAGTGGTGGCCACAGAATATACTTTTTCATTTGTACAAAAAAAATGTATGAAGCAATGTTTTGTGGGATTTCTACAGCGGGAAGAGAAATCTATTGCTTCAGGTGGACTCCACATTTAATTCCACCCTAAAAACAATTTTACCAACCCATGTGCAGAGAATAAATGGCTTCACCCAATTGAGCGTCTTCATCAATTGCAACGACGCATCGCAGATTCAAACACAGACAGTAACATAGGCACACTTGGAACACTTGAAGCTTCAAAGAGTCTAATTGTCACGGTGGGTTAGCCTGGACACCACCAGAGGGCGCGCACCAGCACATCCTCACAGCCACACACACCCACTCCCACACAGTGCACACCCTCTCATTCCAAGTCACTCCCCTTATCACAGTCACCTCAATACTAACACCTGTTCCTCATCAGTACTGGGCTCAATAAAAGCCCACAGGTCGTGCTGTTCAATGCTGCGCAGTCAACCTTCGCCTCGTGACGTGGGAAGTAGCCTGCTCTGCACTGAAGCCGCCAATCACCTGTGGACACTCCCTCTCTTGTTTTGGACTCTTGACTTTTGCTTTTCTACTGCCAAGTGGCCTGAGTGCTTGTGTTCTTATTGAGATGGATAATAAAGCCTTTCGGTTACAGCCTCTGCCTCCTGCTGTCTCTGTCCCCGCGTCACACTAATGCTGTAAAAGCCCATTAGCCTTCCTATTCTGGTTATTAGGGTTCACACACACAGTGTGGGAACCCTATTGTAATTGCTGGTATTTTTCTTATTAGGGTTCACACACACATAGTGTGGGAACCCTATTGTAATTGTTAGGTTTTTTTTAGGGTTCACACACACATAGTGTGGGAACCCTATTGTAATTGTTAGGATTTTTCTTTCTTATTATTCTTTGTCCCATTTTTTGACCTAAAACATATTGTGCAGCCTAGACCGTAATGCCTAGAAACCCCAAACTTGGCAAAAAGGTTCAGTTAACTCCAAGGACCAGATTCCCATACAGGGACCCAAATTGGCCTGATGGTGGCGCTATAGCGGACCATATTGACGTTTTGTCCATATCTCCTACACCGTAGGTCCTAGAACCAAAATTCCAGTTCCTATACATTCCTTGACTAAATTCAATAGGACAATTAATATACAACCATTAAGCTCCGCCCACTTAGATTTCGAGTTAATTTGCATAATGTGCAAAATCACACACATCTTTGAGCGCGAACTAGTCCCTGGATTTTTCACATACATGCACATATGTGGTATCAAAACGTTCAGAAGAGTCTGAACTTTAAAATGTATCCAACAAAAATGCTAATTTCTTCACTACCTAGTCAGTATAAGCCAATCAAATGAGTGGGCGTAAATTCAATAGTAAATTTTGCGCATATGGAGCTCTAACTTAAGAAAACTTGCATGCAGAGGTGGGGACTCGAGTCACATGACTTGGACTCGAGTCAGACTCGAGTCATTAATATTAAGACTTTTGACTTGACTTGAAAAAATATTCAGAGACTTAGACTTGACTTGGACTTTTACACCAATAACTTGGGACTTGAATTGGACTTGAACCTGTTTACTTGCAAAGACTTGATTTTTTTTTACACCAAATCTAAATTTTAAAACGCATATTAATATTTATAAAGTGCGCCCCATTAATTTCATTTCCGTCCTTCTGACGCAGACCAGTCCTCTGCTTTTCCATACTCTGTACGTGTGTGTGCATGAGCTGCAGCACAACCAATCAAATGGGGGGTTGGCGAACGTAAATTTTTACCGGGCGGGGTGTAAAATGGACACAAATTAAGTATTATATCGCGATCGATCGATCGCCAGGGGTTGGTGCCAGAGCGAACTAGTAACTCATTGAATCATAGATGTGGATCAGAGGTAAATAAACTAGATTTTTTTCCGTCGTGAGAAATCGGACGTGTGGCGTGAGAGCGTGTGAAGACGGTCAAATGCGTGTGTCTCACGCTCAATGCGTGAGAGTTGGCAACCCTGGGTTCTGTATCTGAACTCGGGGAAGAGAGCCTCTCTCTGTCACCATCATAATATCCAGTTCTATCTCAGCATGGATTGTGTATTTGAAGACATCTACGTCGAGAAAAAAATATATTGACAAAAGTGGAGCGAGTTTTCAGCTATGGGGACATCATTCATCGTGCACAAATGACATACAGACTTTTGGCCAGGAAATGCAATGCAGAATAGTTTACTGAAATGTCTAAAGTTGCAGATTCCTGTTAATTGTTCAGTTCTTATATTTGTTTGTCTTGTGTCACTCACACATGTTCTCCAAGAAACCAGATAAGAGAAGAGAGGGAAAATGCTGTTATGGTTCTTTGTATTGTACTGTGAAAATATCAGCACTTTTTATTTGAACATGGAGTTCTACTTATGACTTTTTCACAGAATATTTATTTCTGGAAAATTGTAGTTTAAAGTATGAATATTTTTGCAGCTAAGTTTAACAAATTGAACTGTGCAATAAAGAGGTGTAATTTTAATTTTTTTTAATACTTCGTGTTTTCAGTTGCACATGTTTTATCAAGATTTGAGGAGAATACAGACTTTAAAAAGAACGCATGTCTATTATTTACATTTAAAATATACCTGCAACATTGGTAAAAAAAAAAAAAAAAAAAAAGACTCGAAAGGACTTGAAATTCCAAGTTTCAGACTTGGGACTTGACTTGACTGATGCCTGTCTTGACTCGAGACTTGACTTGACTTGAGTGTCTTTGCTTGAGACTTGACTCGGGACTTGAGGTATAAAGACTTGGACTTACTTGAGACTTGCAAAACACTGACTTGGTCCCACCTCTGCTTGCATGTAATGAGATGGCACTTCACAGACAGCTTCCCTGTGAGGGTCTGGGGCAGCTCGCAGAGGTTGCCATACCTCACCTGCTAGGGGGCGCTATAACATGCAAAATTTTGCCCCATGCACTCAGATTGGCCGATCCACATGAAACTTGGCAGACATCATCTATGGGCTTCTGGAAACCAGGTCCTAAAGCAGACATGCCATACTTCCAAAATGGCTGACGTAATCGGCCAATCAGTGATCGGCACGCGTTTGACAGGCTTACAATTGGTCGATCTGCACGAAACCTCTTGGGTGTGGACAAGTGCACACCCCCTATGACATAATCCAGCCGGGTGTCGATTGGCCACTGGGGGGCGCTATTGCAAAAAAAGCAAGTGTATCCCCTACATAATTCCACTTGGGAACATGCAATTGGACTCTTTTGATTCCTTGCAGTAGTGCGAACAACTTTCCCATTACATGTCCTATTAAAAAATGCACAGTTTATTTAAAGTTAATAATAGTTTGAAATCATCACTTTTCATACTCCTCCTAGGATTTTCATACTATCATGTCAAGCAAAGTCTTATAATACTCTACAGAGTGTGAAATCAAAAAACAATCCAAAGATTTTGGATTTGAGGACACTTATACCTGCTAAATAATTTTTTTAATGGACAGCATCGATACATATAATATTCATATTCTTAAAGCTCTTTCATATTTTACCCAATTCTGACCAAAATGCACAAGCCCATTCAGAATCCCATCCTGAACAAATTTGTCAAGTTTCATCTAAATCGGTTATCGTATGGCTCTACAGTGCAGTATTATATACAATGCATAAGAATGCATGTAAAGTCCCTCTGTCACCTTCTCCTTCTCACACGCACGCAAGCTGAAACTCTCACACTCTCACCCACATTCCCCCTCCCATCTCTGTGCCCTAAGTAAACATTGCTCTGGCTACCTAGATCTCTCTGTGTCTATTAACCAGGCACACACACATACAGGCGCAAGCAGGCCTTCCTATAGTATTCACAATGACACTTCCCTAGCCATACCCACCCATATCTCAGTGACTAACACATGCTCATACAAACTGACATTTGGCTTCTTTTTTGTCTCTCTCTCACACAAACACACAGACACACACACCTTTATACCTATATGTATGTATAGTTTCTATGTATACTTATGTATGTATGTATTAGTATATGTTGTCATAGTTTGAGTACATACACTACCACACACACACACAAACTACCTAAATGTATGTATAGTTTGTATGCATATCTGTCCAGTCATAACAGTCATGTCAGTCCAGTCATGTCAGTCATTTCAGTCCAGTCATATCAGTCATGTCAGTCCAGTCATGTCAGACATAAGTCATGTCAGTCTTATCAGTCATGTCATTACAGTGATGCCAGTCATGTCACTCATTCCAGTTATTTCAATCATATCAGTCATATTACTTTTGTTCATCATGCTAGTGATGTCATTTCAGTCATGCCAGTCATATCAGTTATGTCAGTCATGCCAGTCATGTCAGTCATGTTATGGCAGGCTTTGCAGACTACATTCATACTTTGAATACACGGGCAGTCATGTTAGGTGTGCAAGGTGTGCAAGGAGTGAATTAACAAAGCATAGTCTCTGGCACCCTCAATCTCTCTCTGTCTGTAATATACAGGCCCAATCATGTATAGACACATTCAGGCCTTCCTATATTGTTCACATAGATGCAGCCCTAGCCAGATGTGCTATTTCTGTGTCTCCCTTTCTGACACACGCAGATGTCATCACACACTATCTGTAGAGCACACACTGGCCAAACCCAAACAGCTTCTTTTCACTTTTAGGTCTAAAGGACCTTTTGGGCTTCCTTTTGCCTATTGAGGCCAAAATATGCCTATTTGTGTGTGAACCCGCCAATCGCCGCTTGCGGCTATATTTTCTTTCTTATTATTATTCTTTGTCCCATTTTTTGACCTAAAACGCATTGTGCAGCCTAGACCGTAATGCTTAGAAACCCCAAACTTGGCAAAAAGGTTCAGTTAACTCCAAGGACCAGATTCCCATACAGGGACCCAAATTGGCCTGATGGTGGCGCTATAGCAGACCATATTGACTTTTTGTCCATATCTCCTACACCGTAAGTCCTAGAACCAAAATTCCAGTTCCTATACATTCCTTGACTAAATTCAATAGGACAATTAATATACAACCATTAAGCTCCGCCCACTTAGATTTCGAGTTAATTTGCATAATGTGCAAAATCACACACATCTTTGAGCGCGAACTAGTCCCTGGATTTTTCACATACATGCACATATGTGGTATCAAAACGTTCAGAAGAGTCTGAACTTTAAAATGTATCCAACAAAAATGCTAATTTCTTCACTACCTAGTCAGTATAAGCCAATCAAATGAGGGGGCGTAAATTCAATAGTAAATTTTGCGCATATGGAGCTCTAACTTAAGAAAACTTGCATGTAATGAGATGGCACTTCACAGACAGCTTCCCTGTGAGGGTCTGGGGCAGCTCGCAGAGGTTGCCATACCTCACCTGCTAGGGGGCGCTATAACATGCAAAAATTTGCCCCATGCACTCAGATTGGCCGATCCACATGAAACTTGGCAGACATCATCTATGGGCCTCTGGGAACCAGGTCCTAAAGCAGACACTCCATACTTCCAAAATGGCTGACGTAATCAGCCAATCAGTGATCGGCACGCGTTTGACAGGCTTACCATTGGTCGATCTGCACGAAACCTCTTGGGTGTGGACAAGTGCACGCCCCCTATGACATAATCCAGCCAGGTGTCGATTGGCCACTGGGGGGCGCTATTGCAAAAAAAGCAAGTGTATCCCCTACATAATTCCACTTGGGAACATGCAATTGGACTCTTTTGATTCCTTGCAGTAGTGCGAACAACTTTCCCATTACATGTCCTATTAAAAAATGCACAGTTTATTTACAGTTATTAATAGTTTGAAATCATCACTTTTCATACTCCTCTTAGGATTTTCATACTATCATGTCAAGCAAAGTCTTATAATACTCTACAGAGTGTGAAATCAAAAAACAATCCAAAGATTTTGGATTTGAGGACACTTATACCTGCTAAATATTTTTTTAATGGACAGCATCGATACATATAATATTCATATTCTTAAAGCTCTTTCATATTTTACCCAATTCTGACCAAAATGCACAAGCCCATTCAGAATCCCATCCTGAGCAAATTTGTCAAGTTTCATCTAAATCGGTTATCGTATGGCTCTACAGTGCAGTATTATATACAATGCATAAGAATGCATGTAAAGTCCCTCTGTCACCTTCTCCTTCTCACACGCACGCAAGCTGAAACTCACACTCTCAGTCTCTCTCACACTCTCACCCACATTCCCCCTCCCATCTCTGTGCCCTAAGTAAACATTGCTCTGGCTACCTAGATCTCTCTGTGTCTATTAACCAGGCACACACACATACAGGCGCAAGCAGGCCTTCCTATAGCATTCACAATGACACTTCCCTAGCCATACCCACCCATATCTCAGTGACTAACACATGCTTATACAAACTGATATTTGGCTTCTTTTTGTCTCTCTCTCTCACACAAACACACACATCTTTATACCTATATGTATGTATAGTTTCTATGTATACTTATGTATGTATGTATTAGTATATGTTGTCATAGTTTGAGTACATACACTACCACACACACACACACACACACACACACACACACACACACACACTTCTACCTAAATGTATGTATAGTTTGTATGCATATCTGTCCAGTCATAACAGTCATGTCAGTCCAGTCATATCAGTCATGTCAGTCCAGTCATGTCAGACATAAGTCATGTCAGTCATATCAGTCATGTCATTACAGTCATGCCAGTCATGTCACTCATTCCAGTTATGTCAGTCATATCAGTCATATTACTTTTGTTCATCATGCCAGTGATGTCATTTCAGTCATGCCAGTCATATCAGTTATGTCAGTCATGCCAGTCATGTCAGTCATGTAATGCCAGGCTTTGCAGACTACATTCATACTTTGAATACACGGGCAGTCATGTTAGGCGTGCAAGGTGTGCAAGGAGTGAATTAACAAAGCATAGTCTCTGGCACCCTCAATCTCTCTCTGTCTGTAATATACAGGCCCAATCATGTATAGACACATGCAGGCCTTCCTATATTGTTCACATAGATGCAGCCCTAGCCAGATGTGCTATTTCTGTGTCTCCCTTTCTGACACACGCAGATGTCATCACACACTATCTGTAGAGCACACACTGGCCAAACCCAAACAGCTTCTTTTCACTTTTAGGTCTAAAGGACCTTTTGGGCTTCCTTTTGCCTATTGAGGCCAAAATATGCCTATTTGTGTGTGAACCCGCCAATCGCCGCTTGCGGCTATATTTAGGGTTCACACACACATAGTGTGGGAACCCTATTGTAATTGCTGGTATTTTTCTTATTTTTCTTATTCTTTTGCCCATTTTTTGACATAAAATGCATCGTGCAGCCTAGACCGTAATGCCTAGAAAACCCAATCTTGGCAAAAAGGTTCAGTTACCTCCAAGGACCAGATTCCCATACAGGGACCCCAAATTGGCCTGATGGTGGCGCTATAGCAGACCATATTGACTTTTTGTCCATATCTCCTACACCGTAGGTCCTAGAACCAAAATTCCAGTTCCTATGCATTCCTTGACTAAATTCAATAGGACAATTAATATACAACCATTAAGCTCCGCCCACTTAGATTTCGAGTTAATTTGCATAATGTGCAAAATCACACACATCTTTGAGCGCGAACTAGTCCCTGGATTTTTCACATACGTGCACATATGTGGTATCAAAACGTTCAGAAGAGTCTGAACTTTAAAATGTATCCAACAAAAATGCTAATTTCTTCACTACCTAGTCAGTATAAGCCAATCAAATCAGGGGGCGTAAATTCAATAGTAAATTTTGCACAAATGGAACTCTAACTTAAGAAAACTTGCATGTAATGAGATGGCACTTCACAGACAGCTTCCGTGTGAGGGTCTGGGGCAGCTCGCAGTGGTTGCCATACCTCACCTGCTAGGGGGCGCTATAACATGCAAAAATTTGCCCCATGCACTCAGATTGGCCGATCCACATGAAACTTGACAGACATCATCTATGGGCCTCTGGAAACCAGGTCCTAAAGCAGACATGCCATACTTCCAAAATGGCTGACGTAATCGGCCAATCAGTGATCGGCACGCGTTTGACAGGCTTACCATTGGTCGATCTGCACGAAACCTCTTGGGTGTGGACAAGTGCACGCCCCCTATGACATAATCCAGCCGGGTGTCGATTGGCCACTGGGGGGCGCTATTGCAAAAAAAGCAAGTGTATCCCCTACATAATTCCACTTGGGAACATGCAATTGGACTCTTTTGATTCCTTGCAGTAGTGCGAACAACTTTCCCATTACATGTCCTATTAAAAAATGCACAGTTTATTTACAGTTAATAATAGTTTGAAATCATCACTTTTCATACTCCTCCTAGGATTTTCATACTATCATGTCAAGCAAAGTCTTATAATACTCTACAGAGTGTGAAATCAAAAAACAATCCAAAGATTTTGGATTTGAGGACACTTATACCTGCTAAATATTTTTTTAATGGACAGCATCGATACATATAATATTCATATTCTTAAAGCTCTTTCATATTTTACCCAATTCTGACCAAAATGCACAAGCCCATTCAGAATCCCATCCTGAACAAATTTGTCAAGTTTCATCTAAATCGGTTATCGTATGGCTCTACAGTGCAGTATTATATACAATGCATAAGAATGCATGTAAAGTCCCTCTGTCACCTTCTCCTTCTCACACGCACGCAAGCTGAAACTCACACTCTCAGTCTCTCTCACACTCTCACCCACATTCCCCCTCCCATCTCTGTGCCCTAAGTAAACATTGCTCTGGCTACCTAGATCTCTCTGTGTCTATTAACCAGGCACACACACATACAGGCACAAGCAGGCCTTCCTATAGCATTCACAATTGACACTTCCCTAGCCATACCCACCCATATCTCAGTGACTAACACATGCTTATACAAACTGATATTTGGCTTCTTTTTTGTCTCTCTCTCACACAAACACAGACACACACACCTTTATACCTATATGTATGTATAGTTTCTATGTATACTTATGTATGTATGTATTAGTATATGTTGTCATAGTTTGAATACATATACTACCACACACACACACACACACACACACACACACACACACACACACACACACACACACACACACACACACACACACACACACACACACTTCTACCTAAATGTATGTATAGTTTGTATGCATATCTATAGTATATGTATAGTATATGTCAGTCATACCAGTGATGTCAGTCATATCAGACATGCCAGTCCAGTCATGTCAGTTATATCAGTCATGTCAGTGATGCCAGTCATGTTCTGCCAGTCATGTAAGTCATGTCAGTCATATCAGTCATGTCAGTCCAGTCATGTCAGTCAAATCTTCAAATCATTACAGTCATGCCAGTTATGTCAGTCATATCAGTCATGTTAATTTTGTTCGTCATGCCAGTGATGTCATTCCAGTCATGCCAGTCATATCAGTTATGTCAGTAATGCCAGTCATGTCAGTCATGCCAGGCTTTGCAGACTACATTCATACTTTGAATACACAGGCAGTCATGTTAGGCGTGCTACGTGTACAAGGAGTGAATTAACTAAGCATAGTCTCTGGCTCCCTCAATCTCTCTCTGTCAGTAATATACAGGCCCAATCATGTATAGACAAGTGCAGGCCTTCCTATACTGTTCACATAGATGCAGCCATAGCCAGATGTGCTATTTTTGTGTCTCCCTTTCTGACACACACAGATGTCATCACACTCTACATCTGTAGAGCACACACTGGCCAAACCCAAACAGCTTTTTTTTCACTTTTAGGTCTAAAGGACCTTTTGGGCTTCCTTTTGCCTATTGAGGCCAAAATGCCTATTGGTGTGTGAACCCGCCAATCGCCGCTTGCGGCTATATTTTTTCTTCTTATTCTTTTGCCCATTTTTTGACATAAAATGCATCGTGCAGCCTAGACCGTAATGCCTAGAAAACCCAATCTTGGCAAAAAGGTTCAGTTAACTCCAAGGACCAGATTCCCATACAGGGACCCAAATTGGCCTGATGGTGGCGCTATAGCAGAGCATATTGACTTTTTGTCCATATCTCCTACACCGTAGGTCCTAGAACCAAAATTCCAGTTCCTATGCATTCCTTGACTAAATTCAATAGGACAATTAATATACAACCATTAAGCTCCGCCCACTTAGATTTCGAGTTAATTTGCATAATGTGCAAAATCACACACATCTTTGAGCGCGAACTAGTCCCTGGATTTTTCACAGACATGCACATATGTGGTATCAAAACGTTCAGAAGAGTCTGATCTTTAAAATGTATCCAACAAAAATGCTAATTTCTTCACTACCTAGTCAGTATAAGCCAATCAAATGAGGGGGCGTAAATTCAATAGTAAATTTTGCACATACGGAGCTCTAACTTAAGAAAACTTGCATGTAATGAGATGGCACTTCACAGACAGCTTCCGTGTGAGGGTCTGGGGCAGCTCGCAGAGGTTGCCATACCTCACCTGCTAGGGGGCGCTATAACATGCAAAAATTTGCCCCATGCACTCAGATTGGCCGATCCACATGAAACTTGACAGACATCATCTATGGGCCTCTGGAAACCAGGTCCTAAAGCAGACATGCCATACTTCCAAAATGGCTGACGTAATCTGCCAATCAGTGATCGGCACGCGTTTGACAGGCTTACCATTGGTCGATCTGCACGAAACCTCTTGGGTGTGGACAAGTGCACGCCCCCTATGACATAATCCAGCCGGGTGTCGATTGGCCACTGGGGGGCGCTATTGCAAAAAAAGCAAGTGTATCCCCTACATAATTCCACTTGGGAACATGCAATTGGACTCTTTTGATTCCTTGCAGTAGTGCGAACAACTTTCCCATTACAAGTCCTATTAAAAAATGCACAGTTTACTTACAGTTAATAACAGTTTGAAATCATCACTTTTCATACTGCTCCTAGGATTTTCATACTATCATGTCAAGCAAAGTCTTATAATACTCTACAGAGTGTGAAATCAAAAAACAATCCAAAGATTTTGGATTTGAGGACACTTATACCTGCTAAATATTTTTTTAATGGACAGCATCGATACATATAATATTCATATTCTTAAAGCTCTTTCATATTTTATCCAATTCTGACCAAAATGCACAAGCCCATTCAGAATCCCATCCTGAACAAATTTGTCAAGTTTCATCTAAATCGGTTATCGTATGGCTCTACAGTGCAGTATTATATACAATGCATAAAAATGCATGTAAAGTCCCTCTGTCACCTTCTCCTTCTCACACGCACGCAAGCTGAAACTCACACTCACAGTCTCTCTCACACTCTCACCCACATTCCCCCTCCCATCTCTGTGCCCTAAGTAAACATTGCTCTGGCTACCTAGATCTCTCTGTGTCTATTAACCAGGCACACACACATACAGGCGCAAGCAGGCCTTCCTATAGCATTCACAATGACACTTCCCTAGCCATACCCACCCATATCTCAGTGACTAACACATGCTTATACAAACTGATATTTGGCTTCTTTTTTGTCTCTCTCTCACACAAACACACAGACACACACACCTTTATACCTATATGTATGTATAGTTCCTATGTATACTTATGTATGTATGTATTAGTATATGTTGTCATAGTTTCAGTACATACACTACCACACACACACACACACACACACTTCTACCTAAATGTATGTATAGTTTGTATGCATATCTGTCCAGTCATAACAGTCATGTCAGTCCAGTCATGTCAGTCATTTCAGTCCAGTCATATCAGTCATGTCAGTCCAGTCATGTCAGACATAAGTCATGTCAGTCATATCAGTCATGTCATTACAGTCATGCCAGTCATGTCACTCATTCCAGTTATGTCAGTCATATCAGTCATATTACTTTTGTTCATCATGCCAGTGATGTCATTTCAGTCATGCCAGTCATATCAGTTATGTCAGTCATGCCAGTCATGTCAGTCATGTAATGCCAGGCTTTGCAGACTACATTCATACTTTGAATACACGGGCAGTCATGTTAGGCGTGCAAGGTGTGCAAGGAGTGAATTAACAAAGCATAGTCTCTGGCACCCTCAATCTCTCTCTGTCTGTAATATACAGGCCCAATCATGTATAGACACATGCAGGCCTTCCTATATTGTTCACATAGATGCAGCCCTAGCCAGATGTGCTATTTCTGTGTCTCCCTTTCTGACACACGCAGATGTCATCACACACTATCTGTAGAGCACACACTGGCCAAACCCAAACAGCTTCTTTTCACTTTTAGGTCTAAAGGACCTTTTGGGCTTCCTTTTGCCTATTGAGGCCAAAATATGCCTATTTGTGTGTGAACCCGCCAATCGCCGCTTGCGGCTATATTTTTAAATATATTTTACAGAAAACACAGTATCTACTCCAATATAAAATAATCATATCACTTTAGTAAGCACAAAAAACTACATTACAACTTTAAAGTATCAGTATATTATTTAATATTTCCCATCTTCTCCCATTTAGAAAATAAAATTTTAATTGTCACTAAACAGATAAGGCTTATCAAACTCTTAAGCAACATTCTATGAATGTATCACCTGCAACTCCAAAAGGCCTCCGTAGCCCTCCTGTGTGCCTTTTGCCATCTTTCAGCTCCATGCAACCCAGACGGATAATCTGACACACCAGGAACAGACGAGGCCTGATCAGATCACTACTGCTCAGGTCCTTAAGAGATATGACAGAGGAAAATATCAGATAATGGCACTACTACTGAAGAGATCAGTCATCCCTGTTCATTGTTTGCGTTCCAACTTTAAATGTCTTTTGTAGCTGGTGCCAACTTGTGGAGAATTATAATGGTTAATATTAATTTCTTATTGAATGATGACATTATAGGAAGTTGTTCTAAAATGTGCAATGTAGTCTATAAGTACCTATTTTAATTAAATATTATTTGTCTGCTTGAATCTGCTGTGCTATTATAAACTCCCCTGTCTATCTACCATATGTTTGAGAGTAATATTGTAATCCTGTCATGCAGATTTTTGGTGAATTGTTACATAAGGCATGCCTATGCCTAATTTTAGTGTTTCTTTCATTTGTAGTTTCACCATTTCCAAATCTGTGGAAAACCAGACAAATTTCTTCAGAGTTGCTGAAGAAAGGCATTTATCTGTCTAAGTCACATAATTTCTTGTGTGAATAGAAGACCTGATTAATTATACTCATATGTGGTTAGCTTATTTGAATATGCATGTGTATAACACTACAGAAACTAAAATGAAAGGCACCATAATGCTTCAGTTTTATTGGAGTGGACATTGGATTTAGCAGAAAGTTACCGTAAAAAGTGCAGGCAAATTGTTGAGCTTCTCAATCTCTTTAGGCATGCCTCTACTGTCCCAGCGCACCAAGAAATTCTCACTAAGAGGGACACAGAAAATAAACACCATCAAACATTCATTCAAGATAACAAAATAAATGCTTTAGCACTTTACCACTAAATCACTAATTAATCTCATTGTCATTACTTGTCAAAGAAATTAACTTGAAATTAATCAAACAATTTGGGCAGCACAGTGGCTTGGTGGTTAGCATGTTTGCCTCTCAGCACTGGGGTCTTGGGTTCAAGTCCCTATCTGAGTGGAGTTTCCATGTTCTCCCCGTGTCTGCGTGGGTTTCCTCCCACAGTCCAAAAACATGGCGGTTAGGTAAATTGGCAGTCCCAGACAAATTCTCCCTGAGTGTGTGTCTATGTCTCTCTCTGTTCAATAAAAACAAGTTGTTGTCTGAGTGTGTGTGCTTGTATGTCCAGTGGTGGATGGTGGTCTGTCACTAGGGTCTGTCCTCTCTCTCCCCTTCCTGCACCCCATTCAGTCCCCCAGGGGGCTGTGGATCCCGGTAGGGAGTACGCTGTGCGCAATTGGCTGCCGCTTCTCGCTGGTGTGTGATTGGTTGTCTGTGACGTAGCTGTGTTAACAATTGTAAAGCGCCTTGGGTATCCTGATAAGGCGCTATATAAATTGAAACATTCATTCATTCAATTTGTTTGTTACCAAAATGTTCTTCCTGCACTAGCCTACATATTTTGGAATAAATTCAAACCTGATGAATTCAGACTGGTCCGGGTCATAGAGGGACATGAGGAGTTCAGAATCTTCACCAATGTTGCACACAAAGTTCTTGAGGTTCATAAGCAGGCTGTAGGTGTGTGCAATGCTGAAGAAAGACTGCCGTCGCATGGCCAGGTTTTGGAGACGTGTCTAAAGAAGCGAGCACAGCTTTCAGAAAAATCACAATGTAATGCCTAATTTTATTCACACTGTAAAAAAAATCCTAATTTTACGGAAAATAACTAAATATTTCAATGTAGTTTAACATTTTTTTCCAATTGTATACAAATCTTTGTAAAATTACAGACATTATTTGTAATTTGACAAAATATCTTTTAGTTTAAGTATTATCATAATAATTAGAAGCTACACGCTTTTCTTTTTTTTACAGAAAAAATACAGTATTATTTATACGGTATTTTTCTGCAGAAAAAAAAAACATTTCTGCTATTGAAAATCATGATTATGCTAATTTTTATGATGACTACAGAATGAAGAGTAACTTCCTAATGTCAGTTCAGACATTAGATTTTTACATTATGTCTAAAGTATGTAACTGTAGTAATGGCTGTAGGAGATTTCTGTTGATTGTTCCATCTTTATTGATGTCGGTTCTCATTTTAGTTCTTGTGCAGTCAATGACAATAGAAAATGGCAGTTTGTTTGGGTGCTGGACTTTTAAAAGAAACATTTCTAAACACTGGGTATATACTTGAACATAACCAAGGAAATAACCTGTAACACACTGAGAGACAGATGAACTGATATACTGGTAGATGTACATTGTAATGGAACAGGCTTTTAAGTCTAATTTGCTAGGAACGTCGCAGACTATTCTATCGCTAATGATTAATAGTCACATTAAATTTTGAGTGGCAGACATTAATTGGGTTTTTAAAAAAATCCGCCTCTATCACATTCTGCAGTGGCTGAATATTGTACCGTCAGCCAATGGGCAGCCTTGAGGGGTGGAGTCTTCAGACCTCCCAGCAGGCCCTGCAATGAGTTCCCCCCGTTTCCCTGGATGTGTGTTGTATGTCTGTTAGTGCTCCCCCTCCCTTTAGTGTGCTTATAAAATAACAGTTCAGTAACATTGGTGTCATGGCTCATTCTTGTCCTTCTGACTCAAAGCCGTTACAACATGTAATGAATATGAGTAGACTTAAAACTGCAGTATTTTTTGTCAAACCATCAAATTAATCTTGCAGCTGGATTGTAATAATTAATTGTAATTGTAATAATTCAGGGAAAAGTTGTAAAATAACGATATTTCTCTGCAAAAATATTAGTGTTGTCACTTTTTTTAAAGCGCTTAATCATAATAATTCTGGGAAAATCTGTAAAATAACGGTATTTCTCTGCAGAATGTCGTTTACCGTTTTTTTTAGGATTTTTTTTTTTTTTTTACAGTGCAGGGAAATTTGATTTCTGTTCATGTATATGTCAATGTGCTGGGTACAGTCATCTGTGTCCATTTATGTACTTCTGTGTGTGTGTGGCATTCCTGTATTACAATATTATTCCAGATTTCAGAAAATATTGACAGAGGGACACACCTCACTCCGGACTACAATTAGAGGTGGAATCAATGCAGATTATTTTGTGGAGTGTACAGTTGTAGCCAAAAGTTTGTACTTTGTACCCCGTGCTTCCCTTTACATTTTACAAGACAATACTAACAAAAACCATTCTAGGTGCTTTGGGTAGACCATCCCAGTAAATTCCAGGACACTTTTACTCTCCACGTGAGTTTTCCTCATTTATTCTGGCCGCTATTTACATTCCACCGAGCGCCGATGTGAGTGAAGCTGACCGTGCTCTGGTGGACCAGATTATGAACATGGAGCGGTTTTTACCGGACTCCCTTGTTATAGTCCTCGGTGATTTTAAGAAAAAGGGAAACTTAGTCATGACCTACCGAAATACAAGCAGTTTGTCACATGTCCGACCAGAGAGGGGATCACTGTTACACTACAGTGATTGGTGCTTACTGTGCTGTGCCCCGTGCAGCTTTAGGACTCTCAGATCATGTCATGGTTCACCTGATCCAGGACAAGCTCTCTCTGCTTCATGTGCCCGACTCCACCTGCAGGTGGATCCCAGACTTCCTCACGGACCGCAGTCAGCGAGTACGGCTGGGGAAGTCTGTCTCGAACACACGGACTTTAAGCACAGGATCTACCCAGGGCTGTGTACTTTCCCCTCTGCTCTTCTCCCTGTCAAACTGATTAAGTTTGCGGACAACGCCACCCTCATTGGACTCATCTCCGACGGTGATGAGTCTGCCTACAGGAGGGAGGTGGACCAGCTGATGACCTGGTGCAGCAACAGCAACTTGGTGCTCAACGCACAGAAGACAGTGGAGATGACTGTGGACTTCAGGAAAGCCACAAGCCCCCTGTCCCCCCTTATCCTCACCGACACCCCCATCACCACTGTGGACTATTACCGGTTCCTTGGTACCACCATCACCCAGGACCTCAAGTGGGAGCTGAACATCAGCTCCCTCATCAAGAAGGCCCAGCAGAGGATGTACTTTCTGCGGCAGCTGAGGAAAGCCAAACTGCTGGCCCAGCTGTGGTACAGATCTACACGGCCATCCTCAGCTCCTCCATCACGGTGTGGTACACCGGCGCCGCTCCTCCATCACGGTGTGGTACACCGGGGCCGCTCCTCCATCACGGTGTGGTACACCGGGGCAGCTCCTCCATCATGGTGTGGTATACCGGGGCCGCTCCTCCATCACGGTGTGGTACACCGGGGCCGCTCCTCCATCACGGTGTGGTACACCGGGGCAGCTCCTCCATCACGGTGTGGTATACCGGGGCCGCTGCCAGGGACAGACAAAGGCTGCAGCGCATTGTGTGCTCCTCTGAGAAGGTGATAGGCTGCAGCCTCCCATCTCTTCAAGACCTGTATGTCTCCACGACGGTGGGGAGAGCGGATCGGATCATAGCAGATCCATCTCACCCTGCACACGGACTATTTGATCCACTCCCCTCGGGCAGGAGGCTTCGGTCCATTCGGACCAGAACCTCCCGCCACAGGAACAGTTTCTTTCACTCTGCCATTGGACTCAAGAACAGTATATAATCATGTTATTTATCTCTTACAACCCTGCCTTGGTCACTTTACTTGGAATGCACTACTCCACATGCACTGCTGTATATAGTACTGTTGTGGTACATTGCCTCTGTATTTTTATTCATTCTATTTATATTTCCCTATTATTACTTGTTTTTATGTTGCACCGTCATGCCGAAGCAAATTCCTAGTCTGTGAACCCTGTTCATTGACAATGGCAATAAAACTTTTTCTGATTCTGATTGCTTATCCCATGGCTGGGGAATTCAAATCAAATCAAAATGTATTTATATAGCGCTTTTTTTTAAATAGTTTTTGTCACAAAGCAGCTTTACCAGTGTCTGAGTCTAAGCCCCCAGTGAGCAAGCCAAAGAAGACAGTGGCAAGGAAAAACACCCTAAGAGCATGAGGAAGAAACTTTGAGAGGAACCAAGACGTATAACCTCTTTAATGTGGTAGACATTGTCCGATTCTCTGTGATCTCAGTTCACTTTGATCACTAAATTCTGAAGAACCCCAGTATACTCTGTCTATACTTCTGTGGCATTGTGGCACTGCCTTTTACTCATTGAAGAGTGATAGGGGTGGCTTGTGATCTGTCAAAATCGTCAAAGTTCTTCCAGGCAAATAATTATGGAACTTTTTCACTCCAAAGAGAAGCGCTAAGCCTTCTTTGTCTAGCTTTTTCTTCTTCTTTCGGCAATTCCCATTTAGGGGTCGCCACAGCGGATCAAACTCCTCCATCTGGCCCTGTCCTGAGTGTCCTCCACTGACACACCAGCCACTCTCATATCCTCTACCACTGCATCCATAAACCTCCTCTTAGGTCTACCTCTGGAAGTTCCATCCTCAAGACCCTCCTACCAATATACCTCTCCTCCCTCCTCTGTACATGTCCAAACCATCTCAATCTCGCTTCTCTAACTCTATCTCCAAAACATGCTACATGTGCTGATCTTCTAATAAACTCATTTCCCTATCTTTCCTCGTCACTCCAAATGAGAATCTCAACATCTTCATCTCAGACACCTCCATCTCCCTCACCTGTTTGTCAGTGCCACTGTCTCCAGTCCATACAACATAGCAGGTCTCACTACTGTCCTATAGATCTTTCCTTTCATTCTAGCAGACACCCTTCTATCACATATCACCCAGACACTTTATGCCATCCACCCCACCCTGCCTGCACTCTCTTCTTTACCTCTCTTTCACTTCCTCCATTACTCTGTACCCTCGACCCTAAGTAGGTAAACTCGTCAACATTCACCAAATTCACCATTTACTTGTAACTGGACCTGTCCACCGTCTGCCCTCTCATTCACACACGTTCTCTGTTTTACTCCTGCTCACTTTCATTCCCCTGCTCTCCAAAGCATATCTCCATCTTTCCAAGCTCACCTCCACCTGCTCCCTACTCCCACTACAGATCACCATGTCATCAGCAAATATCATAGTCCAAGGGGACTCCTGCCTAACCTCGTCCGTCAGTCTGTCCATGACAACTGCGAACAGGAAGGGACTCAGGGCTGATCCCTGATGTAGTCGTACCCCCACTTTAAACCCGTCTGTCATTCCTACCGCACATCTCACTGCTGTCACACTATTCTCATACATATCTTGCACTACCCTCACATACTTTTCTGCTACTCCTGACTTCCTCATACAATACCACAGCTCCTGTCTCGGTACTCTATCATAAGCTTTCTCTAAGTCAAAAAACACACAATGTAACTCCTTCTGTCCTTCCCTATACTTCTCCATTAACACTCTCAAAGCAAACATAGCATCTGTGGTGCACTTAGCTGACATGAAACCATACTGCTGGTCACAGATCTCTACCTCTCCTCTAAGCCTAGCTTCCACTACTCTTTCCCAGATTTTCAGGCTGTGACTGATCAACTTTATTTCCCTGTAATTACTACAGCTCTGAACGTCGCCCTTATTCTTGAAAATCTGCACCATTATGCTTCGTCTCCACTCCTCAGGCATCTTCTTACCTTCCAAGATTCTGTTAAATAACCCAATCAAAAACTCCACTGCTGTCTCTCCCAAACATTTCCATACCTTCACTTGAATATCATCTGGTCCAACTGCCTAACCACACTTCATTCTCTGAATTGCAGCCCTTACTTCTTCCTTGCTCACCTGAGGCACTTCCTGATTCACAACGTCTACCTCTTCTAACATTCTTTCCATTTCATTCTCTTGATTCATCAGTTCCTCAAAATACTCCTTCCACCTTCCCAAGACACTCTCCTCACCAGACAACACATTTCCATCTTTATCCTTTATCATCCTAACCTGCTGCACATCCTGCCCATCATGGTTTCTCTGTCTGGACAATCTGTACAGATCCTTTTCCCCTTCCTTAGTGTCCAACTTTCATTCTTCCGGCTTTCAAGAGAGGCGGTCGCACTTTATCTCTGCTCCTGCACTCCCTCCCTCCTGCCCTGCAGCTTAGATTCTCTGTCTTGTTTTAGTAACCTGACGCTGCTCTTCGAATTTTAACAAGAAAATGGATTTGATCAGGTGGTCTCTCAACGCAATTGACACTATTTTTTCCACGAGGAGTCATGGTGCGGGAGAACCCACATGCCCGGACGGTACGCTCTCATCTGGATATGTGTTTGACTCGTGGGGGACCTGGCGTTGTTTGTGTCTTGCGCCTCTCTCCCTGGAAGATGTTGAGGACGTGTACTTATTTGGAACTTTGATCGCGATGGCTCTGCTGATTGGATTAGGCGTTGCCCTGGTGTATCGGAAAGTTGATAGAGTGGAGTCAGCTATTGAGCGTCCACGTCAAGTGCCCCATATGATTGATGCGGTGGGTAGACCTGTTGGAACACAGACTGTGACTGTTGGAAAAAGCTTGGAGACGATCGTGGATGGAATCAATGCTCTACGTGCAAAGTTGGATCAGTTGGGAGACAGCCGACTTTAAGAGGAGTTTGTGTGCTCAAATTCCCAAGGACGAGCTTCTTGCTAAATTCTTCATTCTTCTTATCTGCATTGGCGCCCAAACAAATTCTCCCAGAAGGTCGTCGTCTTGGTTACCTGCTCCTACCCCCACACAGAGACTGTCAGAGATGGCTCTCGCCTTCCAACGCGAACTTTGACACAAAAACTCTGTGCCAGACCTCTGCCCCCCCCCCCCCCCCCCCCCCCTCCTCCCTCTCGGAATGGATCACGCCTCTCACTGCTTACTGTCTGTGTTATCAATGCTGTATGTACTATGGGGATTTTTTGCATGCACACAGACTGTTGTCCTGTTCGTGAGAATAATCTGTGGTCATATTTTTTTGTCTCCTCCCAATGTTATCTCTATGTTTTCTCATTCTGCGTAAAGGTGGCGCCCATCGAGGCGACGCTGCTCTGGGTTTTCGGTGCTTTAACACTGGGCCCTGGGCGAAGACGCATTTCACCCTGTGCTTGTACAATGTGTAAAGTACAATGTGTGAAGAATAAAGCTTTGAATCTTTGAATCTTGAACTTCTCATACAGCTTGCTATATGCCTTCTCTTTAGCTTCTGCCACTGCTCTCTTTGCCTTGTGACACATTTCCTTGTACCACTGTCTACTTTCCTCATCTCGCTGAAAATCCCAATTCTTTTTAGCCAACCGCTTTCCTCTCAAACTTTCCTGAACTTCCTCATTCCACCACCACGACTCCTTGTCTATCTTCCTCTGTCCTGAGCTCACACCAAGTACCTTCCTAGCCACATCCCTCACTGCATTTGAAGTCTCATCCCAGGTATCCAGAACACTACCACCATTACACAGTTCCTGCCTCACCTCATCCCTGAATTTTACACCACAGTCCTCATCCTTTAACTTTCACCAGCTGATCTTAGGTTCCGCTCTCACTCTCTTCCTCTTCTTCACCTCCATTCTACACATCACACATCACCATCCTATGCTGTTTAGCTACACTCTCCCCTGGTAACACCTTGCAATCACTAACCTCTTTTCAGGTTTCGTCTCCTACAGAGGATATAGTTGACCTGTGTGCATTTCCCCCCACTCTTATATGTTACCCGGTGCTCTTCTTTTTTCTTAAAGTAAGTGTTAACTACAGCCATCTTTATTGTTTTAGCAAAATCTACCACCATTTGTCCTTCCGTATTACTTTCTTTAACACCATATCTACCCAACACCTCCTCATCACCACTGTTCCCTCCACCAACATGTCAATTTAAATCTGCTCCAATAACCACTCTCTCTTCTTTAGGAACCTGCAAAACAACTTCATCTAACTCTCCAGAATTCTTCTTTCTCCTCCACATCACAACCTACCTGAGGAGCATAAGCACTCATGACATTCATCATCACCCCATCAATCTCTAACTTTACACAGATCACCCTGTCACTTACTCTCTTTACCTCCACTACACTCTTACTAAACTCATCCTTCAGGATTATCCCTACTCCATTTCTCTTCCTGTCTACACCATGATAGAATAGTTTGAAGCCACCACCAATGCTCCTGGCCTTGCTCCCCTTCCACTTGGTCTCCTGTACACACAGTATATCTATCTTCCTCCTCTCCATCGCATCAGCTAGCTCTCTCCCTTTACCTGTCATAGAGCCCACATTCAATGTACCAACTCTAACCTCCACCTTCCTGCTCTGCCTCCTCTCCTTCAGCTTCAGAACCCTCTTCCCCCCTCTCCTCCTCTTCCTTGTCCCAACAGTAGTCCAATTTCCACTAATGCCCTGTTGGACAACAGCATCAGTGGCGGTCGTTGTTAACCCAGGCCTCGACCGATCCAGTATAGAATTTCTAATTTTGATCTACATCATTTGATTTGGCGCAGTTTTTACACCGGATGCCCTTCCTGACACAACCCTCCCTATTTATCTGGACTTGGGACCGGCACTAAAATACACTGGTGTGTGCACCCTAGTAGCTAGGTTTAGCCTCTTATTAGCCTCAACAATTAATAAGGTAACAGCAGGGGGAAGAGCCTTTTCTTATAAGGCACCCCAGCTTTGGAATAACCTTCGAGAATGCGTCCGGGACTCTGACACAGTCTCAATCTTTAAGTCTAGGTTGAAAACCCACTTATTTAGTTTAGCGTTTGATAACTTTTCTGCTTCCTGCCGACGCTGTTGCGGAGCGAATTTTGAAATAGTTTTCTAAAGTATAATAATTTATTTACGTGCTAATCTTTACTTTTTGCCTTCCTAGATAAATTTTACAGGTTTTATTCCGGCCGCTGACCAACTTTCTGCCTTCACAAATCAGCTAGCGTAAGTTTATATATCGGCTAGACGCGGTAAGTGTTTTGATTCATTCATGGCTGGTGTGGGTTTGTTTCCCTGTTCGGAGTGTGGCATGTTTAGCCTAGGCCCGATGCCATAATCTGCTCTGGCCCCATCCCAATGCGGCGCGGCGATGAGCAATACAGCAGGCTTACGTCGCTAAACCGCTGGATGTCTAAGTGGTGCTCCGAAAATCAAGTGGGCTTTATTAATAATTGGAAAGAGTTCGAGGGCAAGCCTGGTGTGCGGCGTGAAGGACGAGACACAAATCCTTTGTGGCAGCAAACGTCACTTTACTTATATATAGATATTGCGCAATAGCGCACGATAAACAGACACAAGCACACAACAACGTGTGGACATTAGACAACGACGAGCACAGGACACTGCGCGAATGCACATTAAGTAGACAAACCATATTAGCCCCACGTGATGACGAGACTAGGCACAGGTGAGACGGATAATCACTAGACGGAACCACCACCACGAGTATCCACAGACGCAGACGATGACACGCGGACTACGTGAACACGCCCAAAGGGGAGGGGCCGGGGTCCTCAACGTGACAATATAGTTATATACATAGACCTAGATTGTCAGGCAGAGGAGGAGGAATATGTATAATCTATCGTGATTGTTTAGAAATTCATCAGAAATACTTAGATATCTCAAACTCATTTGAGATGCAGTCTATTAATGCAGTGGTTCCCAAAGTGGGGGGCGCGCCCCCTAGGTGGGGCGCGGAGCTATTGCAGGGGGGGCGCGGAGCTTGAAAGTAAAACGTGCACATGTGTCAATATTAGGGATGCACCGATTCCGATATTAATATCTAAAAAAATTCTAGATCGGGTATCGGGGACAATGTGACCGATCCATAAAAACAGATCTATTCAGTCTAATTCTATGCTTGTATTGCTTGCTTTTCGGAGTTAGTTCAACCTAATACTCGCGCTGGTGGTATTCCACTTATTCCGTTGATTTGCTGGTTGACCAAAATAAACCTGGGCTCCAGCAATACTTCACTGTTCATACATGAACTGGTGAGTTGTCCAAAGCTCATTTAATGCGTTACTTACAGAAATAAAATAAAGAGCAGTGGTCTGACTCGGTCTACGACAGAAAGCTAAAAAAACAATATTCCATACGCGCGCTCAACTCGCTCCCTTAAAGAGACAGTACACATATTTCTGGCCGTTACATGCTTTGTGCTCTGCGTGATGTCTGCGCTTGCAAACTAGCCGCATATGTATTGCTGTTTCTCTTATTTCATCTCCTTATTTATTTTAAATTATATTTAGAATTCTTGAACCATTTAAAAGGTTTCTTGCAGTTTATTTTTTCACGTTTGACCAAAGTTGTGAACCTATTTTTTTGTAAGTTTCAGGTTCTTTGGTATTATTTATTTTACATTCAATGTTATATTCATAATTGCACTGACTGAACAAATGCAAGTTGTGTTGTTTTTACATGTTTTATGTGTGTTTAAGTGTGCTATACTGGTGCAGAGTTTTCAATATACTTGTAATTCAGTATGTCTGTGTTTAAAAAAAAAATGCTTTAAGTCGATTCAGCACAGTTTTACTCTATCAGATCGGTATCGGCAGAGGCGGTCTTTGCATAGAGGCATGGCTAGGCAACTGCCTTGGGCCCCTCCCACTGCAGCCCACTGTAGGGGCCCCCTGATTAGCTGACTTATTTTTCGCATATTAATGTTGATGGGCCCCCTACCTAATTTCGCCTTGAGCCCCCAAATTGCTAAGTCCGCCACTGGGTATCGGATCAGTATCGGCCGATACGAAGCCTCAGATATCTGAATCGGTATCAGAAGTGAAAAACGTGAATCGGTGCATCCCTAGTCAATATGAGGGGGGGGGGTGTAGGGGGGGCACAAAAATATTCTCATCTACTAAAGGGGGGCACGGCAGAAAAAGTTTGGGAACCACTGTATTAATGTAATTAGTCCATCTGAAAATAAAAGTACATTTTCCCTAACTAATGTATACAGACCACCAGGGCCTTACTCAGATTTCTTAAACGATTTCACAGATCTTGCAGCAAATTTAGCAGTATGTAGTGACAAAATAATAATGGTAGGAGACTTTAACATACACTTTGATAATGCGGAGGATTCACTGACAAGGGCTTTTACTTCTATATTGAACTCTGTCGGCATTATACAAAACGTAGTAGGACCTACACATTATCGAAATCATACCCTAGATCTAATCTTAACGCTGGGTATCAATGTAGATAATATAAATATACTTCCGTAAAAACTAATAAAAGGTTAGGGTTATTTTTTCATTGTTTTCTGTTATTGTGGGGTCACGGTGTAGGCTACTATTGTTACCTGGAGATTCAGTGGGGTCACATATTCTGATGGCTGCCGTCAGAATTGGTGACCCCAGTTAAAAAGGCTCACCTGTACATCCCATTCATGATTTCTTTGTTGGCTGCAATGGTGAGGGAATGGTAAATCTTGTTTAAGTACATTTATGTAATTAAGAGACGATAAATGTAAATATAAACATCTGTCATATTTTGGCTCGTGGATACCAACAAAACGAGTAAAGAAAGTGCATCAGCGTAGTTTACGTAGCATTCGTAAAGCGCTTGTGCCTCTGAACAGAAACTGTGAAATAGCGCCCCCTGTGGTCACAAAACTCGACAGTCACAGAATCTCGTGTAACGCCGGTCTGCGTCAGAAGGACGGAAATGAAATTAATGGGCGCACTTTATAAATATTAATATGCGTTTTAAAATTTACATTTGGGGTAAAAAAAAATCAAGTCTTTGCAAGTAAACAGGTTCAAGTCCGATTCAAGTCCCAAGTTATTGGTGTAAAAGTCCAAGTCAAGTCTAAGTCTCTGAATATTTTTTCAAGTCAAGTCAAAAGTCTTAATATTAATGACTCGAGTCTGACTCGAGTCCAAGTCATGTGACTCGAGTCCCCACCTCTGGCAATCTCTGATCACTATCTAGTCCAATTCGAGCTTCATCTTAACATAAATACCCGCCCATCTCCTCGGCAGTGTATAAAGCGCTCGATAAGTTAATCAACAGCAACACAGTTTATTGAAACCCTCCCTGATTTAACTGCTTTAGCTCATTTGCCATCCGATCCAGGAGAGTTAGATAGTCCAACCGACTGCTTAGAAAATACCTGCAGATCAGCTCTAGATATAGTAGCTCCACTAAAATATAAAAAGGCTAGATCCAAAAAGCTCGCCCCGTGGTACATTGACCAAACTAGAAACTTAAAACAAATAGCACGTAAATTAGAGCGGAAATGGCGATCTACTAAGTTGGAAGTATTCTACTGTGCCTGGAAGGATAGCATTGAGTACAAACGGGCTCTCACTAAAGCACGCTCAGCATACTTAGCCTCACTGAGAGAGAAAAATAAAAACAATCCTAGATTTCTTTTTAATACTATTTCTAAACTTACAAAAAATCAAGCAGGCGCAGAACCTCAGATTCCAGTAAACCTCACTAGTAATGAGTATTTATAGATTTCTTTGATAATAAAATAGAGAATATTAGACAAAACATAAAACCTTTTATTAGCAATACAACTGGTATGTCATCTGGTTTGGTTGATATTGATTTAAATTACATACCAGGAGAAAAACTTGATGCTTTTCATCCACTCCCACAATCAGAATTAGAGAAAATAATTTCTTCCTTAAATTGTACTACCTGCACACTAGACTCAGTTCAGACTGTAACAGAACCTCTTCTAACTATAGTTAACTCATCCATTACAATAGGTCACATGCCCAAATTATGTAAATTAGCAGTTATTAAACCTCTGATCAAGAAACCAAATCTTGATCCGACTGTCCTATCTAATTATAGACCCATTTTGAACACATCATTTATATCTAAGATCATAGAAAAAGCTGTTGCCCAGCAATTATGCCTATATCTGCATAGGAATCACTTATTTGAAAAGTTCCAATCTGGCTTTAGGCCCCATCACAGTACTGAAACAGCATTAGTCAAAGTAACAAATTATCTCCTCCTTGCTTCAGATCAAGGCTATGTATCACTGTTAGTGCTTCTCGATCTTAGTGCAGCTTTTGACACAATTGATCATAGGATCTTGCTAAAGCGGTTAGAACGCTGGGTTGGAGTCTCAGGCACAGCCCTTTCATGGTTTTACTCTTACTTGACAAATCGCCATCAGTTTGTAGAGCTCAATAATATTCCATCCAAACATACAATAGTTAATTATGGGGTCCCGCAAGGCTCCATCCTAGGACCACTATTATTTACATTATATATGCTACCATTATATATGCTACCATTGGGCACAGGTATAAAGAAACATGGTGTCAATTTTCACTGCTATGCAGATGACACTCAACTTTACATATCAGCCAAACCTGATGACAAACTCAGTTTAGGAAAAATTGAGGCCTGTGTAAGAGATATTAAATGCTGGATGTCTCTACACTTCCTCCAACTAAATGAGGACAAAACAGAAGTTCTCCTCCTGGACCCTAAGGCCGCAAGACAAAAAATTCCAGATCTAATGCTTAATCTTGCAGACTATCCCATTACTCCTGGCACAGTAGCCAAAAACCTAGGCGTCATACTCGACTCCGACCTATCATTTGATAAATACATAGATAATACTACTAGGATAGCTTTTCTACATCTCCGTAACATTGCTAAATTAAGAAATGCATTATCACAGGATGATGCGGAAAAATTGGTGCACGCCTTTGTTAGCTCTAGATTAGACTACTGCAATGCACTACTGTCAGGATGTTCAAATAGGAATCTAAATAAACTTCAAATAGTTCAAAATGCCACAGCCAGAGTTCTGACCAGAACTAGAAAATTTCAGCATATTAGACCAGTCCTATCAGCCCTGCATTGGCTCCCAGTTAAATTCCGTATTGATTTTAAAATTCTATTATTAACATATAAAGCACTGCACGGGCTTGCTCCTGAATACCTCCAGGAACTTATTTCCTACTATGAACCCCCACGTCAACTAAGATCACAGGGTGCTGGTCTTTTATTAGTTCCACAAATTAATAAGGTAAAAGCAGGGGGAAGAGCCTTTTCTTATAAGGCCCCCCAGCTTTGGAACAACCTTCCAAAATGCGTATGGGACTCTGACACAGTCACAATCTTTAAGTCTAGGTTGAAAATCCACCTATTTGGTTTAGCGTTTGATAATTAATATCCCCCTTAGATAAAGGTACAGATCCAGGGGTTCATAGACGAAGGGTTTTATGGTAGACTGGGGTGCTGGTGCTGTCATCCTGTCACTGCTCGTGGTCACTCAAGTTTGTTGACAGTGCAGTGGATGGATGCCATTGTCTCAGAATGCCCCCAAGCCTATGTTACCTTCTGGTTCTGCCTTTTTAGCTAGGCTGTAATAGTTTAACTTAATGCCGGAGTTGCTGCCACACTCCAGTAATGTGTTTTATTTCATCTGTCCTGTATATGTCCTCATACAGAGCTAATTTTCCCTGTTTTATTTTCTCCACATGGCTGCCCACCTGCTCGAGGAAAAATGAGATGAGGAGAGACAAGCGATTCATCCAGTGCCAGCCACCTACTGCCTGTCCGGATAAGCCTACACCATGATGGACATTTCTACATCTTTTCCTTTTCTTTATTTCTTTCTGTCTAAATTGTTGTTGTTGACATGGTGACCGATGTCGGCCAGAGGAGGATGGGTTCCCCCCCTGAGTCTTGGTTCCTCTCAAGGTTTCTTCCTCATGCAAAAAAACTAGGGAGTTTTTCCTTGCCACTGTTGCCCTTGGCTTGCTCACTGGGGGCTAGGACTCTGCACTTGTAAAGCTGCTTGTAAAAAGCGCTATATAAATAAAATTTGATTGATTGATTGATAACTAATATGCCCCCTTAGATAAAGGTACAGATCCAGGAGTTCATGGGCGAAAGGTTTTATGGTAGACTGGGGTGCTGGTGCCATCATCCTGTCACTGCACGTGGTCACTCAAGTTTGTTGACGGTGTAGTGGATGGATGCCAATGTCTCAGAACGCTCCCAAGTCTGTGTTACCTTCTGGTTCTGCCTTTTAGCTAGGCTATAATAATTTAATTTAATGCCGGTGTTGCCACACACCAACTACCTGAGAAATACTGAGTCGAGGAGAGACGAGTATTCCCCAGATACATCCTAGGCCAACCACCTCCTGCCTAGCCAGCCATGATGAAGGATCAACCCACTGCCCTGACTAACCAGTGTGGATGAAGGATAAACCCACTGCCCTGGACCCTCTCACCGCCCCAAATATTCCCCTGCTATCTATGACTACTATTACCAACCAGCAAGATGTTTAGAGCTGAATAGGAATTACATAGAGAACTCTTGTATATAAAAACACCAAGATGAGATTTATCCTTCCCATCTTTTCTTTGTTTTTCTATGTCAGGGGCAGTCATGGCCTGGTGGTAGGGAACTGGTCTTGTGACCGGAGGGTTGTGGGTTCGAATCCCAGACCTGAGGCCATGACTGAGGTGCCCTTGAGCAAGGCACCTAACCCCAACTGCTCCCCGGGCGCCGGGCTAGGGCTGGCCACCGATCTGGGCACGTGTGATCCACAGCCCCCTAGTAATCACTAGTGTATGTGTGTTCTAACTGCACAGATGGGTTAAAAGCGGAGGACAAATTTTGATTGCGGTGTAAAAATCACAATTGACAAAATATGGCAAATTTCAATTTCTTTAATTGTTATGGTGAGCGGCATCAGCCAGAGGTGGATGGGTTCCCTCATTAAGTCAATGTTTCCTCTCAAGGTTTCTTCCTCATGCTCTTAGGGAGTTTTTCCTTGCCACTGTTGCCCTTGGCTTGCTCACTGGGGGCTTGGACTCGGACACTTGTGAAGCTGCTTTGTGGCAACAATTGTTGTAAAAAGTGCTATATAAATAAATTTTGATTTTGTTTTCACATTTTTGCTATTGCTTTTTATTGCTTAGTTTTTCCATGTGGTTCTTCATTTGCGCCCATTTCAATTTGTTACTCCACCCCTCATTATTGGAATCATGTGTATCTTATTAACACTTGAAGTGCCAAGCGACTGTCATTTACTAGAAGCGCCATGTCTGTTCGACCTACTTATACCTAGGAGTGCAGAGCGCCGCAGCAGCAAAAAATAAATAAATAAATAATTACATATATATTTGCACTGGATCCAATTTCATAACCCTCCTTTCATGACTTTTCCCAGAATTGTCCTTTTGAAAAATTTGTCCTTTTGATTATTACTTTGTTAAAAGAAACCCTCAACAGGCTAGTTTAAATCTGTAGTATCTTTGTAATATTGCCGTCATTGCCTGCAAGTCAAGACTGTGATTCTCTTTTCTGCCAGCGGGTGTCAAAGATTCGTATGTCATTTAATATTTTGTAAAAATAAATAAAGAACAATGGTTTTCAAAACAAAATTATTAAAAGTTCAAACCTAGTGTGTGTAAAGAAAAAACGGAATTCATATTCGAAGTGTTTCTGTAACGATACAAAGTCGGAGAGACGCGTGCAGATCAAAAGGTCTTTAATCGGAACACAGAAATGTAAAGAAGGGCTGAAGACAGAGAACTCCGGGAACAGGCAGGAGTAAATTGCAGGTGTAATCAGGCAACAAAATCCATGGGAGCAGGCTAGGGACGAAAATCCAGGACAGAAGAATAAGTCGGAACCAGAACTGTAGCTGTGGAAACGCTTGGTAAGCACACATAATAATGAGGCAATACTTCGCAACAAACAGAAAGGGAACTGGGCTTAAATAACAGACATGCAGGTAAAATCAATAATCCGGTGATAATCCCAGCTTTTCAGGCTGGGGAGAGTGAGGAAATCTGGGCATTAGAGTCCGGTTGGTTGTGTGATGTGACAGTTTCACTTTCCAAAGTATTCCCAGCAAACAATCCCATTTGGGCCCATTTTGGGTTTCCTTTGGGCAGTGAGGGATAGGGCTTGCCCACTGATAACCTCATGATGGGACACAATAGTTTAGCCCACTCTGGGCCCGTGCCCATTAGCCCACTTCTGGCCATTACAGGTTAAATGTGGGCAGTGCACCATTGGGCTTGCCCACTGATAACCTCATGAGGGCACAAAATAGTTTAGCCCACTCTGGGCCCGTGCCCATTAGCCCACTTCTGGCCATTACAGGTAAAATGTGGGCAGTGCACCATTGGGCTTGCCCACTGATAACCTCATGAGGGCACAAAATAGTTTAGCCCACTCTGGGCCCGTGCCCATTAGCCCACTTCTGGCCATTACAGGTAAAATGTGGGCAGTGCACCATTGGGCTTGCCCACTGATAACCTCATGAGGGCACAAAATAGTTTAGCCCACTCTGGGCCCGTGCCCATTAGCCCACTTCTGGCCATTACAGGTAAAATGTGGGCAGTGCACCATTGGGCTTGCCCACTGATAACCTCATGAGGGCACCATATAGTTTAGCCCACTCTGGGCCCGTGCCCATTAGCCCACTTCTGGCCATTACAGGTAAAATGTGGGCAGTGCACCAGGGCTTGCCCATAGTCAACCCCACACTAAGAAATGCATGTTTGATTACTGTAAAGAAAATTAAGGACAGCAGCCCAGCTGCTTTTACTTGAATATGCTGCATTGTGTCTCTTTTCAAGTCTCACATCAGATGTGGTTATTATGGTTGGTCATCATATGCCACACCTTTAAAAGTAGCACTTTAAAACTAAACAAGTCCTCAGTCCCACTTTTGTGTATTGTAGTCTGATGAATTGTAGTTAAAACAGCAGTTGGTGGACACTCATGTAGAATATTATTTTGCATCCCACTTTATATTTTTTGTTGCGAGTGTTGGGTGTCTAAACAATTAATTACAACAGCCACAATTGTTCGCTTTTCATCTTATAAAAAATATACTGAGTGAAACAAAAACACAAAACAAACGATTTGTGATTCAAAAACAGGCGTTTTGCCTCAGTCAATTAGCTGTATGATGGCCCTTAACATTTTTCATCAGGCACATAACAGGCACATAATTAAATCGCGGCAAGAAGAACACGCGCAGACCGTTTGTTGAGAAGATTGCCAGCTCTTTCTCGTTTCTCGTCTGTTCATTGATTACGAATTTGTAAGGTATGTTTTGACCAATACAATCATTTGATACGTACACTTAAATTTTGAATAATTATGCACAAAATTTCGAAGCAGTTAATATTTTTACTCATAGTGTAATCCCTACCACGTTATAAACGCCATTGCTGTTAGGGTGTCTTATCAAACCTATTACGCGCTCGCGCATACACACACACACACACACACACACACTGTATATATAATGTTTGCAGTGCGCCCGCAAATTTAGTTAGTTGACAAGACCCGCTAGCTAAACATTTACACATTAGCATGCTGTTTGTGAGATATATCTTAACACGAAATATAGGCCGCGTTCGAGATTTCAAGCACCTACAGTCTAGTTGCTGGCTTTTATATACAACTCTGTGTATACACAGTGAATATGTGTAGGTAAATTTATATCTATATTTTTTTCTAGGTGTCTACAACTTATTCCATCACCTCAACTTTGCTAACAGTCTTGCTCTGCAGCTCTCTTGGAAAGGCTCTGGGGAGAAGAGATCTTTTCAAGATCTCATCCTCTGTAAAGTGGTCATAGGTGAGAAGGATTTTGATATTTTGGTTTATTATTTCTTTTGCTTGCAATTCATCTGTACAGTTTGTCTAAGTTTTCACTGGAAATTGCTCAGTCAATACTTTTTCACTTTTGTGGTAAAGTGACAGTGGATGAAGGCAACACTTAATAGATGTTTAAAATGTATTTTACATTTTATAGAATTTTATGAAAGTGTTTTAGTCTCTACCTGTTTTATTAATCTGAAACATTCAGAATATTTTTGTACATTTGTGCTGTACAACTACATAGCGGCAGTCCACAGAAGTGCACCAGAACAAGTGACCAATGCTGCAGTTGAGGCTGCAATCAAGGTGTGGCTGAGGAACGCTAGAGACCGTGATGGAGGTAGAAAAGAAAGAATGTTGAGAAGACACACACAGAACCAAGTCTGATTTATGATGTTCATGTTATTGATTATGGTTTTCCAGTCGTTCTGTTTAAAATATTCTTAGTGAATTCAGTGTCATTTTTTTCTTGCACTTGAAAGATATTTCATTTACTGTTTTATATTACTCATAATTTTTGCTGTGCTCAGAATATTCAGCAAGCATGTGACATTATAAATTATAAGAATCTTTTGAATGCAAAATACATCTGCATCTGCAGTTCAAATGTAAATGCTAGTTTAAGTTTAAACTTAATGTTTTTTCAATGTAAAATAAATAATGACTTGACCCTTTTCCAAACTCTTGGTGGTTTTTACATGAGGTAAGCATTTAGGCTCCAAAAGAGGCAAAAAAAAATATTTTCTGGATAATCTATTTGTAGTTTAAAGAAGAGAATACACAGATGGCAAACTATGGGAAAGTGGTGGTGGCTATGGGTGGAACAGTGCAATAGCTTAATGTGAGTAAGATATGTGGGGCCAGTGTAGGCAGCTGTGGGCTAAGTAGTGGCCCTGATTGGGTCCATAAGTGGCTCAGAGTGGGAAAGTGGCAAATTGACCGCTATAGGCTGAACAATGGCAAGTTATATGGGACCAGTGTAGGCAACTGTGGGCTAAGTAGTCGGCTAAGAAAGGGCTTGAATTGGGCAAAGCCAGATAACTGGGCTGATTGTGGGTAGCCCATTTGGGTCCATAACAGTGGGCCCTGTTACGCCCCCACGTTCAAACCGGAAGGGGTCCAATGTGGGCAGCCCAAATAGGGCCACATTTTAAGCCCGCTGTGGTCCCAAAGAGGGCCACTGTTGCCATGTTTGCTGGGATATGTGGGGCCAGTGTAGGCAACTGTGGGCTAAGTAGTCGGCTAAGAAAGGGCTTGAATTGGGCAAACTCGGATAACTGGGCTGATTGCGGGTAGCCCATTTGGGTCCATAACAGTGGGCCCTGTTACGCCCCCACGTTCAAAACGGAAGGGGTCCAATGTGGGCAGCCCAAATAGGGCCACATTTTAAATTCAAATTTATTATGTAAATGCATTATATTATGTAGGGCTGCTATTATGTAAATTACTATTGCATGTTGTTGACACACTGACATTACAAATAATGAAATTAGATTGCAAATTACATATGTAAATGCATTACATAATGCATTATGTGTCTGAGAGCGATGTGAAAATGAGATGATAGCATGGGTGGAGCTGTTATGATCACTGTATTCACAATAGCATTCACGAGTCAATGAGAGTTAGAAATTAGTCCACATGTATGACTCCAGCTCACTGTGTAGTTGGGGCGTCTACCCAGTTTGAGCATTTGAACAGCTGCACGGCATTACAATTTGAGCGAAAACCCAGACATTTGAACATTTCAACAGCAATGCATTTTGCTTGACTTCAGTTGGTTTGTCCTTCCTCTGATTCAGGTGTTAACTTGATTAACTGTCTGAACCTAAACCATTTGACCTCATGCGCCATCTGCATTATAACGTTAAATTGTTGATATCTAACAATCAATAAAATTTGCATTTGTTCATTAAACCAATTACTGTCACAAATATATTTCAACCAGTGGTGTTGGGTCACTGCGCGGACTGATCTATTTAATCTATTCCAATTATAAAACATATTTCCCTGAAATTTCAGAGTGGTGCCCCTTACAGTTATTCATAATTAATCAGTATTGCTATACAGCATTGACCCACATCTCTGGATTATCACATTTTTTGTGCCTGGTTATGTTAATCCTCTGCATTTACCCCATTCCAAATTATAAACATTATCAAGATAAAAATTTGTCAGCATCATGCAATAATACTGAAATATTAGGTGAGGTGCTATACCTTCTCTTCTTGTATCTTCTCATCAATACTGCGGGAGGCAGACTCATGGGCTCTGAATAAATTTACTGTACTGGTACATTCTGGGTCTAATGTATTTCCAGCCTCATCACGAACAACTAAATCCAACCCCAGAATCCTGCAGAAAAATGGAAACTGATTATGAAAATTATAGTTAAACAACTACTTATATTCTTAATGTTCCATTTACATTAATAATAAATACATTCCCATGTTCATCATTTGGCAGACACTCTTATCCAAAGCAACTAATGTTTAAATCTGCATGACAGTACATGTGCTCTCGGGTGAAGAAATCAACGCCTTTATTGCATCTACCAGGAACACACATGCTGTGTTCCCTACAGCAAAACAATTAATGAATTAAAAACTTAATTATGTTATAATATTTCTACGTTCAAAAATAAGGGTAAAATATTGTGGCATTGTCATACCTGGTCCTACCCCCACTTGTGAATTTTTTCTGTGCTCTGTGTGCTTTTGTATTGACTCCCATATGCTTTTATCAGAGGTGGGGACTCGAGTCACATGACTTGGACTCGAGTCAGACTCGAGTCATTAATATTAAGACTTTTGACTTGACTTGAAAAAATATTCAGAGACTTAGACTTGACTTGGACTTTTACACCAATAACTTGGGACTTGAATTGGACTTGAACCTGTTTACTTGCAAAGACTTGATTTTTTTTTACCCCAAATCTAAATTTTAAAATGCATATTAATATTTATAAAGTGCGTCCCATTAATTTCATTTCCGTCCTTCTGACGCAGACCGGCGTTACACCAGATTCTGTGACCGTCGAGTTTTGTGACCACAGGGGGCGCTATTTCACAGTTTCTGTTCAGAGGCACAAACGCTTTACGAATGCTACGTAAACTACGCTGATGCACTTTCTTTACTCGTTTTGTTGGTATCCACGAGCCAAAATATGACAGATGTTTATATTTACATTTATCGTCTCTTAATTACATAAATGTACTTAAACAAGATTTACCATTCCCTCACCATTGCAGCCAACAAAGAAATCATGAATGGGATGTACAGGTGAGCCTTTTTAACTGGGGTCACCAATTCTGACGGCAGCCATCAGAATATGTGACCCCACTGAATCTCCAGGTAACAATAGTAGCCTACACCGTGACCCCACAATAACAGAAAACAATGAAAAAATAACCCTAACCTTTTATTAGTCTATATTTAAACATTTTATCCAAATGTTTAGAATAACCATTCATAATGACAGCATCTTGCTTACGATGAAGCTTGCTATTTTCATGTAAAATGATGTAACGAAACATTCTTGTTTAAGTACATTTATGTAATTAAGAGAAGATCAAATGTAAATGATCTGTCATCTTTTGGCTGGCGGACACCAACAAAACGAGTAAAGAAACGCATCAGCGTAGCATTCGTAAAGCGCTGGTGCCTGTAAAAAAAAAAAAAAGACTCGAAAGGACTTGAAATTCCAAGTTTCAGACTTGGGACTTGACTTGACTGCTGCCTGTCTTGACTCGAGACTTGACTTGAGTTGACTGTCTTTGCTTGAGACTTGACTCGGGACTTGAGGATAAAGACTTGGACTTACTTGAGACTTGCAAAACACTGACTTGGTCCCACCTCTGGCTTTTATTATCTTTTGTATTGACTCCCAAATGCTTTTATTATCTTTTGTATTGACTCCCATATGCTTTTATTATCTTTTCACTATGTTCCCTCCTCTCTATTTGTAACTCTGCCTGTGTCTAGCTTGGTTTCTTGTTTAATCATGTATTTATACCCTGTATTTTGCTTAGTTCATCACCGGTTATTGAATAGTTTGGTTTTGTGATTCATGGTGTATACTTTCTTTATATTACTGGTATGTTTAGTTCAGTTACTGTATTTATTTCTAATGTTATCAGTTATTGTGTTTCTTTCTTTTAGTTCATATGCATCTTCTTCCCCTAGTTTATTAGTTTGTATCACATATGTTTTGATCACTTTGGATGTATTGTCAGTGTTTATCTTCTTTCTGTAGTTTTACGCTTTGAGTTCAATTGCATTTATTTATAAACCCATCTCTTGCATTACTGAGATGTTACAGGCATAATATTTTAAGAAAAATGTTTAATACAAATTTCAACCCTAATCTGTAATTTTTGTATCTTTATAAAGTCCTCGAAACAAAAGCCGCAAAACCCCCTACGATATAGTATTGCATATCATAGTACAGTGTAATCTGTAAGCATTTGTACACTGTTTCTTTTATTTGCTTGCTATGGCTTTGTTCCAGTGGCGGCTGGTGCAAAAAAAAATTGAGGGGGGCGCAAACAAATTAAAAACAAATAAAGCAGTCTTACTGCCCTTTATTTATTTGAACATGAATTTTGCCCTAGCGTTCTTTAAGTGAACGCTTTGTGAAAGGATTTTTTTTGTAAAGATAAAACTGAATTTTCTCTCATTTTGTAAGAGCCTTATTCAATGTGAACCGAGTTACGTTGCAGGTTCGCGCGAGGTGGGCGGAGTCGCATGCTACGGTCACTCGCGAAAGTATAAACCAACCTAGCTGACCGCAGCTGACTGACACTACCAACAAGAGTGGGTGTGTCTGGGCACAGAGAGCTGCGCCCCATGGAAAATCTGAAACCAACCAATTAAACTGCAGCCTCAGATCACGTGCTTGGAAAAAGTTTATGCCTCTTTATGCACTCTCATTAGACCGGCGCCCCACACACAGGAAGTGTGCACAATGTAAGCAATTAAATACAATTATTTGTTTACTCTTTTAATAAATTCAAACATGGCTATTAGACACACAGTGTGACTAAATAATTTCCTCACTATCGCAGTTTATAATGAACTCATTTTAATATGGGAACAATTTTAAGGGGGCGGCGCCCCAGCGCCTCATATTGACCAGCCGCCACTGCTTTGTTCTGTCTCTTATTTGTAAATGAAAATTACAATTAGCCAAGCTTAGTTGTCGGATCACTACACAAGTTTAACATAACAATACAACATCCAAGATGAATGCAAAATCTCTTGAAGAATCATTTAATTTGATTGGTTTTCTCTGGCTTTCTGCTTTAAAATGCCTTTATTCCTAGAGGCCTGCAAGCTGTGTTGCTGCATCTCACCTGCTGGAGCAGGTAGACCAAGGTTCTAGTAACTCGAAGGGCATAGGTTAGATCCCCAGAACACATTCTAAGTTACATTTTAGTGACAAAGCCAACAGTGGTCAACATGAGAAACAATACACAAAACACAAAAATGCAAATACATCCACAAGTTGTATGTTTCAGTTAGCTAGCAGAATGAATCAATATGCAAAAAATGGCATTACAAATAAGAACAATGAAAGTGGAAAACTTGGAACATCAAGTTAGTCACAACATAATCTGAATACCACTAAAAATTTATTTTACTTACTGAAGTGAAGACAGACACCCTCCCCAAAGAAAGAGTAAATGAAAATGTGTGGTGATGGTCATAAATTACAGACTTCAAATAGTTATAAACTGAATGAAGGACATTAATTACACAAAAATACAAAATGAGAATTTTATCCAAGATTTCAATTTATTGTGGACTTCTGAAATGGGAGGCTGTGCATAAAAAGGATTTAAATTCTCATTTCATATTTCTGTAAATACCTTCATATACATTTGGCACGTATATTTTAATTCTTGGGTATTCTTTGAGTTCACAAGAAATGTGTTCAAGTAAAATGCTTAAACACTGCTGAAATATAGTTGCATTTGAAGTTCTAGTGAAAACAGTCTGAACACCATCTTTGAGAGGATGCTCAGGAAGTTTCAGAGAAGCATAATCACACCTGTTTCCATAATCGATTTTTGCTGTGACTTTCTTCTTGAGTTCTACAAGGTCATCTTTTGGAAGAGTTCCTGAAACAATCTGTGAGCGATATTCAATTAGGCTGTAGGTCATCTGCTGAACAGACCGGAAGAGTGTGGCCTTATTGTTCTAAAATACAAAAAGTAAAAAAAAATTCTATTACAGCTTACAAATGAATTGGCAACAGATTTAGCCTTTGTTGACAATTAAGAAGGGTTGGAAATACAATTAATTCTTAATTCTAAATACAATTAATTCTTAATTAATTAAGAATTAACCCTTCTTAATGCTCAACAATTCAACAAGAGTTAAGTATCCCCACAGAAGTTCTACCAAGCCAAACAGTATTTGCAAGGTACCAATAATTTACAATCTTTCTCCTTCTCGATAATGGAGTTTTCTTTATTGTGTACAAAGGTAACTATGCAATATGTTTGTTAAATAGTGTGTTCACATATAACAATACTATTAATTAAAATATTTTTAATACAAAACAGTTTGACCATAACTTTATTTAAATATTTTCATGAACTTGCATTGTTTCTTTGATGTGGTACAAGTGAAGCAAAAACTATTTGTGATGCAGAAAGTAAAGGAACACCAACAGATGAATTGTATTTCCAGCAGTGTAGTTAAAAAAGTGGGGGTTTACTGCTAGAGCTTACTTACTGTGGAACTAGGGGTGCAAAGGTGCAAGGAAGGGGAGTAGGGGTGAAAATGTTTTATATTTTGCATGCAAAATCCAGCATTGTGGTCACTTTGGAATGATGAATATGCAGTTAGTTGATTATCAGTTATGTCATGGTCTATGTTGGCCTATTCTAGTACCCTGGCATTACTTAGCAAATTACATTGCCGATATTCATTAATAAACATATTCATCTTCTTCTTTCGGCAATTCCCGTTTAGGGATTGCCACAGTGGATCAAAATGGTCAAATGATCAAAATGATGCGGATCATAAATATAAATAAACATATTAATGATTTCAGAAATCTGAAACTCTTAGATTAATCAGACGACAGAATGTTGTTGCTGTATGAGATTCCTGTCTTATGTGAGAACGCAAAGATAAGGTTAAATCAAGCAAGTCAGACAAAAGGAGCATGCAAACTGGGCAACACGGTGGCTTGGTGGTTAGCATTTTGCCTGGGGTCTTGGATTGAATTTCTTATTTGAGTGGAGTTTCCATGTTCTCCCTGTGTCTGCATAGGTTTCCTCTGGGGTCTCTGGTTTCCTCCCACAGTCCAAAAACATAGAGGTTAGGTAAATTGGCAGTCCCTGACAAATTCTCCCTGAGTGTGTAACTGTGTGTCTCTTCATGTTCAATAAAGACAGTTGTCTGATTGTCTGTGTGTGCGCTTGTATGCCCAGTGGTGGATGGTGCTGTCTCTAAGGTCTTATCCTCTCTCCACTTCCTGCACCTGATTCAGTCCCCCAGGGAGTTGTGGATCCTGGTTGTGCGCAATTGGCTGCTGCTTCTCGCCGGTGTGTGATTGATCATGTAAGACTTGTACCTGTGTTAAAATTTTTAAGTGACCATGGGCATCTTGAAAGGCATTACATACATTGAACATTCATTTATTCAAAATCAAGAAAACTGAGCAAAAACATCAAGCAGCCTCCACGACAGCCTTCTGTATACCAAGAAATGGCTAGGTTGTTGTAATTGGTTTGTACAGATGCTGTGTAAACATATTTTTTCACATTTTTATGTTCAGGTAATTCCCAGGCTTGCATCAAAGAGAAAAATACCCAGGACACCACCAGGGCAAACACATTGTTAGGGTTGCTGTGATATAGTAGCATGCTGTCCCTGTCTATGATGACCGTAATGTACTCTGTGTAGACAACGCTGAAATTAGCTACTTCTTTGCAGCTTCCAATTCATTTGGTTATTTATTTGCAGCTTCTTCTTCGGCAGCTGAAGTTGGTTCCATATTCATAAGCGGAGTGTTACTGCGCACTTTGTTTTACAGAGACCGATGAACCAAATGAGCATGGGATCATAAATTTAAGAGTTTATTGTTTCCCATATTGATATTGTGAATGAAGGGGGGAAAAAGTGTAACACCCTCCCTAACCTCCTGTGCAATAAAGGCAGGGCCTTAGTTACCAACAATTATAGCTGCTAAACAGGATTAGACAGCTGAGTATACAGAATCGGTGACAATGGGCAACCCTGGCGGAGTCCAACTCTCGCCAGAAATCAGTCTGTCTTACTGCCGGCCATGAGAACCAAGCTCCTGCTCCATTTGTACAGGGACTAGACAGTCCGTAGCAGTGAGCCCCGTACCCTATACATCTGGAGCACCCCACAGAGGAATCCCTGAGGGACATGGTCAAATGCCTTCTCCAACTCTACATAACATGTGGATTGGTTGAGCAAACACCCATGCACCAGTGTTAATTTCGTTGACGAATAATTTGTCAAAGTTTTCGTCAACGAACCTTTTTTTCATGAAGAAAACGAGATGATAATTAAATAAAAACTATACGAAGGGATAAAAATGATGACGAAAATATTGGCCAGTGACGACATCTAATCGGACCTGATTTAGTTTAGTGAAAGGTAGAGATAAGTTTATAAGAGATCCAACCGTAACTACTTTAGCGTACACAGAGAGGCGGGACAAACTGGGTAACTGTCCAATCAGAGCTAACTTCTTTACATCGCACAGAACCCGGGAAGACCATACCAGCCTGTGAACTGGTCACTCATGAAATTCAACTTGGAAATAACTCGATAATGTCAGCAAGGAGAAAGACGAGCGGCGATATATGGACACGTTTCTCCTTTTACTTTGAGAAAAACAAGATGGTGTTTAAATCATATGGGACGATGATGTCGGGAAAAATACGACAAATGAAACGTCATCTGCGGGCTACGGCTTTGCTGTTTTACGGCACCCAGTTTTATATAAAATGTAATATGTATTGTTCATAAACTCCATATGTTTTCAGGTAGAGTGGGCCTACTGATCATCAATGTTTTGTTATTGTTATGCTCAATTATTATAAGTTCAGGTCAATAAAGTTGTTTGGAAATCTGTTTTTGTATATATTGCACATACAAACAATAATATTCCATAACTGGTTAATACATGTTTAGTCGACTAAATTCTAATGATAATTAGTCGACTAAAGTCGACTACACTAAGACTAAGACTAAAAACAACTCCAAGGACTAAATTATGACTAAAACTAAATGACATTTTAGTCAAAAGACTAAGAAAAATTGTCAAAATTAACACTGCCATGCACCCTCTATGACCCTCGCAATGGTGAAAAGCTGGTCCAGTGTTCCACGACCAGGATGGAACCCACATTCTTCCTCTTGTAACTGAGATTGTAACATTCTTCTCCAGTAATCCCTGCATAGACCTTACCGGGGAGGCTGAGGAGTGTGATCCTCCGATAGTTGGAGCACACCCTCTGGTCCTGTTAGGTGAGGACACACGCGCGCGTACAACCATGTTGAATGCGGCGGTACGTGAACGCGCATACACCGCGGAGGTTGAACTAAACCCAAACGCCAAAACAAAACCACAAAACTGAAACCTCCGCCAAAACGTTCACGGGAAAAGAGAAAAAGAAAACGTCTTCGTGAAAGGCATCACGAAGGAAAAAACAACAGAAGAAAGACCAAAACAAGGACGCGGAATATACTCGTGAGGAACCGTAGCCTGCAAAACACAGCGCGCAAAATAAAGAAAACAGAGAAAGCAACGTGGGGTAGGTAGGCTACCCAAAAACACAGCGCGCAAAATTAAAGAACGTGGAATGACCTCAATGCGAAAAAGGAAATAAACAAAACGGTAACGAAAACCGCCGGGGGAAGGAGAGGCAAAAGACAACGGGAAAATACTAAGGGAAAACGTTACCGGCTGGCTGCTCGAGAAAGAACAAACAACTCGGCGAAGATGAGAAGTCAACGGCCTCCCTAAGTAGGGCGCGAATCAGCCGATTCTCATCTTCGCTGATCACGTCTGATAGATGTAGACCTTGAGCACCCTCTGGTGGTCATAGGCGGGGTAGTGCTGGGGCCTGCTCTGACAGATCCCGTTTCTTAACACTGGAACTCCTGAGATTTCAAGGTTCTGAGGACATCACCCCTCCTTCTCCTGCCCAATTAGCAGGACCATACATATGTTAATTTCAGAGCAAGACAGGAGCAGAAAGACAGGCAGGAGCTCTGTGGCAGGAGCTCTGTGGTGCACCAGGTCTAGTCTGTGTGCAGTCTGTGTGCACCAGGTCTAGTTTGTAGTCTAAAATAAATAAATAAAGTTTAGCCCTGTTTCGGCGTTATGTGTGAAGCGCTACATATTGACATAAGTATTATTTAGAGCGGTGAACCATTATCATTAGCGTGGTATTGGCGTTATGTATGAAGCAAGCGTCTCAGATTTTCTTGTGCATGCACTTCAATAGCGCCACACATTTACATGGCTGAACCAACCATTATCACGGGTCCATATTGTTCCCGTGAAACACATTATCATTAGCGTGGTATTGGCGTTATGTATGAAGCAAACGTCCCAGATTTTCTTGTGTATGCACTTCAATAGCGCCACACATTTACATGGCTGAACCAACCATTATCACGGGTTCATATTGTTCCCGTGAAACACATTATCATTAGCGTGGTATTGGCGTTATGTATGAAGCAAGCGTCCCAGATTTTCTTGTGTATGCACTTCAATAGCAGCAACAAAGTAATAAAGGTATAGTAAAGTAATATTTATTTGTACATTTACTTATTTTTACTCATACAGCATAGTAACATAATATTTTTTTGCAGTGTTTATGCTTGTGTTTGACTGATATTTCGTTTGTGTAAATAAGATATTTCGTTCATGTAAATAACTTAGCGTCATTTATTTATTTTTACTCATACAGCATAGTAATATAATATTTTTTGCAGTGTTTATGCTTGTGTTTGACTGATATTTCGTTCGTGTAAATAAGATATTTCGTTTGTGTAAATAACTTAGCGTCATTTATTTATTTTTACTCATACAGCATAGTAATATAATATTTTTTGCAGTGTTTATGCTTGTGTTTGACTGATATTTCGTTTGTGTAAATAAGATATTTCGTTTGTGTAAATAACTTAGCGTCATTTATTTATTTTTACTCATACAGCATAGTAATATAATATTTTTTGCAGTGTTTATGCTTGTGTTTGACTGATATTCACGGATTGCCGTGAACCATTATCACGGGTCCAATCAACTTTTATTGTTCCCGTGTATGCAGGGGATTAGCCCGGTTTCGGTTTCGGCGTTATGTGTGAAGCGCCACCTATTACAATAAAGTATAATTAGTATGCGCTGTTGTGGGTGTGTTCTTCAGAGTCATGATAAAAGCTGAAACCCAAAGGCAGGCGACTTACATTTTCACTACTATCCTGTGTGGAGACGACGCAAAACACCATGGCAAGACAGAGGACGTTCACCGGTCAAGAAGTTGCGGCTTTGCTGACCAACGAGGACTGCTGTGAGTCCGATGCGGGAGAAGGACCCTCCTGTTTTTTGACCAGCGATTCATCCGATGAAGAAAGAAGCAGTACATCGGATGAGGTACAACAGAGCCCTCCAAGGAAGAGACGGACACAGGCTGACACCACACCTGCACCAACCGTACGGGCAAAAGATGGAACTGTTTGGGAGAAGGTTGGCATCGCACGCTCTCGTGTCAGCAGCTGTTTGCCTAATTCAACATTTGTTGAGCCGTCCGGGCCTACAGAGCATGCAAAGGTATAGTAACTTCATATTTCTTTCCAGTGTTTCTGCTTGTGTTTGAATGATATTTAGTACGTGTAATTTACCTAGCGTCATTTGTTTACTTTTACTAATACAGCGTAGGATCACAAGCAGACTGCAGAGTTTTCTGTGTTTGCTCGACATGGAGATGCTGCGAATCATCACAGACTGCACTGTCCATGGTTATTTTTCTCATGGTTGCTGGAATTGGATTCCCGTTCTGTTATGACCCATGCCTGTGACATTTTCACAGAATCAATTTATACATGAATGAATTCGTTCTAAATATAACATGTACTTCTGTGCGTGCATACACAGTGCGCGCAGGAACACGCCGGTGGCCCGTTGACCTTGGCAGCGATGAACGATGAACCTGCCGCAAATGTAAGAAAGAGGGTCCCTGGCTGGTACACATGAATAAATTCGTTCAAAATATAACATGTACTTTGTTCTTTGCAGTGCGCCGTTGACAGACATCATGAAGGTGCGTGCATACACAGTGCACGCAGGAACACGCCGGTGGCCCGTTGCATGCAGCGAGTACACCCTGGCTGTGTAGCAACTGTTGGCTACAACTACATGAAGGTACGTTGATAAGTAGGCCTACATACGTAACACCACATATGTTACGTATTTTTGTCTTCTGAAAGATTTTATTCAAAATGTAAGGTGTACCTTGAATTGTTCTCCACAGCATCAACGCGTGTGTTGCATGCGGCAAGTGCATCTGGCGAGTACACCCTCAACTTCAAGACACCCTCAACTTTCTTGACATTCCACTTCAAGAAACCCGGAATAGACATCCATGTTTGATCAAAATAAAGTTGTTTTACAGCACATGAATTTGTTCTTCCTGTCTTTTCCTCTCCTTTTCCAGTCTGCTGTTTAGATCACAACATTTATCAGCCATATATATAATTGCGCCATATAATTTCTTAGCTTTTCAAACGCGAATTCAAACGCGGAAACAGAAAGTGTAACAAATATTATATAGTGTAGTAAATATACAAAGAGCTTCAAACAATATACAAAGAGGTTCAGACAATTTTATTTATTTTTATTGTTTGACGGGACTCATTTGAGAAACTCTCTACGTGCGCTTGAATTGTATCTTTTGAAACACGAGTCTACAAAATTTCCGCTGTTTGTTGTAGGATCGGTAACATATACAGTCTGCTTGTTTGTAACCAAGTTTTTCGTGAAGTATCACGTTTGGTGCCTTGTATGAGCTTGGAGGTGAGCCGCTTGTGCTTTGGCAGGCGTATGAGCTGGGGGTGAGACGCTTCCACCGCATTACCAAGACAATGGGCGTTAATCTCTTCACAGCAGGGGAGTGGGCTACATGGACCTTACTAAGCCTTGCGAAAATTTTCGCGGCCGTCGGGTTCCTAGTGTTAAAAAGGGGAACCACCACCCCGGTTTGCTAGTCCAGAGGCACTGCCCCCGATGTACACGCAATGTTGCAAAGACATGTCAGCCAGGACAGTCCCACAACATCCAAAGCCTTAAGGAACTCAGTAAGTCTCATTCACCCCTGGAGCCTTGCCGCCAAGGAGTTTCACAACTACCCTTGTCACCTCAGCCTGAGTGATGGGCAAACCCCTGTCTGAGTCCCCCAGCTCTTCTTCTGCTATGGAAGACGTGATGGTGGAATTGAGAAGATCCTCGAATTATCGAAGTATAAGCAGTCATGGCCTGGAGGTTAGGGAACAGGTCATGTGACCGGAGGGTTGTGGGTTCGATTCCCAGACCTGAGGCCATGAATGAGGTGTCCCTGAGCAAGGCCCTCAACCCTCAATTACTCACTTGTATAAAAATGAGATAAAATGTAAGTCGCTCTGGATAAGGGTGTCTGCCAAATGTCATAAATGTAAATGTATTCCTTCCACCGCCTTATGACATCCCGAGTCAAGGTCAGCAGATCTCCAGCCCCACTGTAAACAGTGTTGGTCAGGAACCGGTTTCCCCTCCTGAGTTGCCTGATGGTTTTCCTTCTCGGAGCCAATCGAAAGTCATTTTCCATGGTCTCACCGAACTCTTTTCACACCCTCAATGAGTTTTTGCCTCTTTCTTCAGCATGATGGCCTCCCTTACCCAAGGTGTCCACCATCGGGTTCAGGGATTGCTACCACGACAGGCACTGACAAACTTGCAGCCACAGCTCAGGTACGCCGCGTTGACAATGGAGGCGCAGAACAAGGCCCATTCGGACTCAATGTCTCCCTCAGGATGTGGTCAAAGCTCTGCTGGATGTGGGAGATAAAGAGGTTGACAGGTTCTGAAAGGGTCTGCCAGGTCTGTCCGGCATCCTCACCCGCCATCTGATCCAACTCACCACTAGGTGGTGATCGGTTGACAGCTCAGCTTCTCTCATCACTCGAGTGTCCAAGACACACTGTCGCAATCCGACAACACAATTACAAAATCGATCATCAAGCTTCGACGTAAGGTGTCCTGGTGCCATGTGCACTTATGGACACCTCTGTGCTCAAACATGGTGCTCATTATGGACAGACTGTGACGAGCACAGAAGTCCAATAGCAAAACACCACTCGGGTTCAGATCGGAGAGGCCATTCCTTCCAATCACGCCCTTCCAGGTCTTACTGTCGTTGTCCACGTGAGCATTGAACAGCAAAACAATGGGAGCCCCTGAAGGGGCACCTTCCAGTATGCCCTCCAAGGACTCCAAGAAGGCCGGGCACTCTGAACTGCCATTTAGTGCATAAGCACAAACAGTCAGAGCCCGTTCCCCAACCTGAAGGTGTAGGGAAGCAACCCTCTTGTCTACGGGGAAAAACCCAACACACAGGCAGCAAGCCGGGGAGCTATGAGTAAGCCCACTCCAGCCATCTGCCTTTCACCCTGGGCAACTCCAGAAAAGAATAAAGTCCAGCCTCTCTTGAGAGGATTAGTTCCAGAACCCAAAACCGTGTGTCGAGGTGAGCCCAACTATATCTAGTTGGTAATGAAAAACAATGGAAACAGGCAACACACCCAGAGTAAAAAGGTAAAGTAAAAGGTCCTTTATTCAAAAAATGGACCTGCCATATAAAAGCCTACCGGTTTCGGTGACCAAATCACCTTCAACAGGGCTGTAGAGTTATGGCAAGTGACACAATCCACAGAGCTTATAAAGCTCAAACAAATGATGATGTCATCTGTGATGTCCAATCCGAGGGCACCTTTCCCCCGGGACCGTACCATCTTACTGAAAAGGGGGGGGGGGGGGGGGGGGGGAGAGAGTGGAACCTGGCCTAAATCTAAAAGACAAGAAATACTGCAAAAACAAATAGTGATGGACAAATTACAAGAAACAGTTAAAATCTACCTCATCATTGAGGCCAGGATACTTGTCAGCTTGCAGCCTAATGATCCATCTAGTTTCCTGTTGTGCCAATTTCTTAAGACGGTCACCCCCTCTAACCAGGCGGGCCACTTGTTCAATGCCAATGATGCTAATGGCATGAGAGGTTCTTTCTGAGGCGAGAGAGAGGTGTTTGGCCATAGCGTAATCTGTGTTCTTTTTTCTAATGGCATACTTATGATCCCACAAGCGATCACGTAGCCGTCTTTTGGTCTGCCCCACGTAAAAAACCCCGCAGGTGCATTTCAACAGATGAATGATGAAGCAAGAATTACAGTTAATAAACTGTCGAATCTCATACTCTCTCCCTGCTGTGTGTGTTTTAAAAAATTTACACTGTTCCACCTCATTACAGTGATTACACTTAAAGCATTTAAAACAACCTGTCGGTTTGGAGAGCCAAGATGCAGTGTTGTTAGTTTTAAAATGGCTGTGAACCAGCTTGTCCCTCAAATTAGGAGCTCTTCTAAAAATGCATCTAGGGGTGTATTGGTGGAGTGGTGTAAGGGAGGAATCTGCTTTAATGATTTCCCAATTATTCATAATAATTCTCTTAAATTTATAGGATAATGTGTTGTAAGTGGAGATAAAATTGATATTCATCCCTTTATCAACATTTCGTTTACGGTCTATGGTTAAAAGGTCACTTCTAGCTTTGTTAAAAGCTGTTTCCCGGGCCTCTTGGATTACAGTGGTGTCGTAACCTCTTAGGGTGAATCTATCTTGCATCATGTTGGCTTGTACACTGAATTCATGGTCTGAGCTACAGATGCGTCGTGTCCTTAAAAATTGGCCTTTCGGGATGTTTCGTTTCATGAAATGTGGATGAAATGAATTACAATGTAAAATAGAGTTCACATCAGTGGGTTTACGATATAAGGTAGTGTTAATCCACCCATTGAGGTCTCTATATAGGGTAAGATCTAAAAAATGAATGTCTGATTTGGAGTGCTCTAGGGTCAGTTTGACACAAGGGTGTGTGTTGTTAATGTAATCATGGAATGCTAGAAGATTGGCTTCAGTGCCTTTGAATAAGATAAGAATGTCATCAATATAACGACCGTAATATATTAAATGATTAAAAAAAGGATTGTTGGTCTTATTGTAGACGAACTGGGCCTCCCACCAACCCATGAAGAGACAAGCAAATTGGGGAGCATATTTGGAGCCCATACTGGTGCCGCACAGCTGTAGGTAATAGTCACCATTGAATGTAAAATAGTTGTGGGTCAGTGACCACTCCAGTAATAGTAGCAGAAAATCCCTCTCTCTCTCCTCAGTATCATTATTTTCTAAATAAAACTTAACTGCATTTAGACCTGAGTCATGTGATATATTGGTGTATAGAGATTCTACATCCATACACAGAAAAAAATCAAAATCCACACTGTTGAGACTGTTCATGACATTCAACACCGATGTAGAATCTTTGATATAGGAGGGCAAGGCCTCCACCAAAGGGCGTAAGTGATGGTCAATGTAACTTGATGCTTTCTCTAAAAGTGAATTGTTAGCTGATACGATGGGACGGCCAGGGGGCGCATTTCCCTTGCCTTTGTGTATTTTGGGTAGAAGGTAGAGTGTGGGGGTGACTGGATTAAAATTGCATAGAAATTTAAAAGTGTTTTCATCTACCACTCCTGATTGTTTGGCATTTTCCAGAATTTGATGATATTCATTCATCATACTTAGAGTAGGGTTGAGGGTCAGTTTCTGATAGTATTTCGGATCATTCAATTGTCTTTGAGCCTCCTCAACATATTGTTTTTTGTCCCACACCACTACCGCCCCACCCTTATCTGCTGGTTTGATAATGATGTGTTCATTGTCATTGAGTTCCTTGATAGCTCTATATTCCTCTTTGGTAAGGTTAGAATAGTGCCCAAAAGATTGTTTCCCCGTTTGTATAAGTGTTTCAATGTCATGATCAGTTTTTCTTTTAAAAGCTGTCAGGCTAGCATTGTTGCATACAGGATAAAAGGTGGACTTAGGTTTAAAAGTCTTAGACCTAGTTGGTGTATCCACAACCTCATTGTTGCTGTTATCACTATACCATAATTTCAGATTCAAATTGCGGTAAAATCTATAAAGGTCTATTTTGACCTCACAGAGGTCCGGACCCGTGGTGGGGGAAAAGGTAAGTCCCTTGGATAGGACCTGTATCTGTGCTTGCGACAATGTAAAGTCAGTGAGGTTAACCACATTTAAGTTCTGGTTCCGCGCCCTGAGTTCTGTCCCCGTGGGGAAGGATGCGGTCTGTCGTGGCTGCGCAGTCTGTGATGGTGTGTAGCTCCTCTTCTTACCTCTTCTTGTCTTGTTGGTCTTTTTTTTGGCTTTGCCCCCAAATGTGGCCAGTCCTCTTCCAAAAAAGAAGGTGTGGATGGGGCTGATTTAGAAACGTAAGAATCCTGCTGTGATGTAGAAGGTTCCTTGTCCCAAGATGTAGAGGCCTCCGGTCTGGGCCTATTGTTCCACTGTGGTCCCCTTGATAGTCTGTGCCACTGATACACATGATTTTGGGCATAGTCAGTTTTATCTCTTTTCATTTTTCGTACCTTGATGGTCTTTATTTGTTCCTCCAGCTGTTTGAGCCCCGCTGATATCCTCTGTAGAAAAGGAGTGGTAGTGTTGGTGTCTCTCTGTTGCAGTGAAGTTTCAAAGGCCTCAATTAATTCAGCATTCTTCAATTTTTCAGCTTTGGCTTGTTGGATCAAAAGGAGGATGAGATCCTGGGAGCACTTGTTTAAAGTGGCTTCCCATCTGTTTTTGAAGTCAGTGTCATTTGTTGCAAAAGAAGGAAATTTGTTAATTCTCAAACCTCTGGGAATGATCCCTTCTCTCCAGTAATCTGAGAGTGACACAATGTGCATGTGGAGTTTTAGGTCTTTTTCCTTCAATTTTTTCAATTCAAAGAAAGTGTGATGTACATCATCATCTGGTGTGGTTGAATTTGTCACAGGTAACAAAGTGTCAGCAACGATAATATTCTGACCTTCCTCTTTGGAAAACATAAAGGTATTGAGAGTCATGTTGCACACACAGACTGTAGGTAGGTCCGGTGCTACCTGACCAGAAAAAACGTGGGGAGCGCCGCTCCTACGATGATTCAGCAAAGCAGTGGGACAGGTGCTCAGGTGCTAAAGGAGTTCTTCAATGATGTTTGTTGGTGGTGCTCCGTGGACATAAGAGTCAGCAATGAAAAACAATGGAAACAGGCAACACACCCAGAGTAAAAAGGTAAAGTAAAAGGTCCTTTATTCAAAAAATGGACCTGCCATATAAAAGCCTACCGGTTTCGGTGACCAAATCACCTTCAACAGGGCTGTAGAGTTATGGCAAGTGACACAATCCACAGAGCTTATAAAGCTCAAACAAATGATGATGTCATCTGTGATGTCCAATCCGAGGGCACCTTTCCCCCGGGACCGTACCATCTTACTGAAAAGGGGGGGGGGGGGGGGGGGGGGGGGGGGAGAGAGTGGAACCTGGCCTAAATCTAAAAGACAAGAAATACTGCAAAAACAAATAGTGATGGACAAATTACAAGAAACAGTTAAAATCTACCTCATCATTGAGGCCAGGATACTTGTCAGCTTGCAGCCTAATGATCCATCTAGTTTCCTGTTGTGCCAATTTCTTAAGACGGTCACCCCCTCTAACCAGGCGGGCCACTTGTTCAATGCCAATGATGCTAATGGCATGAGAGGTTCTTTCTGAGGCGAGAGAGAGGTGTTTGGCCATAGCGTAATCTGTGTTCTTTTTTCTAATGGCATACTTATGATCCCACAAGCGATCACGTAGCCGTCTTTTGGTCTGCCCCACGTAAAAAACCCCGCAGGTGCATTTCAACAGATAAATGATGAAGCAAGAATTACAGTTAATAAACTGTCGAATCTCATACTCTCTCCCTGCTGTGTGTGTTTTAAAAAATTTACACTGTTCCACCTCATTACAGTGATTACACTTAAAGCATTTAAAACAACCTGTCGGTTTGGAGAGCCAAGATGCAGTGTTGTTAGTTTTAAAATGGCTGTGAACCAGCTTGTCCCTCAAATTAGGAGCTCTTCTAAAAATGCATCTAGGGGTGTATTGGTGGAGTGGTGTAAGGGAGGAATCTGCTTTTTTTGCGAAAGGCCAATTTTTAAGGACACGACGCATCTGTAGCTCAGACCATGAATTCAGTGTACAAGCCAACATGATGCAAGATAGATTCACCCTAAGAGGTTACGACACCACTGTAATCCAAGAGGCCCGGGAAACAGCTTTTAACAAAGCTAGAAGTGACCTTTTAACCATAGACCGTAAACGAAATGTTGATAAAGGGATGAATATCAATTTTATCTCCACTTACAACACATTATCCTATAAATTTAAGAGAATTATTATGAATAATTGGGAAATCATCAAAGCAGATTCCTCCCTTACACCACTCCACCAATACACCCCTAGATGCATTTTTAGAAGAGCTCCTAATTTGAGGGACAAGCTGGTTCACAGCCATTTTAAAACTAACAACACTGCATCTTGGCTCTCCAAACCGACAGGTTGTTTTAAATGCTTTAAGTGTAATCACTGTAATGAGGTGGAACAGTGTAAATTTTTTAAAACACACACAGCAGGGAGAGAGTATGAGATTCGACAGTTTATTAACTGTAATTCTTGCTTCATCATTTATCTGTTGAAATGCACCTGCGGGGTTTTTTACGTGGGGCAGACCAAAAGACGGCTACGTGATCGCTTGTGGGATCATAAGTATGCCATTAGAAAAAAGAACACAGATTACGCTATGGCCAAACACCTCTCTCTCGCCTCAGAAAGAACCTCTCATGCCATTAGCATCATTGGCATTGAACAAGTGGCCCGCCTGGTTAGAGGGGGTGACCGTCTTAAGAAATTGGCACAACAGGAAACTAGATGGATCATTAGGCTGCAAGCTGACAAGTATCCTGGCCTCAATGATGAGGTAGATTTTAACTGTTTCTTGTAATTTGTCCATCACTATTTGTTTTTGCAGTATTTCTTGTCTTTTAGATTTAGGCCAGGTTCCACTCTCTCCCCCCCCCCCCCCCCCCCCCCCCCCTTTTCAGTAAGATGGTACGGTCCCGGGGGAAAGGTGCCCTCGGATTGGACATCACAGATGACATCATCATTTGTTTGAGCTTTATAAGCTCTGTGGATTGTGTCACTTGCCATAACTCTACAGCCCTGTTGAAGGTGATTTGGTCACCGAAACCGGTAGGCTTTTATATGGCAGGTCCATTTTTTGAATAAAGGACCTTTTACTTTACCTTTTTACTCTGGGTGTGTTGCCTGTTTCCATTGTTTTTCATTGCTGACTCTTATGTCCACGGAGCACCACCAACAAACATCATTGAAGAACTCCTTTAGCACCTGAGCACCTGTCCCACTGCTTTGCTATATCTAGTTGGTATCTGTCAGCCTCGCACACCAGCTCAGGCTCCTTCCGTCACTTTTATTGAGAACACTTAACGAGTGATAGCGCACATATAACACAACACACTGACGTGTGACACTCAAACAAAGACGAGCACGGGACACTGCGCGAACGCACATTAAATAGACGAACCACATAAACCCCCGAGTGATGACGAGACGAACCACAGGTGAGACAAATTAACACATTCGGACATATCCACATCCACGAGGATACACAGACGCAGACGTCCAGACGTAGACGACATAGACACACGCCCAAAGGGGAGGGGTCAGGGGCTGCACCATGACAACAATGTCACCTGTATGAATATTATGCCCACACAGTCAGACAAATGTAGCAGGCCTGAATCATTGCTTGAGTGTGTCGAGGCTTAAAAAAACATTTGCAGGCAACCACAATATGTGCTGTCTTTCTGAACTAGTTGCTAGAGTCTACCACAGGGTTCAACCCACTTGGCTTCTGTCTCCCTCTTCCTCCTCCGCTACTCTCCTCCCACTCTGCTTGTGACTTCCTCAGCCATTTCTAGCCCCTCCCCTCTCAAGCTTATTGACAGGTTAGTTTTATACTCAGAAATCAACCGGGTTACATAAGCAAAGCATTTCTTTTGTAAAATAGTTTATATATCAATTCACTCCAGTTGCATGCAATTTGTACATGATAACTGATTTAGTCTGTAAAGATCATTTTTAGACACTATGATTTTAGATGTGAAAACTAAAAACAGAGCATGACGCATACTGTGATAGCACACAAACTAATCAGAAGAAGAAATACCACCTCAAGTTTTAGGGTGTAACCACAGACATGGGATATTAGGGAATAAGTTTCTAAAGCCTTTCTTCTGGCTTTCATGAGAGGCGGTCACACTTATCTCTTGCTCCGGCTCTCCCTGCATTCCCTGGTTTTTGCTTAGCTTCTCTGTCTTGTCTTAGTACCCTGACGCTGCTCTTCAAAAGACATACCGGTTTTTCTCCTTGAAGCACAAACATGAATTCACTTTCCCATCCTTCTTGAAACACCCTTCTATCTGCATAAATTTTTGGCCCTTGATTGACCACGTGCAGTTACAGGATGACAGCAACAATGCCCTAGTTTTCCATAAAACCCAGTCGCCCATGAACCCCTGGATCTGTACCTTTTATCTAAGGGGCACATTAATTACCAAATGCTAAACTAAATATGTAAGTTTTCAACCTAGACTTAAAGATCGAGACTGTGTCAGAGTCCCGGACACATTCTGGAAGGTTATTCCATAGTTGGGGGCCTTATTTAAAAAAAAGGATCTTCCCCTTGCTGTTACCTTATTAATTCTTGGAACTAATAAGAGGCCAGCACCCTGTGATCTTAGTGGACGTTGGGTTCATAATAGGAAATAAGTTCCTGGAGGTAACCAGTTGCAAGCCTGTGCAGTGCTTCATAAGTCAGTAGAAGAATTTTTTAATCAGTACAGAATTTAATTGGGAGCCAGTGCAGGTTGATAGGCTGATAGGACTCATCTGATCAAATTTTCTAGTTCTAGTCAGAACTCTGGCTGTGGCATTTTGAACTATTAGAAGTTTATCTAGATTCCTATATGAGCATCCTGACAGTAATGAGATACAGTACTCTAATCTGGAGCTAACAAAGGCGTGTACCAATTTTTCTGCATCATGCAATGATAATGCATTTCTTAGCTTGGCAATGTTGCAGAGATGTAGAAAAGCTAGTAGTATTATCTGTGTAGTCCTAGTAGTGTTATCTATGTATTTTATCAAATGATACGTCAGAGTAGAGTATGATGCCGAGATTTTTGGCTACTGAACAGATGTAATGGGGTAGTCTACAATATTTAGCATTAGATCTGGTATTTTCTGTCTTGCAGGAAAAATAGTGTCAATTGCGTGAAGAGCCTGAGCAAAATCCTGGTGAGGACTTTTACTTTCTGAACCTGGAATTGACACCAATGCAATTTACTGACATATTTTAGTGAAGGTACATGAACTGACCAGACAAACGCAAATTTAAAAACAAAAACAAAATATATGCCTTCAAAATATAGAAGCATTGAAGTTTTATTTCATGCACTTATCACTGTAATACATGTCATAGCAGAGGTGGGGACTCGAGTCACATGACTTGGACTCGAGTCAGACTCGAGTCATTAATATTAAGACTTGACTTGAAAAAATATTCAGAGACTTAGACTTGACTTGGACTTTTACACCAATAACTTGGGACTTGAATTGGACTTGAACCTGTTTACTTGCAAAGACTTGATTTTTTTTACCCCAAATCTAAATTTTAAAACGCATACAGTTGTGATCAAATTTATTCAACCCCCACTGAAATAAAGTGTTTTGGCCAGTTTGACATTGATTTTGCTCATTTCAGTCATCTTATTTACAATTATATCAAAGAGGCACTTATAAATTAGACAAACATAACATAATATTTATGATGGAATAACCACAAATGTCTTTACTGTGCTCACATCATTATCAGTTTTATTCAACCCCCTAGTGACATTATTTTTTAGTACTTAGTACAACATCCTTTTCCAGTTATGACAGCTTTCAAGCGTGAAGCATAGCTTGACACAAGTGTCTTGCAGCGACCTATGGGTATCTTAGCCCATTCTTCATGGGCAAAAGCCTCCAGTTCAGTCACATTCTTAGGCTTGCGCACTGCAACTGCCTTCTTTAGGTCCCACCAGAGGTTCTCAATTGGATTTAAGTCTGGTGATTGCGATGGCCACTCTAGAATGTTCCAGCCTTTCATGTTCAACCATGCTCTAGTGGACTTGGATGTGTGCTTCGGATCATTGTCCTGTTGGAAGGTCCAACGTCTCCCAAGCCGCAGGTTTGTGACTGACTCCATCACATTTTCCTCCAAGATCTCCTGGTACTGAAGGGAATTCATGGTACCCTGCACACGTTGAAGCTTTCCTGTACCATTAGAAGCAAAACAGCCCCAAAGCATAATTGACCCCCCGCCATGCTTCACAGTAGGCAAGGTGTTCTTTTGTTCATAAGCCTGGTTCTTCCTTCTCCAAACATAGCGCTGGTCCATTGTCCCAAACAGTTCTAATTTAGTTTCATCTGACCACAGTACACTGTCCCAAAACCTTTGTGGCTTGTCCACATGACTTTTGGCATACTGCAGTCGACTTTTCTTGTTCTTTGGAGTCAGCAAGGGGGTGCGTCTGGGCGTTCTGGCATGGAGGTCTTCGTTATGCAGTGCGCGCCTTATTGTCTGAGCTGAAACTTCAGTGCCCACATCTGACAGGTCTTTTTTCAGTTCCTTAGCAGTCACGCGGGGATTTTTCTCCACATTACGCTTCAGGTAGCGCACAGCAGTCGCGGTCAGGATCTTCTTTCTGCCACGACCAGGTAACGTTTCCACTGTGCCCTTTAACTTGAACTTGCGAATGATACTTCCGATAGTGTCTCTTGGAATATTTAACAACTTCGCAATCTTTTTATATCCATTGCCATTCTTGTGAAGAGCAATAACCTCTTCTCATGTCTTCTGGGACCATTCTCTTGCCTTCACCATGCTTGGAAACACACCAGTAGATGTCTAGAAGGAGCTGAGTATCACAGTTCTTTTAAATCTGCCTAATTGGTGCTTATCATGCTTGATTGCTGCTCGTTGACATCCACAGATGTATTCAATACCTGATGGAAAACACTGGAATGAACCTCTGTTCTTAGGAGTGGTAGTCGTAAAGGGGTTGAATAATTGTGTCAATGAAGAAATCACAAAAAGGCCATTTAATACTTTATGACAAAAAAAATTGATGCTATCTTAGTTGCATTTAGTTCTTTAACAAGTCCTTGTAAGATTTCATTATGAACACAATTACAAATGTGCACTGAATTCCATAAAACCCTTCGCAGCATTGGGGGTTGAATAAATTTGATCACAACTGTATGCGCCCCATTAATTTCATTTCCATCCTTCTGACGCAGACCGGTGTTACACCAGATTCTGTGACCGTCGAGTTTTGTGACCACAGGGGGCGCTATTTCACAGTTTCTGTTCAGAGGCACAAACGCTTTATGAATGCTACGTAAACTACGCTGATGCACTTTCTTTACTCGTTTTGTTGGTGTCCACGAGCCAAAATATGACAGATGTTTATATTTACATTTTATTGTCTTTTACATAAATGTACTTAAACAAGATTTACCATCCCCTCACCATTGCAGCCAACAAAGAAATCATGAATGGGATGTACAGGTGAGCCTTTTTAACTGGGGTCACCAATTCTGACGGCAGCCATCAGAATATGTGACCCCACTGAATCTCCAGGTAACAATAGTACACCGTGACCCCACAATAACAGAAAACAATGAAAAAATAACCCTAACCTTTTATTAGTCTATATTTAAACATTTTATCCAAATGTTTAGAATAACCATTCGTAATGACAGCATCTTGCTTACGATAAAGCTTGCTATTTTCGTGTAAAATGATGTTTTTCTTGTTTAAGTACATTTATGTAATTAAGAGAAGATAAAATGTAAATGATCTGTCATCTTTTGGCTGGCGGACACCAACAAAATGAGTAAAGAAACGCATCAGCATAGCATTCGTAAAGGGTTGGTGCCTGTAAAAAAAAAAAAGACTCGAAAGGACTTGAAATTCCAAGTTTCAGACTTGGGACTTGACGGTTGCCTGTCTTTGCTTGAGACTTGACTCGGGACTTGAGGATAAAGACTTGGACTTACTTGAGACTTGCAAAACACTGAGTTGGTCCCACCTCTGTGTCATAGTCACACATTTACAATTGACTTCTAACTTTTCAACCATCTCACGCGGGCCGGTCAGACATAGTTGTATGTGGTTGGAGGGCCGGATGTAGCTTGCAGGGCGTACAATGCCCAGATCTGCCTTAGAGGCATACAGCAAGCCTCTGAATGCCCATTTGAACCAATTCACCTATATGCCCACTGCTCAATATGCCATGTTGCCAGTTGTGATATATGAGATCACCATACACCTTGCCTATAGAAAACATTCTATGTCTAGTCTGTGGATGAAACCTGAACTGGTATTTCTTCTTCTGATTGATTTGTGTGCTATCACAGTATGCGTCATAGTATCCATTTTTATTTTGCATGCCTAAAATTTATCAAGAGTCTCTCTAAAAATAGGTTATCATTATAGTCAAAATATAAAACAAGACAATGTTAATGTACAAATTTCATACAACTGAAATTAATTGAAATAAACAAATTACAAAGGAAATGCTTTACTTACATTTATTATTTTTTTTAACTTCATTCACAGTATGGCAAACACTGCAAATCCAGTCACAACAGAAGTGGCCCACAACACAACGGAAGTGTTTCTAGTGGAACTATTTTACACAGGGACTCTGTAGGTTTTTAGCCATAAACAGCAGTTGTGTTATACAGTTTCTCATTACATTGAATGAGATTTAAGTAGTCAAGTTATTTAAACGTAACTAGCTAGCTACATTTTAAGAGCTTTATTAAGTCCCATAACTACATATTTAGCTATTTAGCAAACTATTAACTATTTAGAAATGGAGTCGTGTTAAATGGGATTTTTTATAAGCCTTGGTTTTTGTCCAAATACCTAGCTAGCTACATTTAGCTGTTTACCCATGATACAAGCAGTGACTAACCAGTGAGAAGTAAGGGATTTTATCAAGGGTGAGCTAAATGAATGAATGTTTAATTTATATAGTGCCTTTCAAGATACCCAAGGTCACTTTACAATTTTAACACAGGTACAACTATTGCACTACCATTCACACACCGGCGAGAAGCGGCAGCCAATTGCGCACAGCGTACTCTCTACCGGGTTCCATAGCCCCCTGGGGGACTGAATGGGGTGCAGGAAGGGGGGGGACAGACTCTAGTGACAGAGCATCCACCACTGGGCATACAAGCACACATTCATGCACAGACAATTGCTTTTAATGAACATGAATAGACACATGTACAAGTCTTACATGATCAATCACACACCGGCGTGAAGCAGCAGCCAAATGCACACAACCAGGATCCACAACTCCCTGGGGGACTGAATCAGGTGCAGGAAGTGGAGGGAGGATAGACCTTAGAGACAGCACCATCCACCACTGGGCATACAAGCGCACACACAGACAATCAGACAACTGTCTTTATTGAACATGAAGAGATACACAGTTACACACTCAGGGAGAATTTGTCAGGGACTGCCAATTTACCTAACCTCCATGTCTTTGGACTGTAGAAACCGGAGACCCCGGAGGAAACCCACTGTAGTTTTATTTTTTTTACTATAATATCTGCAATATGAGACTCTCATTACATTGAATGGGATTCAATTAGTAAAGCTCTTTAAATGTAGCAAGCTAGGTAATTAAGCCAGAAAGGGCTTTTAAGCTCTTTCTTAGTTTTAATTAAAATAGGTAGATAGCAAGCTAGCTACTTTTAAAGAGATTTACTCATTCAGTCCCGTTCAAACTAATGAGATGCTGTATAGCACAACTCTTGTTTCTGGCTAAAAACCTGAAGATTGTTATTCACAAAAGTTGTTATACTGTGTAAAGGTTTTGATATAGTCTTCAAACATGCATTATAACCAGGGAATGAACAAAATTCTGAGTGCTCTGATTGAGCGTCATGGACAATGAATCATAAATCCCCTCCCATTACGGTGAATGGCGCTGTGCCCAATTCCAACTCCCGTCTTTACACGCCAGAAAGACGCTACAGATGATATATACAATTTCCGTTGTTCCTATGCATAAATATGGGCATTAATTATCACAGCAAACAGCACAGCATTATCTATATACAAACAAAGACACACTGATTCGTGGATGTTAAATGTTTATTATAAAATATACCAAAGGTTGGTTGTTACCGTAGCACTCTTGGGGATCGACTGCCTTTCATGCTCAGAATTACGAGAACACTACATGTAATTTAATTCTCAGGCCTGGAGCAGTAACATACTTGCTATACAGAAGTTCACCTCTGACCACTGGACTTTGCAGTAATACTTTGTTCCTCGTCAACTTTGCATCTTACGAACAACCTGACGGAAATTCTCCGTCACAACAACCAGAGTTACGAGCACTCGGAGATTGTTAGTGAAAGCAGCACACCCACACAAATTGGTTACTTCACAAAAGCACTCTAATATCAGTAATGCCTGCCTAACCATAAATTCTGCACTCTTAGAATAGCTGTTCAGATGAAAAGTAAGACTTAAAAACTTGTTCAGGCTTAATTACCTAGCTAGCTACATTTAAAAGAGCTTTGAATTAAATCCTGTTCAACGTAATGAGATGCTGTCTAACCCAACTCTTGTTTCTAGTTTTTAAAACTACAGCTATTCCCTTCATCTTACCTGGTTGTCTTGTCTATTTTGGTGAATCGTTTGGAGACATAATGCCTCATTTAGCTCACCTGCAGGGGTGATAGTGGGAAAAATTCCTGAGCCTGAACTTTTTCTGAGCGGGGGGGGGGGGGGGGTTGGGGGGGTGTGGAGTGGTAGTGTACCATATTTAGAATATTTAATAATTAATCTTTAAATTAATTAATAATAAATAAGTCAGGTAATCATTATAGTGAAATAAAAAACTAATTTCTATTAATATTCTGAGAAAATGCTGTAATTTAGATTTGGCACAATATGTTAAAAACAGGCATGATTAATTATTTATTCATTACTGTAGGGCAGGGGTACTCAAATTGAAAAAATAAAATGTGGCCCGTCATCATTTCTATCACTGAAGTGGCCGGTTACGAGGGGGGGTTGTGTGTGTTGAAAGTAAACTGTCGACGGGGGGGGGCGAACGCATTTGGGCGTCTGCTACCTGTTTGTTGTTGCCATAAAGGCAATCCCCGGCATCGTCTTGAGATCGCGGTGTGCGATTTCAAAATAAGAGCGGATAGCGCGATTGAAAAAAAAAATTCCTAAAAAAAAAAAAAAACTTTTCAAAACAGCTCGCGGGCCAGAAATAGATAGCCCTATCTGATAGCGCTATTTGAGTATGGGGGCTGTAGGGACTTGGACATTTTTTTTTAATTATTTAATCACATTTAAAATAGTTTTATTAGATGCAGCACAATATAACTAAAAAAAGGTGCCTCAATTGTCAAATTTGATCAAGTCAGTCCAAAGATATTCACATTTAAATCGGCCCTATTTTTTAATGCAAGGAAATCTTGTGATCAAGAAATGTGCGCTAGTTTTAGCATGTGGCCATAGTTGCCAGGTTCGCGGTTTTCACGCCAAATTGGGCATGTTTGAAAATCCAGCCACAGGTAAAAATTCTGGGGTGGCGGGGTGCGGTTTTTTGGGCTACTTTTGATTTGGGCCACAGCGGGAGTTACAAGTCAACATAAAGAATCGATCACGATATAATACTTAATTTGTCTCCATTTTAAACACTCGCCACCCCCTCCCCCGTCAATAACTTTGGGCTTTGGGCTAGTTTAGGCTGCTGTAGGGCGGGTTTTACACTGACTTTGTGCAGGATATTTTTGTAGGACCTGGCAACCCTGGCTAGTTTTAGCATGTGGCTAGTCCGTGCCCGCCGTTATCATGGTTCATTGGTGCCTGAAAACTATCAGGCCTGCACCTGTGATAAAATTACTTACTTATCACTAGTTAGTCGTTACTAAGGCTTATACGCTGCAAGCCACAGAACAAGGAAGATTCAGCGCCTCAGGGAAGAGCTTAAGCTGTTAAAGAGGCAGAACAAGACGGCAGGAGAGGTAGAGAGTTAGCTTAGCAGATCTCAGAGCAATCCTAAGGAAACAACTCCTGACCATGCAGAGGGCAGAGTTCCATAGAAAGAGGCAGAAGGAGAGAGCCAGGAAGAGGGCAGCTTTCCTGGCCAACCCGCTTAAGTTGACCAAGCAGCTACTTGGCCAGAAGAGAACTGACCGCCTCACTTGCTCAAAGGAAGCTATTAACAACCACCTTAAGGCCACATACGGTGACCCAAGCAGAGAACAACCGCTAGGTCCATGCAATGCACTGATAGCACGACAAGAGCACAGAGCAGACTTCAACCTGAAGGAGCCCAGCCTAGGTGAAGTGGAGGAAGTGGTTAGGAGAGCAAGATCAAGCTCAGCACCAGGCCCAAGTGGTGTGCCCTATAAGGTGTACAAGAACTGCCCAAAGCTATTAGATAGGCTGTGGAAAGCCCTAAAGGTGATCTGGAGGAGAGGGAAGGTAGCCCAGTCATGGAAATATGCTGAGGGAGTGAACATATCAAAAGAGGAAAGGTCTAAGAACATTGACCAGTTTTGGATAATTTCCTTACTTAGTGTGGAGAGCCAAATCTTCTACAGCATCGTGGCTAAGAGACTCTCCAACTTTCTTTTGAACAACAAGTACATTGATACATCTGTGCAGAAAGGTGGAATTCCTGGAGTCCCTGGTTGCCTAGAACACACAGGAGTGGTAACCCAGCTCATCAGGGAAGCGAAAGAAAGCAGAGGTGACTTGGCTGTACTGTGGCTGGATCTGAGCAATGCAAATGGCTCTATACCCCATAAGCTGGTGGAGGTTGCACTGGACAAACATCATGTACCCCAGAAGATAAAACACCAGATTTTAGACTATTACAGCAAGTTCAGCCTAAGAGTGTCATCAGGCCAGCTGACATCTGACTGGCACCTGCTGGAAGTTGGCATAATCACTGGATGCACCATATCAGTGACACTCTTGAACATGCTGGCCAAGGGTGCAGAAAAAGAATGTAGAGGACAACTCAGCAAATACTTAACAAGGCAACCACCTATCAGAGCCTTCATGGATGACCTTACAGTGACAACAACAGTTGCACCAGGAGTCAAGTGGATTCTCCAGGAGTTGGAGAGGATCATGGCATGGGCGCGCATGAGCTTCAAGTCTGCAAAATCCAGTCCAGTCTTTGGTTCTGAAAAAAGGGAAGGTGTCATAAATTCCGCTTCAGGCTGGGAGAACAGCTGATCCCGTCAGTCACAGAGAAGCCAGTGAAGAGCCTGGAGAAGGTCTTCAATTGCTCCCTGAATGACAGAGATTCAGTCAAGGCCACCAGAGCAGACCTAGAAAGCTGGCTAAGGACTGTGGATAGATCAGGGCTCCCTGGAAGATTCAAAGCCTGGATATACTAGCATGGGATACTCCCACGGATTCCCTGATCTCTGCTCATCTACGAGGTACCCATGACTGTAATAGAAGGGTTGGAGCAAAGAGTGAGCAGCTATCTGCGAAGATGACTGGGTCTGCCACGCAGCTTGAGCAGCATTGGGCTGTATGGGAGCACCAATAAACTAAGGCTACCTTTCAGTTCAGTCAAGGAGGAGTTCAGTGTGGCACGGGCATACATGCAGTACTCTGGATCCCAAAGATGCCAAAGTGGCTGGGGCAGGAATTGTGGTGAGAACAGGGAGGAAGTGGAAAGCAGCCGAGGCAGTCCAGCAAGCTGAAACTCGACTGAAGCACAAGACCGTCCTAGGTACGGTGAATCAAGGTCGAGCTGGACTTGGGAGTACACCATCAACCCGGTACACCTCAGTTAGGAGGAGGGAGAGGCAGAGAATGGTGCAGGATGAGGTGTGAGCTTCAGTCGAGGAAGATCGAATCAGCAGGGCAGTGGCTATGAAGCAGCAAGGTGCCTGGATGAAGTGGGAGCAGGCAATGGGGCGTCGCATTACCTGGGAGGACATCTAGCAGTGGAATCCCCAGAGAATTAAGTTTTTAATGCTAGGAGTCTATGATGTTCTCTCAAGTCCATCAAACCTTTGTACTTGGTGCAAAATAGAAACACCTGCATGCCCCCTGTGGTCCAAAATAGGTACACTAGAACAGCTGTCCCAAGGCATTAAGCGAGGGACAATATCGATGGAGACACGACCAAGTCCTAAAATCCATCGCTGAAGCAATATGTAAGCGGATCAAGGATAGTCAATGCACCCCAGCTACAGACAAAGCCATTCAATTTGTTAGAGAAGGTTAGAGAACAGAGAGAACACCAAAGAAACACAGTGCAGGGTTGCTCTCTATGCCCAGAGACTGGGTGATGTTAGTTGACCTGGAAAGGCAACTGAAAATTCCAGCCTACATCACTCAGTCAAGTTTGAGACCTGATATCATCTTGGTATCTGCCGCCACAAAGCAGTTGTTCTTACTAGAGCAAACAGTTCCCTGGGAGGAGAGGATGGAGGAGGAATATGAGAGAAAGAGGGAGAAGTATCAGGAGCTGGTGGAAGACTGCAGGAGGAACAGATTAAGTACTAGATGCATGCCAGTGGAGGTTGGAAGTCGGTGATTTGCCAGCTATTCTTTGAGCAAGGCATATGGAGCATTGTGCATAACAGGTACCGACAGGGAAAGAGCCATCAATAGCAATGTGGAGGCTGCAGAGAAAGCATCTTAGTTTCTATCTAAATAGCTAGCTCAGGGACTTATTAGATAGCTACATTTTAACAGCTTTATTTAGATTTAAAGAGCTTTACTACTTAAATGAATTCCTGATCAACATAATTGTCAGGAATGTCACTCAATGCCGTGACTACCAGAGGGCACCATCACCGGAATACTGACCTGCACACCTGACTCTAATCACCATACCCTCACTCACCACACCCTATTTAAGGACTCTTCTCACAACACACCAGTGCGAAGTATTGCCTCCCTGTGTTGCATACCAAGCCGTTGTTACTGTATACTCTGTCTGATATTCTGGTTATTGATCCTTGCTCTGCCCTTTTGATATTTCTCCCACTTGCCTAGCCCTTTTTGTACCTCTGCCTGCCGCTCTTAGACTATTCTGGTTTTTGACTCTCTGTTTTTGCGTTGCCCTTTTGTGCTGCTGCCTGTAATCCTACGGGGTTGTCCCGTTTTGGGACCTCTGTTTTTAAGTCTCTTTAATAAACACCCTCATATTACTAACCTGCTAATGGATCCTTCTCTATCCTTGGGTTTGCCACCATTACAGTAATGAGAAACTGTATAACACAACTGTTTATGGCTAAAAACTGCATTAAATGGGTCCACTAGAAACACTATTGTGTTGTGGACCACTTCCGTTGTGTTGTGGCTGGATCTGCAGCATTTCTGAATTTGCAGCGTGTTTTCGAAATTTAGCGTACGCATCGTCATTTTGATCATTTTGCTTTGCGTATTTGCAGCGTGTTTTTCCTTTGCCGCGCAATGGACTTTCAGGGCCTCTGTACCCATCGCTGAAAGTGTAGTCTTACAGTTGATGGTTCAGGTAGTCCTCTACCCAGCTTTGATCTCTGACATATTTCATCTTGTAATTATGAAGCGAGCAGAAATTTCAGAAGCAAAAACAAAACAAATGCTGAAAACAGTGAAGTGAGCATGCTTAACTGCTGTGTGCTGTGTCTGAAACGTGCGATGCCATTTTTCCTTGTATACGTCCCGCTTGATTTATCCTTATATTTCAGCTCTCACATAAAAGACTAATCATTGCAATTTTCCCTCTGGGATCAATAAAGTATTCTTATAATCACAATTCCATAAAGCAGCAACACAGTGTCGTCTGATTGGTCAGCAGCTAGTCACCATAGTGTATTAAAGCCTACATGAAATTTTCAGTTTAGTGTACAGTTTAGTTTTAATATATTGTTACTCGACATTAAAGTCATGGCTGCTGTACTGTATATGTAATGCTGAAACAGTATAAATAACAGGAGACTGTAAGCTTGCGTGGCCTTGCTGCTTCCTTACTTTATAACAAGTAACCATAGAAAGCTACAACAAATCTCATACAAATTTTAGCAAGAGTATACTGACTGGGCTTCTGGTCCCACCACACCAAAGATTTCCAGCCATGCTGTTCTCAGTACAATTAAGTTGGATGTTAGGTTTGATAAGAAGATATGAAGAAATTGTCAGAGTACAATGAAAAAGAAACATATCCACATACCGCATAAAGACTGTGCCATATTTGTACCCACTCTCTCAGTGTAGCACCCAGCTCTTGCACCAGTGGCAAATCTGCAGGCATTACGGTCTCTTTTTTGCTATACAGAAAATACATGTATTTATGTAATTAATGTACAAACACACATAATAGGGTTAGGAATGACTATTCTAATATAATCTTAGGAACAAAGGAAACAGCTACAAGATGCATCTAAACAAGTGATTTTGCTGTCACTGTACCCTGTGCCTTCAACTTTAGCTTCTTTTAAGTGGATATGTGTGGCTGGGAAAATGCCCTTAAGATAATAAAAAAAAGTTGTTAAAGTTTTTCAATTTTGTATAGGCTATACAGTACATAAATGTTGATAAGAGAAATGATTATTAATAATGTAGAATTTATAATTGTACATAAATTATAGATTACCACAATCTTTTGTGATTTCTGGCGTAATGTGTATCCTCTGTACCATCCTAAGAAAAATACAGTGAGAGAGAGTGTGTGTGTGTGTGTTTGATCATAAAAGACAAGAGAGTTTCAGTTCACAGCTCTGACCCCAGTAATTTAAATGAATCAATGCATCAATCACCACATGTAGCAAATGAAAGGAATTTGAGTTTATGGCAAACATTTACACTATTGATAAAAATGGAAATGTTTTACTGTCAGTCTCAACATCACCAACACTTTCATATCTTAGTCTGTAAACCCACCTTCAAAACAAGAGGCAGAGTGCACCACAACTTTTCACTGATCTAAGCTAAACATCTATTGGACACATTAGAAATGCTTTCCTAATGTGTTCAATAGATGTTTAGTTTAGATCAGTGAAAAGAAGCGGGGAGGAAGAACAAACTACACTAGTGTTCTGATCAAATCTCAAACCAGAGAATCATAATAATACAATAGAAATGAGTTTTAGAATTTGTAAAACCCCTGGTCATACACTTGTAGCATATGCAAACTTGCAGTAGAAATCCAGCATATTACAGAGTACTTAAGCCAGTGGAATCGTGATTAAAATGAACAGATCTGTCTGGGCATGTTTACCTATGACACTCACCTTCAAACATCTCAAGTATGTGTACCGTGTCCCCCACCTGCAGGTATAACTCCTGCTCCCCCTTTGCATCATAGTTATATATAGCTGCATGGAAAAATCCACAGACAGACCAAAACAAGAACAGAAGAAAAATGTAAATAATAAAGCTACATTTCCTTTGTGTAACCAGAGATGGAGGTAAAAAAATAGAAAAATCCAAATGTCCAAATGCCAAAGAACAATGTGCTTTAACAGCAATATTCCATTGGATTACATGGGTTCTTGAGTATATTAAAATTCTAAGTCAACTACTGAAATATGCACTTCCAAATAAATGTTTCTACCAAAAGCTTTTTGAAAGATAATGCCATGTGACTCCACAGCAAACTTTTAATTATCTGGTTATTTTTAATTAGATTTTTGTTATGGTTTCATATTCTCTTAATACATTGCCAATAGGGATGCATTTTTATAATACATGACCTTTGTTCCCATCCTCACTCTGAGAACCATCTAAATTAGAGAGTCAACAGAACATGCTTGACAGAATACGAACTTCTCCACACTGGAAAATATCTTTCAAGATAAGTTAATACAGGCTAACGTTCATTTTGTAATCACTCATACAAATTGTGAGATTAACATATTTTTCAAAATCTTGACATGGTCTTAGTATAGATTTATTGTATCCATACACTGGGCCAAACCCAAAACTGCGTATTAACACATGCTAGTTTTAACTTTACACTTAATTAAACCTTTCCAATATTTTTTTGTGTACAAGAAAGCCATCTATGTGAATTCCCCTATTATCAGCTCTTCCTCCCAAACAGATCACTGCAGCAATGAGAAAATGGTGTGACATGTCTCGTCTCGAGTGCATTTTTTTAAAACTTAATTTTCTGACCAATGATTTGTTAGGACTATTAAGTTTAATTATGGGATTGGCACACTTTTTTGCACAGGAGAATATTATACTATCCAATTATTGTTCCCGAAGTTCATTCCTGCAATTTTCTACCCATCCTAGGAGTTTGCAGTAGCCAATCAGAAATAATTACTCAGCAAATACAAGAAGCTTGACTCAGGCTGACGGACTAGTAGTGAGCTTCATGTACACCTTATAGCACTACACAATAACGCATCACTTGAAAGTTTAAGTAGCTTTATCATGAAAAATTGACATTGAAATAACCAAGATGAAAGGCCTACATTTATCTAATCACTATTCTTTTCTCAGACAAGAAATAATTTAGGCTTTGTCCAGACATGCTTCATTCTGCTAGCAAGAAGGCCTCATCATAGACTTCTACCAAAACAGTGAATAGCAGTTCTTAAATCTGACACATAGAACAACTGAATAATATTCTTCATATAATCAACTCTGTCAACACATGAATGCCTGAAACACATGGACGCATATTTGTATTATTTGTCAGTTAACTGCGCAGCATTTACTACTTTGATAAATGTGGTTATTCTGACCTTTCAGCTTAATCATTTACTCAGAATATGGACTAGATGACTAGTTTTACAGTGTCCACACCCAGGCAAATCTAGGTCTTGGAGAGGAGTGGCAAAAGAATGTGTGTGTTAATGAATAAAAAAATAGCAAATGGCAGAGTAGCCACTAGACACAAAGGAAAAAGAAATGACAAAACCTCCACAAATGAAAAAAACTGAAAGCATGCTAGTTTGATCTTAATGGGTTCTAAAGATTATGATGGTAGTTTATGCATTTGTGTACAGTCAGGTTCAATAGTACTGATAACAAGGGTTGTTGCATCTCAGCTTCACAACAAACAGACAATGGCTCATTTGTAGCTTTTACATCAATTTGAGTGTTACTAGAGTCATAACGTAATATCAGATATGAAGTTAAATATGGTATGAAGCTTTTATCATGGGTTTCCTTGCCTTCCTGTATTTTTAGATGGGGAATAAAGCAGACATGCATTTTTTAATAACATTAAAGAAAGTTCCTGGGACTAAAAGAAAACAATGTAACAATTATTTGATATATATACTGAGTGTAACATCATCTGACAGAAACATTAATAGATGGGTGATCTAATTTACAACCTGTAAAGAGAACATAAAATAATTTGCAAACCTTAATACCTCTGAGATTTTGCTAAATTATGTTAACTTGTGTTTAAGGTTATAAAATTGGGAAAACTACACAAATACAAAACAAAAAAAATCTGAAAATACCACAAAACATAAAACATTCAAAGAGCTTATAATAAATTTTATATCTGAGGTCTTTGCCAAAAAGCCAAAGCCCAAGCCAATTTCTTGTTACATGCACTACAGTAATACCATAAACACCCCCTCCCCCCAAATAAAAATTAGAATAGTCATTACATGCCCTATATATAAACCTTTGTAGCAATGGTTGTATATATACAGACTTGTGAGATTTAATAGCGCTCTACAAACAAAAGCTAATACCTATTAAATAAAATTCATGCAGTATGCACACTACCCTCAAAATAAAGATTATCAGAAAGGCAATACATCACGTCACGCCACATAAAGAGAAGTTGACCCAGTTGGATTCTTGGAGTAATCACTAGACGTTTAATAAAACGAAATCTACTCATATAGATGAAAAAAGGTTTCTGCCTTATATGCCCTAGTAACAAAATTCAGTGATGGTACAGCTGACCCATAGAGAAGAACCCGTTTAAGGCATCAATAACCTGTAACAGACGTCTACAATTCTAACACATCGCTATTTTCCACTTCAGATCTGCAATTTCCTTTTAAATTTGTACACCTACAAAGCACCTCCAAAACACCTCGTAACTAAGTCATATAATACCAGAGGGAAGCTGAACGTCTAAGTGTTTGAGCAGTTTTCTTATGGGATACTGTTCGACTCGGACGGGAGATGTGTAAAACACGAACATAATCTCAATACAATAACAAAATAACGTGATTTGTAAAGACTTACCAACGCCATATTTTTCTTTCTTTGTCGGAATCCACCGAGTCATTGTGGAGAAACTCTGTGGAATTAAATAACTATAAATAAATGCCAGTGGTGGATCGTAGTTTTCTGTCTGGACATCACAGTTCCGGTGTTATACAATGAAAAGTTTGCTGGGGGAAAAGTGTATTTGCGTGCAAGCACAAGCCTATCCTACGTGGCACGCGCCAGCACACGTATTGCTGCGTTAATGATCAAATTGTTGTACTTAGCCTTATATACTTTCTACTAAGCTCATAACCATTGCTACTTTTTAAAACATTGAAGGTTTACACAGAAGCGAAAGTGACCACCGTACAGGAGAAACTGCTAATTTATTGTTGAGTAACATTTACATTTTTGGGTCATTCTTAGAGCATAATCAGAGCATAATCACAAATTGCTTTGTGTGTGTCAGCAGCAGCGATGGAATTTTGAAATAACATTGCCAGTGCCATAAAAGACAAATTACGAATTTAATAATCGATAATGTGATAATCGGAATTAACCACATTTTAATCGCATTTCAATATTTAACATGAGAAATATAAATTTAAGTCTGAATGATGAATGAATCAATGAACATAAGCGTAAACTTCAACATCTTGTTTATTTTTCCACCAGTCTACTACACAGACCAATAGATGAGTGCACAAATCAGAGCAGTTTTCAGAACACTGGAAATTATGACCAAAAATCCCAAAGTACTGATTGACTTCGACTGCTTCTATTAGAAATAAAATAGATAAAATATTGTCTACCATCTAAAATGGTATTAAAACATCTTCTGATTTACTTCAGGTCTTCTTATTCTTCCAATATCCTGAGCAAAACTCCCAAAATTAAACAACAACATAGAGCATGTCAATCTGGGGGGTATTCCACGAAGCGAGCTAACTCAGTAAGCCGGGCTTTTTAAGACAAGACTGGCTAATTTTGCTCAAATTCGGTTCCACGAAAGAGGCTATACTTGAGCTTTGCTCAGTTACTACAGCAACATATACGTTTGAACTAACCTGCTCCGTACCAGGCTAGAGTTGAGGCTTAGCTTAGCGGGACCGCTTCTATTGGCTGAGCAGCGTGATGTCAGTCTCGCCATCCGGGAAACTGAATTGAGGAACAAGGTTCCGCTGCAGTTCTATCCATTAAATTGCTGTGGATGTAGCCATGGCTGGATTACTGACCGGGCCAGTGGGGCCAGCGCCCAGGGGCCCTTGAGGTCAGGGGGGCCCTGGCCGAAAACTTTTTGCGATGCCTATCAACATTTATGGTACAATATATTTTTATTTCCGAGGGCCCTCCATTTTAAGGATCCTCTGACTATTAGGGACTTTGACCCCAGGGCCTCTTGGGGGCCCTAGCCATGCTTTTGGGGGCCCTAGCCATGCTTTTGGGCCCTAGCCATGCTTTGGAGGGCCCTAGTCATGCTTTTGTGCCCTAGCCATGCTTTTGGGGCCCCTAGCCATGCTTTTGGGCCCCTTAGGAAAATGGATGAGGCGTTGTGGCACTGCTCTGACTTCGACTTATGGCTATTAGGGGTCCTAGGAAAGAGGGGGGCATATTTTTAGAGGGCCCTGGTTATGAGAGCCCCTACCAGGGGGCCCTAGAGAAGAGCAGGGCATACCATTAGAGGGCCCTTGATCACGAGGGCCCCTGCTACGGGGCCCTTGACTTCCATAGAAGTCGTTTACCATGGCTCCTTGACTTTCTAGGGACCTACAAACTCAGGCCCTTACTTAATGCTTCTGAATTTGTATTGTTTCAAAATTATTATGTTCAATTTCTCTTAAGCGCAGAGACACAAATTAATTTAGCAATTTTGCAATTATTTAAATTTAAGACAAGCAATTTGTCTGATGAATGCTATCTTTGACACTGATTAAATTGAGTGAATTTGGCCAAGGGTGTGATTTCACTTATGTGAAAACAACAAGCCATTTGACTAGTTTCATGTTTCCGCTTTAATAAACAACAGTAAAGAGACCAGTGGTCACTCTAGTTCTGAAGGAATGCACGAAAGGAAAAGTGCCTTTTCATACAACAGAACTGCAAGCTAATTTTACTGAGTAGCACAATTTTGGTTTGGTGACAGATGAAACAGCAAGTGGTTTTGTTGTAGTAGCTGTGGCGGCGTATGCGTGTAACCCTGATATTTAGTTTGAGGATTATTTATTGGAATATATATTTTATTCAGCTTCTTATTCAATGACCATTCAATGACAGTTTGACATGACTTGACATGCTTCAAGGCAGAGTGAAGGGGTCTTGACAATAATGAAACTTGATTTAATATCATTAACACAGCATTTTTAATATACTCAAAACCTTTCCCGTCTCCCTCTCCATGCCCCCCCCCCTCTCTCTGTCTCTCTCTCTCTCACACACACACACACACACGCTACCCCCCCCACCCTCTCACTCAGTGGTGAAAAATTGTTACATTGCCATAAATTCCCACGGGGGCTGAGCCAGTCAGGTGTTGCGAGAACTTCCAAGTGAATATGCAAGTTCTATATAAAACCCCCTGCCAGTATCAAAACTCCTCACATTCAGACAGTTCAGCTTGTGAACTTGCTCTATGCTTTTACTACAACTTTTACCTTGCTATTACCAGATCAGCAACCAACAGCCTTTTTAAAGGCTCATTGACCTTTATAATGCAGTATATTATTTTATAATATATATAAATATTTTTATATTATATTATACTATACTATATTGCATATATTCTGTTACATTCTTTTTATAGTCTTTTCAAAGGCTTATATATTATATTACATTACATGATATAATATTACATTACTATATTTACTATTGTCACGTTACGGTCCCCGAACCCTTCCTTTGGGGCGTGTGTTAACGTTGTCTGCGTCTATTCGTCTGTGTCAGTGTATCTCCGTGGGTGCGGGTGTGTCTTGTAATTATCTGTCTCACCTGTGGCTCGTCTCATCATCACGTGGGGTTGATGTGGTCTGTCTATTTAATGTGCGTTCGCGTAGTGTCTTGTGCTCGTCTAAAGTCTGCACGTTGAGTATATGTGCTTCAGTGTTCTCGTGCGCCATTGCGCAATATCTGTTGTTATTAAATGTAACGTTTGCTACGTAAGCGGGGATTCCGTGTCTCGTCCTTGGCTGCGCCCAAACGTTACAACTATATTAAACTTTGAAAGGTTCACAGCCTTTTTCAAGGCTAGTGTAACGTTGCTAACTAGCAACTCACAGCTTTTTAAAAAGTTTATTGTTATTTGCATATTACATTATTGATAATAGTAGAAGTGTAAGCTTTATAATAGTAAAAAAAAAAGTGCGCGTGTGAAAAAATAAATAAAATTGCGCGTGTGAGCATGCATGTGTGAAACAAAAAATAATAAAATGCGCGTGTGGAAAAAAAACATTTATGCGCATGAGCGTGCGCATGTGGAAGAAAGTTCGCGTGTGCAAAAAAGGGCGTGTGTGAAAAAAATATATATGTAACGTGCAAGAACTAGGAGAAGGACACAAATGCTGCTGAGAGTCAGATTTATTAGTAGGAGGGGGAGTTTCCTCCTGTCTCCTACTTAGATCGGCTTGAATCGCTCTTGAACGGCGAGGCATTACATTCACGTAAACACTCTGTGAATGCAACAGTAAAACTCTTAGCGTGTATACTAGTACACAGATTACTCAGGTAAACCTCTCAGGCACAGCAGAGAATACACATATGACGAACAGGTTATCGTACAACCAACAGACAAACAAAACACACTCTAGATGGAATATACAATAAACCAAAACACCGCCAAATAGACCTTACAAAAGAGACTAACCGTACTAACACTCAAAGGGCCATAACGAGCGAACTCGATAATGATCACAACACCCAACATGGGACGATCTATAAAGCGACACAAAACAAACCTGATACTATCAACCAAACACTGAACGCACAATAATCACAGTTTAAATACCAAGGGCAGGTCCAAATATCAAAACACGGGGAACAGAACACACCAGAATGACTCACAAGGAAGGACTGGGCACACGGGAATATAAACCAAACAAATCAGGACATTAAACGTAAACAGCTGATTGAGACTAATAATGGGCGGTAGGATCAGGGGGCGTGACAGGAGAACACTACGGAGATGCAACTAAAACCAAAACTAAGGAAAACAGATCTCACCTAGGTTGGGGCGGAGCAAACGTTACAATATAAAAAAGTGCACGCGTGAAAAAAATATATAAAAAATGGCTGTGAAAAAAAAAATAATAAAAAATGCGTGTGTGAAAAAAAAGTGCGCGTTAAAAACATTTTTTTTTTATTGCGCTTGTGTGAAAGGGGGGGGGGGCTGTGCAACCCTTTGCCCAGGGGCCCAGACTATCCTTAATCCGTCCTTGGATGTAGCATATCATATCATATCTTTATACATTTAATTGAGTACTGTAATTATTAGTTTGGAATGATTGCAGGTTATTATTATCAAAATTTAATAATTATATTTCAAAATGCAATTTGTATTTCGATCTTAAGAGTACATATTCATTGTTAATCAGTGAGGTTTCTGCACATTTTAATGTACTGGTTTAATCTTCACAAATTCAGGTCAGTGTAAAATGGAATACAGTGTCTAATCGCAGTTATGGTGCAGAAACATACATTAGCATAAACTCTATCACACAAAATACAATTCTTTGTACCTGAGTATTAATAATTATTAATACTGAGTAATTTAGGCGAAGATACTTTTAGGTATATATTTATCCCCATACTTCCTCTTTTGTGTTCAAATTACAAGCAAATCATATCACTCTGCAATTTACATATGTTCAGTATAAATAATGTAAATGTGTGGTTAACTTAATGGTGCAAAAAGGAAATGGACACAGACAAATACCTTACCAAGATTTTCATACAGGTGATACAAATAATCCAAAATGTAAGCTATAAAAGAGCAGCTAACAGTGAAGGCTGAAGGCTGATTGACCATGGCATGCCCATTTGTAGAGAATCCAGTAGACGAGGGAGCATGTGTAGTGTGCAGAGCATTCATGTTACCAGCTCCAAGGTCATTCCAGGACAGGACAGATCCACTGGGCTTTCTGGATGACTACTTATTTGAGCACTACAGGTTCAGAAGACACAGTATTATATATCTTTGTAAATTACTGGGGCCATATATTGAGAAGACCACTAGATGTAGTAAAGCTCTTACCAAACCCCAAACGGTCTGTATCGCTTTGCGCTTCTTTGCCAGTTGTGCATTTCTGTACAGCGTTGGGGATGCATATCATCTTAGTAAGGCAACGGTCTGCCACGAAATTCGAAAGGTTTGTCTTGCACTTAAGCGTTTCCTTAATATATTCATCAAATTCCCTGGTCACAGAGGCATCCTTCCCATAAAATAAGCTTTTTCAGAACAGCTGTCATGTATTCATGAGAAGTAGTGTTGGTTTGATCAGTAACTTGGAGTTAAATGTATGACTTTAACAGACGCTCTTATCCAGAGCACGAAGTGCTTTGTATTCATCTTAATCAACTATTTCATGCTAAAATTCATTCAATTCAAAACGCATTGAATACTCTAGTATTTCCAAATGTCATTGGTGCTCTAGACTGTATTCACATCTGGATAAAGGCTCCATCTGTACCAATGGAGGCAGACTATGTGAACCAAAAAAATTATTTCACAGCATCAATGTACAGGTACATGCAAGTTTTGCCTACCCAACAGAAAATGTAAAGCATGTCAGTTCATGGGTTTGAACAACTTTCACCCTTTGTCACTTTTACCATTGTTCTAAATGGTTTGCACCAGCCAATTTCTATTCTCCAACATTGAGGCAAAATGGCCCGGCTCGGTGCACGATTCCAGGATATTTCGTGCCTCCTCACTGGCACAGAGGTTTGCCCAAGGTAAGAATACTCCAACCACACAAAATAGTGCAGATTTGGCCTCAGTGTTTAACTCTACTCCTTATAATCGTAGGTGCTTTTCCTGGCTTACTGCTTGGGGATAGGGGTTACCCCTGCCAACCTTTTCTTCTTACCCCATATGCAGACCCTACAACAGATGCAGAGAGGAGGTTCAATCGTGCACATTCAAAGACAAGGGCATGCAATGAGATGGCATTTGGACAGTTAAAGAGCAGATTTAACTGCTTGCGCCATCTCAGAGTCACCCCTGAGAGAGCCTGTGATATTGTAGCACCCTGTGCAGTTTTGCACAATGTGGCAATACTGCAAAAAGGAGTAATGCCAACAGTGCAGTTGGAGCAATGGGAAGACGACATTTTAATTGCAGACCACATGGATGGTAGAGCTGTGAGGGACATGTATGCAAACACTTACTTTAGTTAAGGGAATATTTTGTTTGAATTTGTTCATTAACACTAACATAAAACAAGACACCTTTTTTTGGAAAGAGAAATTTATTAATTGTCTTGCTGAGCCTGTGGACAGAAGAAACTTTGATTTACTTATCTCTCTGTTCTTCCATTTCCTTTAAACACAACACAAATCATGAGATCACACAGCACATTAACAGACAGATACATAGACACACACACCTTACAGAACAGGCAGACACTGTGTCCTTTCTGAACAGGCAGAAACTGTGTCCTCATCCTTCTGTACCATCCTGGATGGTCCGGCAATCACCCCCTGCAAACAACAAATTAAGACACATAAATATTAACGATCCTCAGGGTTCAGTCATAAGAAATAGGCTGGTTTATGGTACTCACATCATTGTCAAATACAGGAGGGTCCAAAAGAGTCAGCACACCCCCCACCACTGTAAAATTTTAGTCATCAAGTATACAATAATACTACAATGTAGCCTGTAAGAACAAAAATGTAAAATCTGAGAAACAACTGAACCTACCTTTAACATAAGGCTGTGTATCATGAGGACAGACAGGATCAGATGATGTTCCTCCTTCAATTCCCACAATGATGGGGTGTCCGCTGTTTTGCTCTAAAGCAAGGTCTTCTGCAGGAGTGAGGGCTGCTACAGGAGGCCCACCACCAGCAGCAGCAGTAGCAGTTTTCTTTCTGGTTGCTAAAATATTTTATACAGTTATTTAATATGGTGTTTTACCTTTTCTTGCACATTGGACTAATCAACTGTACTTACCATTCTGGAGTATATTTTTATATTTCACCTTGACCTGCTGCCACGTTCTCTTAACCCCGCTCATGTTACTTCTAAATCAGGATATTATTAACATTATTAATTTACTATAACACTTTTAAATGCCAATGAATGGATTAAATTATATGCTCACGCATTTAATCTGTCTGCAATATTATGCCAGGCAGCTTCTCTGGCTTTATTAATACAGGACGTGTTGCCTTTCTTCATAATAATGTCTTTATATTCCTCATAAAGATGTATGAGTAGCTCCTGTTCAGCAGAAGAAAAAAAAGCTGCTCGTTCCTTCAGCTTTCGACATTTTCTTGCCATTTCGAATATCGATTAGTGAGGCTGTGTAAATACTGTGTGCACGCGCATGATCGCCGATTACAAAAGCCTGGCTTGAATTAGCGGGAACAGGTTGCGTCTGGATTTCGTTAGTGGAACGGAACTAGACGGAAGTGAACTGTTTGGCTAACTCAAGCGAGGCTCACTCTAATAAGCGCCGCTTTCATAAGCTCGCTTCGTGGAATACCCCCCTGATCAACATTTAGTTAACAGTCAGTAACACAAACTCATTGGCCGTATGATAACATCCACTGCTTCCTCAGCCAGTTACTGAGACAAACTATCCTTTCAACATTTTCAGAGGTCAATGCTGCCCTCTTCTTCTGAACTGTGTTACCAGCAAGTGAGAAAGGTCTCTCACAAGGAACAGACGTGGCAGGACTGAACAGATATTTTTGGGCCAGAGCAGAGAGTTGTGGATGGGCACCTGCATGACGTGACCACCACAGCAGTGGCCGTGCTGTCTCACTGATAGTGGGCTCTGCTCTGTAGAGGCTCAGAGTCCTGTTAGGCCACTGTTCTTCATCTGAAGAAGAATCAGAGGCAAACAGCAGGAAGCTCTTCTTTGCTGGCCTGTAAAAATCTGTGGTCTGTAGAGTAATGCTATTAGGCTCTTGCAGCAATGCCTCAAGGCTATTCCTTTTTTTTTTTTTTTTTTTTTTTTTTTTTTTGGCCCACCTCCACCCCCCCATCTTTGGAGGACAACTTTGTTTTTATGTACAGATTTAAATGGCAATTATAACAATTCTGTATAATATATAGTGTAGTGATAACAATATATAGTGATAACAGTATGCAAAGTGATAATTATTGGGGTTAGGTGGACCAAGAAAAGAGGGGGAGAGAAATAATAAAAAGGGAAAAGACAGAGGTAGGAGAAAAAAGGAGAAGAAAAAGAAAAGAAGAAAAAAAAAAAATAATAATAATAATAAAAAAAAAAAAATAAAAATTAATAATAATAAAATAATAATAATAATAATAATATTAATAAAATAAAACACGCAACCAGCTCAAATGACCACTGCAAAGAAGTACAGAAAGTAAACCAAATACATATAGTGCAGATGAGTGCGATGTATGGGTGTGTGTGAGTGTGTGTTTATGTGCAACCTAGAAGTGCAACATAGGATAGATGTATGGAATGTACTTACCAGCAAGGGTGGGTAGCTGCGACAGCATTCCCCCAGAGGCCAGAGGCGGGCGGAGAGAGACCCGGGAACCCCACCCGCCCACGGCCCCCCACAGAGCGGTGGAGTACCAGAGCCGCACTTCCCAGAAACCCTCACCCGCCCGCCCCCGCAGGCGGGAGAGAGAGACCCCGGACAGCGCCCCACCAGTCAAGGAGCGCAGGTCCAGGGGAACCAGAGGGAACAGAGCGCCTCCCCCCCAGGATGCCCCCCCCCCCAGGGGCCAGCGGCAAAACCACGGCGCCACGCGCCCGGAAAGCCACCCACCACCCGGCAGGGCCCACCTCCCGCCGAGGAGCACCCGGCCGCCCCATATCACCACCGCCCAGGGGAGCGGGCCAACCGCCCCTACGCCGGGGGGCCAAGCCGGACACCGGAGCCCCAAGGCGCCCCCCCTCTGGAGTGGTGCAGTAGTCTCAGGGGAGTGTCCATGAGTGAACCGGGCACGACCAGCCCCGACCCAGAACCAGCTGTCCTCACCCACCTAACCAAATCCACCCTACATTCGCCCCTATACACCCCCACCATGTACACACCCACCCCCACACACACACACACACATACACTCAAATTCACCCTCACACCTCCAAACCTGGCCATATGTCCCCTCCCTCCAACACGCACTCATTCATCCACCCATTCAGAAACAAGAAGAAAACAAGGACAGAGACACACACTTATCCAGACTAGCACACCCTCTGCGGCAGGGGCAAATGGCTGGACCAGCAAGGACCAGTAGCGGTCCTAGGAAGCCACCAGCCCAGTCCCGTGCCAGCAACCCCCCCCCCCCCGCCCCGGCAGGGAGCAGGAAGTGGGTGAAGGAAGGCCTTCCCACCCCTCCACCCCCAGTGTTGTGTGTAGGTGTTGGTGTATATGCATGTGTCGTAGTGTGTGATACTATGGTGCAGTTAAAATTGAGGGGACAGATACTATTCCACACCCCTTCTCTCTCTCCGTGGGTCGAGTACAGATGCAATCTTTTTTCTTCCCTTTCCTCATCATACAGCTGCTGGATTTTCTTCGACATTGTCTTTCTGGATGGCAGTTCGTAAGTTGCATAACTTTCCTCATCATACAGCTGCTGGATTTTCTTCGACATTGTCTTTCTGGACGGCAGTTCGTAACTTGCATCAGCTGACGCAATTTGCAGTGCTTCTTGTAAGCCTTTATCTTCGACCACAGAGAGCGGTCTACAATCCAAAGCAATCCATCTCGCCAGTGAAATGGTCAATTTGTCTGATGTCGACTTTGACATTTTGTTTCTTAATTTGAACCCCGACATGTAGTCAAGTGTTGACTGGCGACACTGTTTGTTCTTACTAGGAATACATTTATAATAATAATAATAATAATAATAATGTTTATTTGTATAGCACCTTTCATACATACATGCAACTCAAAGTTGTCACGTTGAGGACCCCGGCCCCTCCCTTTTGGGCGTGTGTTTACGTTGTCCACGTGCTTTGTCTGCGTCAGTGGATATTCATGGTTGGGGGTTATGTCGTGTGATTAATAAGTCTCACCTGTGAATCGTCTCGTGATCACGTGGGGCTAATGTGGTTTGTCTATTTAATGTGCGCTCGTGCAGTGTCCTGTGCTCGTCGTTGTCTAAGGCTGTGTTCGAAATAGACTACTACATACTGGATACTGCATACTGGACTCAGTATATACTGGATACTGCATACTGGTCCTCGTAGTAGTATGCAGTACAGTTTCCAGTATGCGACAAAAGCAAAGCACACTACGGGGTCACGTGAACATAGCGTTGCATGATGGGATGCAGTACACCACGAAGATAGCTCTGTTCGCGTACTGGAATATTTTGCGGAAGTAGTAGGTCATCCGGGTATGTTTCGCGTACTGGAAATTTTCATTTTGGTCACATACTGCATACGACATACTGATTTGGGGCTCGATCAGTATGCCAGTAGTATGTAGTAGACTATTTCGAACACAGCCTAAGTCTGCACGTTGTGAGCGTCGTCTGTGTTACTCGTGCGCTATTGCGCAATACCTGTGCACTTAATAAAATGACCGTGAGTAAACTGAAGGATTCTGTGTCTCGTCCGTCTGCTGCCTCCCGCGTCACAAAAGTGCTTTACAGAATAAATAAAAAAGAAACATTAAAACATTAAAAGGAAGCAAAGATAAGAAGACAAAAGAAAAATATTAAAAGAAATTAAAGATAAAAAGGAAACAAACACAATAAAATAATGTAATAAAATGAATAAAGTAAATAAGATGGAACAGATTTAGGGTTTCTTAACTAAAAGCAGACCTAAACAGGAAGGTTTTGAGACTCTTAAAGCTGTGCAGGGATAAAATGCCTCTGAGCTCTTCTGGAAGAGAGTTCCAGAGCTTTGGGCCATAGTGGCTAAAAGCACCCTCGCCAATCTTTAATCAGCTTTTAGGAATTACCAGTAGATTACTGTTTGAAGACCGGAGAGACCTGACTGGTGTGACGCTGGCGTGCCGGAGGAAGCAAGAGACACGACGAGCGTCTTGGAGTGCACAAAAAACATTTAATTAACACAGACACGAGTCCAGCACAAGTGACGCAAGCACGCTGACGCGATGCTTGCATAGGCATGAACTATAGACAAAGACGAGCACAAGACACCGCGCTAACGCACATTAAATAGGTGAATAACACAGACCCACGTGACCTCGAGACAAGGCACAGGTGTAACAAACGAACACGCTCACAAACAACCCACGCCCACGGAAGTACAAACATGGACATAACGACACGCAGACAACGTAACGGCACGCCCACAGGGAAGGGTCCGAAGCCGTGACCGTGACAGAACCCTCCGCCAGGGGCTCGCTACTCCCGGAGCGTCCCGCGCAGCTGGAAAGCCCCGATCCAACACCGACGGGCAGGTCCGGAGCCGCCCGGATCACGAGCCTCCGAGAGCAGTCGCCCCTGACGGCGGGAACCCTGGGAAGACAGGGGAGAAAACATTAAACAATGGCACGTTCACAAACACGCACACTGGAACATGAAACACAAGAGGCACAAACGGGAAAAGGAAGTTAGGGAGACACAAGGGGATAGACAAAAACATAGGAACACAGACATTCATTCCCGGAGCTAGGCTTCCCGCCTGAGGCAACGCCTGTAGCGGCGCGAAAGCTCCGGGGGCTGGAGACGCTGCAGCTGGCGGTGTTCCTCCCGCCTGTTCTGACCGCTCACCGCCAGGTGCCGCACGGCTAGCGGACGCGCTGGGCGAAGCGCGACTGGACGACTGCTTGGTGGCAGTCCCTCTGGCGGACGCGCGAGGCTTTGCGCGACTGTCCGACCGCTTGGGACCCGTGCTTCGGTCGGACGCGTGGGGTGCAGCGCGACTGGTCGACCGCTTGGGGGCCGTGCTTCGGTCGGACGCGTGGGGTGCAGTGCGACTGGTCGACCGCTTGGGGGCAGCACACCTGGCGGACGTGCGAGGTGCAGCGCGACTGGTCGACCGCTTGGGGGCAGCACACCTGGCGGACGCGCGAGGTGCAGCGCGACTTGTGTCCCGCTTGGAGGCAGCACGGCCGGCGGGTCTCACGGCACCCTTCCTCCCGGGTTTGTGACTCCCTCCTCCGGGAGAACCGTAGGGGCTTGCTGCTCGATAGGCCTGCCGACACTCCCTCTCCGGGAATCCCCTGTAGGAAGACCCTCCTTTGCCAGGCCAGCCCCCTTTGGAACTGGTATCGGGGGTGGTGTCCATCTCCGGCTCCTCCTCCTCGGCCACGCTCCAGTCCATGGACCGAGCGGGGGTCTCGCATCGGGAGTGGTCCATGGGCTCCTCCCCGCAGGAATCCCCACTCCCCGACGCGAGCGAACTGTCCGGTCTGCTCCCTCCCCCTTTGTATACCGTCGGGAGCGAACACACAGACGGAGGGCTTTCCCCCTCGCTCTCCTCGCCATAGTCGGATGGGAGGGGACTGACGTCATCCCCTCCGTAACGAACGGTGCTCTTCGAGCATATGGACGGGGAATACTCCTAGGAGTCCGTCCCCTCCGTCTCTTCCTCCGACGGTGGGAGACTGCTCTCCTCGAACTCCTCCTCGGGAGGGGTGAGGGAAAAGGCGCCCGCGCTCACCATAATCGGCTCATCGGTCTCCTCCTCCTCGGGGAAGACCGGAAGCAGTGCGCCGTCTTCCTCTCTTTCACAGCTGCCCGTTGCACGGGGTGGCAGGTCCACGGACGCGGGGTTCTCTCTCTCCCTCCACACGCGCCTCGCGGTCTGGCGGAAGCATTCCGCCGTCTCTGCGTCCTTCGCGTCCCGTGCCGCGCAGAGCATGTACGCGCAGAACGGGTCCTGCTCCATGGTCCGCTCGGTGACGGGGACATCATGCCGCCGCGCTGGGGAAGCACCGAGGCGACGTCGGCCTTTCTTCTTCCCCTTTGCGCGCTTGGCGTATCCGGGCATCTGGATCGGCTCGTCTTTATGTGACGCTGGCGTGCCGGAGGAAGCAAGAGACACGACGAGCGTCTTGGAGTGCACAAAAAACGTTTAATTAACACAGACACGATGAGTCCAGCACAAGTGACGCAAGCACGCTGACGCGATGCTTGCATAGGCATGAACTATAGACAAAGACGAGCACAAGACACCGCGCTAACGCACATTAAATAGGTGAATAACACAGACCCACGTGACCTCGAGACAAGGCACAGGTGTAACAAACGAACACGCTCACAAACAACCCACGCCCACGGAAGTACAAACATGGACATAATGACACGCAGACAACGTAACGGCACGCCCACAGGGAAGGGTCCGGAGCCGTGACCGTGACAACTGGAACATATCTAGCCACCATGAATAGAACCTTAAAATCTATTCTAAAGCTGACCAGTTCAGTGAATGGAGTGCAGGTGTAATATGATCTCTCTTTTTTTTAGCAGCTAAGTTATCATTACTGACCTGCGCGTTAGCCCCAACATGTTTTGTGTTGAGGTGGTAACGAAGGGTGGAAGTCCTCCTGTGATAAGCGAACTCCTTCCTGCATAAAGTGCAAATAACACTATTGTTTCTTATATTTAAATTTCCCATCCACCAGCGTAGCCTCTTCAGTCATCTCCATCATGCTCATCTTATTGTGCGTCCATATAATCTGTATGCCTGGAACTCGTGCACTGAGAAACATTCCACGGTGCAAAAGTGTCTCATGCGTTAAAATGCGTAAATTTTTTAGTCCGTTATTTTCCCAGTAATTAATTAATCAATCAAAATTGACATGTTAAAGTCCCACCCCTAATATATATATATATATATATATATATATATATATATATATATATATATATATATATATTAGTGGTGGGCCGTTAACGGCGTTCTTTAATTTGATACTCTTATCGGGCGATATAAAAATTGTCGCCGTTAATCTATTCTTAAAGTTGGGTTGGGAACTGGGTCAAAATGGGTAAGCAAACTATGATGACTTTCAACTTGATAGTTTAGCTCGGCTGTATTCCTAACCAAATTGCACAGTAGGGGCGAGAACGAGTTTTTATACCTGTGAATTACAAATCGTTTGTGTTTTTACATGGATGCAGCCACGAAGTCGCCAGGTTTGCTTGATGGAAAATTCATTTTTAGGAACGTAAAGTGTTACCGGAGCGGAGCTCGGAGCGGTCGTTTTCTGCATGGTCCTAGCGCTAGATTCGTCGCTATTTAAATATTTCTTTTTAACCGTTAAAACTACAGAGGACCAAAACTGACTTGAAAATTACGTCCGTGAGGTTAAATGTACTAAATGTTGGCTTACATTTCAAATATCATGTTTAGCTGAATAAACATGTTATTTAATGTACAGTATGTAGGTTTACAAATTCATGTTTAACTGAATAAACCGTTGAACACGAGTGGCCTACATTTTATTGAGCATGTTTTTTTTTCTTCAAGTATCAAAGTAGAACAGCTATCTCAAGCAGTCATTGATGCATTTTGGAAACAGGAGATGAGTCCCTGGTCTAATGCACCCTCTGTATTAAGAAATCCTATCTCAAAAACTGACTTTTAGTCATTACTTGGGTAGCACGCATATGAGCCATTTTAATATAGATTAATCTAGATTAATTTCAAGATTTCAGTGAGATTAATCTAGATTAAAAAAATTAATCTATGCCCACCCCTAATATTATATATATATATATATATATATATATATATATATATATATATATATATATATATATATATATATATGTGTGTGTGTGTGTGTGTGTGTGTGTGTGTGTGTGTGTAACTCTAAGTCATCCACACTTCTGTGAATCCAACCTGTTCAGATAGGAAGCAACACTGTGAATCAATTTCAACTGCTGTTGTGCAAATGGAACAGACAACAGGTAGAAATGAGAGACAATTAAGAGAGACTGTACACTGAAAAAAAGAACTTGTTGGATTTACTCAATTCAATAGTGGACATTGGTTGCACACATTTGTTTTGCTTCAGCAGCAACTTAAACAATTTAGTTAAATTAACACAAGTTTTTCACATTTAATAAACGTATATTTTGTGTTGATAATGTGTTATTGAAACATGTTATGATGAAGTGATTTGAGCTCCTAGAACACTTTAATCTGTTGCAGTTTTCTCACTTTATTCCAACCATATTCGATAACATTTTGTTAAATAATACCGGTCACTTAAATACTACATGTTATCTTCATTTTAAATTCTGATATTATATTCAAGTGTCAAATATGAAATTTTACAAATAAAGGTCTTACAACAGATTGTATTGTTCTCTTCAAAGTTGCACGTCAACACCTTTATTTATAAACAAAAATACAGGGTCAAAAATGGCAACAATATTGTGACATAGGTTCAAAACTCTTTACTCCAATTGAATTTAACCAAACATGTCATTTCACATGGTCCTGATGGGACTAGACTGCCAAACTCTACAGCTCTTCACTTTTAAAGAGAAATATAAACTGAAATGGAAAAGTGCTGGCCCAGGAGCAAATTTTCCTAACAGGAGCAGTTTTGTTCCAACAAATATAAAATGTTTTCAGAGGCATTTTCCAGCAAGGAGTTAGTGTTATTCAAATGTAAACAACTAAAGAAAATGTACTTTTATGGCAAATTAATCAGTGAACTCTGATTTGCCGATTGTTCATTGTAAAATTCAACCTCCAAGCTGACCACATCATAATAATAATAATACATTTTATTTCAAGCGCCTTTCAGGACACCCAAGGACACTTTCCAAAAAATTAGAAAACATGCAGCACATACAGTACCAAAACAACACATACCTAAACAAAAAACAGACAAAGGTCATTGGGAGTAAGTGATGTTGAACAGGTGAGTTTTAAGTCGTGTTTTGAAAAGAGGGAGTGAATCTATATTGCGGATGTCTGGCGGGAGAGCGTTCCAGAGTTTGGGAGCAGAGCGGCTGAAAGCTCTGTACCCCATAGTACTTAAACGAGCAGGTGGCACAGATAGATGAGTGGAGGAGGAGGATTTGAGGGAGCGGGAGGAAGATGTGATAGTGAGGAGGTTTGAGAGATATGGTGGAGCCAGATTGTGAAGTGCCTTGAATGTATATAAGAGGATTTTTAAATGTATTCTGAATCTAACCGGTAGCCAGTGGAGTTGTTTGAGGATAGGTGAGATGTGGTGAGATGAGGGTGTTCTAAAGATAATACGAGCGGCTGCATTCTGAACCAGTTGAAGTTTATTGAGGGACTTTTGAGGAAGGCCATAAAGGAGAGAGTTGCAATAATCAATACGGGAGGTAACGAGGCTGTGAACAAGAATAGAGGCAGTGTGTGGGGTGAGGGAGGGACGTAGACGATTGATGTTGTGGAGATGAAAGTACGCAGCCCGGGTTATATTGCTAATGTGGGAGTGAAATGAAAGAGTGCTGTCTAAGATGACACCCAGACTCTTAACCTGTGGTGAGGGGGAGACTATGGAGCTGTCAATCAGGTTTGAGGAACTGTGACCTTTGGATAGTGTGCATTTTGTACCGCAGAGCAATATTTCTGTTTTATCAGAGTTTAGTTTAAGGAAATTAGAGGAGAACCAGGTTTTTATTTCAGACAGACAATTGGAGAGGGATGAGGGAGGGAATGGAGAGCTAGGTTTACTGGCTATGTAGAGCTGGGTGTCATCCGCATAGCAGTGGAAATCAATGTTAAATGTGCGAAATATATTTCCAAGGGGTAGCAGATAGATGATGAAAAGGAGGGGCCCCAGGACAGACCACTGGGGCACACCAGAAGAAACCGGAGAGGACTGAGACCTGAAGGATTTAAGTTGTATGAACTGTGTGCGGCCAGAGAGATAAGAGTGAAACCAGTTGAGTGTGATATGGTTAATGCCTAAGGAAGATAATCTATTTAAAAGGATGGTGTGGGAAATGGTGTCAAAAGCTGCAGTCAGATCAAGGAGAATCAATATGGAGAAAGAATTAGAGTCAGCAGTCATAAGGAGGTCATTTGTGATTTTGATAAGGCCAGTCTCCGTGCTGTGGAGGGGGCGAAAACCAGACTGGAATTTTTCATATAGGTGATTTAGGGAAAGATAAGAGTTGAGTTGTGTCGCAACAATTTTTTCCAAAATTTTGGAGAGGAAGGGGACGTTAGAAATGGGGCGGAGGTTATTAAAGTTATTGGGATCTAAGCCGGGTTTTTTCAAAATTGGAGTAATTATTGCTGTTTTGAAAAGTGAAGGGACAATACCAGATTTAATTGAGGAATGTATAATAGCAGTAATGAGGGTGAGCAGAGAGGAGATACAGGACTTGACTAAGACTGTGGGGAGGGGATCCAGCTGGGACGAGGACGGTTTAGAATTAATAATAGTATCAGAAATATAGGCTGAGTCAGGGAGTTGAAAACAGGAAAGAGAGAGTGACTGTGAGAGTGGTGTAGGGAGTGGAGGTGGAGGAGATAGAGGATTAATGATGTTGTGGTGGATTTTACAATTTTTTTCATGGAAAAATGTCATTAGTGAATTACAGGAGGCTGTTGAATAAAAGTGTGGGGGTAGGGGGGCTGTAGGTTGGAGAGATGCATTGACTAGATGAAATGTTTTAGTGTTCCCTTTGTTAGTATCAATTAAACCTGAGTAGTATGTAGATTTTGCTTGGGAGATTTTGTCCTTGTAATATATAATGTGGGTTTTGTGCATTTCCTTATGTATAGTGAGACCGGTTTTTTTATAGAGTCTTTCGAGCTGACGGGCTTTAGCTTTCAGTGATCGGAGTTCAGGGGTGAACCATGGGGCAGAGTGAGTGAAAGAAACTGTCCGGGTTTTCACTGGGGCCAGACAGTCCAGGATGCTGGTTAAAGTGTTATTGTAGTGAGTAGTCAATTCATCGGGTGGGGATGAAAAGACTGGGTGTTGAATGTTGTCGAGGCTGGCGGTGAGAACACCTGTATTAATGTTTTTGATATTCCTGAAGGCAATGTAACATGATGGTTTGGATTTGGACAGACAGAGTGAAAAGTTACAAGTAAGTAGGAAATGGTCAGTTATATGGAGATCAGCAGCTGTGCAGTTAGAAGGGATGAGACCAGAACAACATATTAAGTCCAGTGTATGTCCTTTTGTGTGGGTAGGAAAATTTATGTATTGACTGAAATTGATGACTGCAGTCCATGTGTATGTTAAAATCCCCCAACAATATCACATTTGGTGACAGGGTGGATAAATGAGTTAGTAGTGAGGCCAGCTCCGTAAGGAAATCCTTGTGCGGTTTAGGGGGACGGTAGACTGTGGCGATGATTGTAGGTGAGGGTCCGGGCAGTTCACACGCCAAGCATTCCATTGAACTGAAAGCAGGGACGCGAACTGAGAGGACTTTCCAGTTCTCGCGGTGTAATATCGTGAGACCACCTCCGCGACCTACACTTCGTGGCTGAGAAACGTAAACAAACCCCGGAGGGGTACAGTCGTTTAGTTGAGAAAAGTCATTGGGTTGTTGCCAGGTTTCCGTTAAACAGAGATAGTCCAGTTCACGGTCTTTGAGAAAATCCTGCACGAGATGACCCTTGCTCGTAAGCAGTGATGTCAGTAACGCGTTACTTAGTAACGCATTACTCTAATCTTACCACTTTTTTCGGTAACGAGTAATATAACGCGCTACTATTTCCAGTCCAGTAATCAGATTAAAGTTACTTATCCAAATAACTGTGCGTTACTATTTATATTTTCCCTAGTAAAATATAAATTTTTGCTTTCTTCTTGGCTCAGTTCTACTTTTGCGTCTGACCGTAGCGCTCGACTCCGCACGCTGCGCGCGACCCTGTGAGAGCGCGAGCACGTTTTACAAGTCATTCTTTGCTGTGTCCTCCCGTAACGATATGTGGTAGTATAAAGAAACGCCCCTCAAAAACAGGGGAAGGAACATTTACCTGATGAATTTTAATGTTGCTTTGTGTTCCACGTTTGAAAAGTGCTGGAATTTTGACTAACGTCGCCTACTTTAAAATGCTTGAAATTGTAATGGTATTTCGTTTCACAAGCTGTCTGACTGAACTGGGTGGGTTTCCCGAAACGTTCGTAGAAACGTTTCGGGAAACCCACCCCAGTTCGCTTGTATTACGTTTACAAATAAATTTACAAATAATACCGCGCAGCTACACAAACGTAATGTCAGGAGATACTGTAGCGACTCCTACTCCTCACGGCGAGTCTTGCCCTTTAAGTGACACTGGGGGGCAGAGCCTGCGCGCGCCAGGGTTGCGTTATCAATAAAGTTTCCCTCCTCGGGATTTTTGGATTAAGCGGTTTCTGCCTCGGTTACCGAACCTGCTTCAATACACTGTTACTGTTAAAAATGCACTTCCAATAAAGTGAGTATTGGAAAAATTTATTTTGCTGCTGAATGTAACTACTAAAGTAACTTGTAATCTAACGTAGTTACTTTTAAAATCAAGTAATATGTAACGTAATTAAGTTACTTTTAAAAGGAGTAATCAGTAATCAGTAATCGGATTACTTTCTCAAGGTAACTTAGCCATCACTGCTCGTAAGTGAGCGGATGTTGAGAAGACCAAACTTCGTGGTGGTGAGGTCACGCTTGTCGGGAGCGTTAGCCGATCTGGCTAAGCTAGCTAGCGCGCTATGGTTTGGACGCCGGCTGGAGTTCCTGGGAGGGCGGCGGGTAGTGGACCAGAAGGATGGTATTGACGTGGAGCTGTCGACATAAAAATTCCGGCGAGATCCACGATGAATTTACCTCGGGCGAGGCAGAAAAATGATGTCCGGGTGAAAGAACAGCTCTGCAGGTGGAGGTACGGAGTTGTGAAGGCGAAGCCACAGGAGTTCAGCTGCGGTGTATTGGAGAAGTGCCACCGGCTGATGGAGAAGCGATAGGACAGTAAAAGCAGACCAGATGTACAACTGTCTCACCCGCATAGTGGCACTTGTCTTAGGGTAACCGTGGTTTATCAACAGAGGACAAAAACATCACAATCGAACAATACAGTATTATACCGGAGAGCAGCGGCAGCCAGACGCGCACAGCGTTCACTCACCCGGATCACTCATGTTCATGTATGACACACCACATCATGTAGCTGAACACACCATACCACAACAACACAGCACACTACACCACACCATACTACATAACACCACACCACACCATACCACAACACACCATACCACATCAGTGAGTTTTGCTTACAGGAGCAGTTTTGTTTTCAAGTTTTGTGCTTTTCTTGAGAGCTGAGTCACATCTAACTCCATTACCAACTTTTGAATCAACTCAAAAGTGAAGTGTAGTTGTGATGGGTATCTCATGTTCAAGGAGTAAAAAAGTCCAAACAACATGGCTACTGCAAGGGCCACGTTATCAAGGCCCTGAAGAACCACAACACCTTCAATGATGATGCCAACATCAGAAGGGTCACTGCCTGGCATCTCTCTGGTGATGTAGATGCCCACTGTAGTTTTTTCAATTGCACTCAGTGTAGCAGCCTCAGCCATGTCCTGTTTAAAGATAAAACATTTTTTGTTTAAGATTCCTTTTTACACTGATCTCTTTAGAATGCAGCAATTCCTTACTGCACCCAATTCCTAAACCCATGATAGCAGAACAGTAGACAGCTGTAGCCAAAGACAGCCCTTCCAATGGACCATGATATTCATGCTTAAGACAAGTTAAAACTAAGACTCTAATGCCCCTTTTAATTAAAGACCAAATTCACAATAAGCACAAATGTGAAAAATGTCAAATGTTTATTTAAACATAAAACTGGCTGTGATAGGTATTCTGTAAACTATTTAAAAAAACAAATTTTACCAATTATTTTAATATTTGAGACAAATTACAATCATCCTACTTAGAAAGTGTTAATATTAAGACCTCTGAAAGACTGATTTAAGACATTTTAAGGCTAATTAAAGCGTTATTTTTGGACTGATGAATTCAATGCCTTTTGAGGATCCACCAGAACCCTCTCATAATGCTATTATGAAAGTGAAAAATTCTCCATTTATCAATAGGGGAATATGGAGAAAAACTGGTAGGTTTGAAAATCTAATGTGATAAGTTTAACTTATTGTTTTCATCTCAGCACTGGAATTACTTTGGGATTACTAGAATTACTTTCTGAAATTAATAAAGAGGGCTTTAACAGCCCAATATAATCACAGAAATAACGCATGGTTTTACAATGTTGTATAGCCAAAATGTACTCAAAACACTCACCATGTACTCCTGCACCAAGACATCAGGACTCTCATTCAGATAGATACAGAGTCCTTTGATGAGGGACTCCCTTCGAGCATCAGTGTCATCCTTAAGAATTACAATAAAGAAAATAGAGATGTGAACTCAAATAACTGACTTTTCTAACCAGTGATCATATGACACCAACATCTACAAAATATAAAAACTGTACATTTGACCTGACCATTATGGACTGGACTTTTTATAATGTCCTGACAATATAAAAAAAGATAAATGTCTCACAGTGGAACAGTGAATGCAAAATAAAAATGAAAGGGTTATTTCAGTGAAATCAAAAAAACATCCCTCACTCACTCCCTCCCTCCCTCCACCATTCACCCCCTCCTACCCTCCCTTCAAAACTCAGTCCCTCCCTTCTTCCATCACTCACTCAATCTCAATCTACTTTATTTGTAACTGCAGGTGGATTAGATTATCAGTACTCACACACCAAGTAAGCAATGCAATGGATACAGTATACCAATCTTTCACTAAACAAATGCAGAATTTGTGACCTACTTGGTAAAACTGATGGGCAGGCATTGCATTGCCACATTAACAGTCATGGGCAGTCATGGCCTGGCGGTTAGTGTTGGAAAAAAGAAAATTAAAGGCTAATAACTTGATGTGTCAATTTAGTGTTTTTCAGGAAGACTGTGGGAAAACAGGAGTAAGGAGGCCTCAGTGGCCTTGAGGAGAACAGAAGGGGCCTATTCAGTGCAGGATGTGTAGCAAGCAGTTTTTAGATAACCAGGCACACAGGCTGGGAGAAGAGGAGCAGGTGATTTTCCATGGAGAGCAGCCAGGATTGGGGAGTTATCGAAACTTAACAAATCAAAACTTATGGACAGAGAGTATGAAAGAAAGGACATCGCCCAGCACGAGAGGCTTTTCGCTTGGACACTGCTGAGATCCACTTGGGTTAGGTAGATTCCTAGGCAACTAGCACCAGTGCACTGAAGAGTTTGTACCACGTATACTTCTATTATATTGCATTCATTAATATTCTATATAAATCGTTTTAAAAGAACTTTTGTTGTCAAGACTTTACTTGGACCACTCAGTCAAAAACCAGTCGGTTCATCGGGGCGGTGTTGGGGCCCGTCTGGGTCGGAGAAGAAAATTCCCAACAAATTGGTAGCAGAGGATGGTTTTTGGCTGGAGTCGAATTCTGCAATTAGGACAAGAGAGGAGGTCAATCCGTCCGTGAGGTGACTGAACTAAACCGCGCGGTCTGAAAAAAGGTAAGGAGCCATTCTCTCCTATTGGCTGATGTTACTACGTCATAGGCTAAATTAAAGTTCAGTCACTAAATGGTCGAGGCGAAATACTCTCTGTAAATTTAGTATTGAAATTGTATACGTGTTACAAACTCGATATATAGACAGGAGGATTGCCCTACGACTCAAAGTCGTGAGGAGGACACCCTGTAACTGCAGTAAACGGTTAAAGAGTAGGCAGCCCATCGGTTCTAAAAGAGAACGGTGGAGGACGCGCTCAGAGAAAGTAGGCAGCCCACGTTCTAAAAAGAACCTTGGTTCTAAAAGAGAACGGTGGAGGACGTGCCCAGAGAAAGAGCAGGTAGCCCACGTTCTTAAAAAGAACTTTGGTTCTAAAAAAAGAACGGTGGAGGACGCGCTCAGGTGACGAGTAGGTAGCCCACGTTCAAAAAAAAAAAAAGGGGAACTATTGTTCTAAAAAAAAAAAGAGAGAGAACGGTGGAGGACGCGCTCGGTCACGGTTAAATGAATGAGTAGGTAGCCTGGGATTCCAAGAATAATAGATTATTCAAAGAAATTCCGGAGGACGCGCTCAGCCGGTTTTGGGGGCCCCCCGTGTGTTTTGTTGAAATTGCGTGCGTGATTGGTGAAACTACAGCTGTATCTGTGTATGTGTGTTTGCAAAATTGCAGTGTTGGGTTGGTTTTCATGTACCGTGTGGTTTTATGTTGAATAAAGACCTGTATAAATTGTTTGAGCATACGTGCTATAATAAAACTTGAGAGCCTTTCATTGGGGGACTTACAAACCCACGCCCATAAATCCATGAGCCTCTTATGTGAGGACATTTGAACCCCTGAGTAAATTGCATGAGCCCCCAAGAAAGACGTTCATCATTGTGTACACAAGCACAAGAGAAACATTTCATAAGAGGTTAAAGTGTAAAACAAAAAATATTATATATTTTCATGCATGAAATTATAATTTGGTTTATGACACTCCGTAGACGTACGATTTAAGAGCTGGAAGTGAAACTCGCGTGAGCTGTGTTGAGCTGGAGTTGTTTGGAATGTGGAGATATTAACTTGTGTCTGTCCACCCTTGGGGTGCGCGCTGGCGAATTAAAGCGCTTGCGAACACGACGATAAAGTGATAAAGTTTACTGAATTAATTCGGGGGTATTAAAGTGCTAGTGAGTACAACGAAAAAGTTTTAAAATTTACTGAATCGAATCGAAGCAGAAGTAATTTGGAAGTAGTTTAAAAACCGGAGTTATATCATGGATAATATTAAGGGTTTGGAGGATTATTTGGTTGATACTATGGAGAAACGTGCTGTGCCGAGAATGAGGTCTGACACGGTGATGTATGTGAAAAAATGTTTTGAAAAGATGCGATCCGAAGGGTTGTGGCCAGACCCGGACGACCGTGGTGTGTCTCAGGTTGATTGGGAGCAGATCGAGAAGCATTGGGTCACACGGGTTAATAAAGAGAAAAAAAGATTAGAGGCTAGCGGAGCCCTAACTAAGCAAAAGCGTAAAATCCAGCTGGAAGAAGCTGAAACTTATTTGTCGTATGTGAGAACATTTCGGAAAATTTGTCAGAAGATTAATGATAAAGAACGAGTTGATACCAAAAAGACAGAACTCCCTGTGCCCCCTCCCTATGCAGAAAAAGCGTGTGAACCCAGTGTTCCTCAATGTCCGCGTGCAGCGCTGATGGCGCCTGTGTCTGTGAGTGAAATGAGTGACGTTGATGTGGACGGGGCTTCTGCACATCCAAAATCAGTGAGAGAGCGTGAATGTGAAGAGGGGAGACAAGTGGTAACGGAAGTTATTAGTGACATGGCTATGGATAAAATGGAGAGTAGACTAAAGAGGCTTGAAGACTGTGTGCGCGAGAAAACTAGAGAAACAGAGTTAAATAATGCATTGCAAAGAATTGAACAGCGAATGGATGAGAGTTTGAGTCTGAGTGGCCCCACCCGTTCGAACAGACGTTGAACAGAGCAGAGAAAGTGGTCTGTGACGTGGAGAAAGCCATCAGGCAGGAAGAGGCTAAGTTGGAAAAAGAGCGTGCGAGACAGCAAAAGAAATGCGCTGCGGATGATAAAAGGAGAAATAGAGGCGCACCTGACTGTAGAGATACATTGATTGTGACTGGTGAAAATTTAGAATGGGAAGCGGAGAATGACGAGGGTGGGGCGAACAGACGAGTGAAAACTCCCTCTTCAGAGGAGAGCGAGGTGGGAGATGAATGTATTAACCTGTCTGAATCCGAGGAATGGGTGAGAGTGCCCGCCTACTATGACAGGCACGGTGTAGTCACGCGATCAAAAGCCAAGAACATGTCGACCCCTGGTGGTCATTATCCGATAATAGCAGTACCAGGGAGCAGTTACGCACACACATACGCTCCGTGGACACACAGAGATTTGCACACTATGATAGATAAATTACCCAATCCTAAAAAGGGCGTTCAGTATTTCTTGTCTAACAGTGCCCAATTAATTTGTTACGTAGAGATTTGTTGTGTCAATTTTCAGCTATTATTGAATGCACACCGAGTGAAGGTAAATTAGCTGTCTCTGTCACCAACCATGATGAGCGCCTCAGAATACTTAATCAACAAGCAGCGGACGGTCCAGCTCACATTTACTGGGCCACATTACAACATCCTGAGGAACAAGCAACTGCTAAAAATTTGCTTTACACGTTTAATTTATGGAAACCATGGTTCCTGTCACTTCAGAGTATGACCCCACCAATAGACAGCACACACTGCACTTTTAATTACATCAGAGGGGAGGATGGGGTTTACGGACAGCTGTGGAATAACATTGAAGGTCAATTACAAAATATAATTTGTGAATCAATGATTGTTGGACCTAAAGGTGTGGCTGCACTAGTTGTGTTAACAGGAGAACAGATGACGTACTGGAGAAACCCGGACCAGCAGGATTCACTACCACATGTCTCGCTGTTGGTCTCGGCTGGACACGAACCTCGTGAGCTGGGCCCCATGCTGGCCACTGCCATGAAGGAACAGTTTCGCCCAACCTGTCTGCCAGGGGTAGAGGGTACGTCGGATGGTAAGTACTGGAGAGTCGCATGTGACACCAGTGACTTGGCGTACTTCTGTAACCAGCCCCTGACAGCCACACACGGCAGAGCACTGTTGGATCACCCCCAGGCCAAAGAACAACTAGAGACGGTCCCAGCCAACTTGTGGACCACGACAAAGGTAGATGTAGGATGTGCATCACACCACATGGCTCCTATTAGGTTAAAGCCAGGAGAAACAGTCGTTCATCAGCCACAGTACCGAATCAAGCCAGAAGCCATGGCAGGTATTACAGACACCATTGCAGATTTAATCAAAGTTGGAGTTCTGAAACCCACGACGTCACCGTGGAACACGCCCATACTACCTGTTAAAAAACCTGGAAAAGATGAGTATCGTATGGTGCATGATTTGAGGCGCATTAATGATGTCACTGTAACTGAGAACATACCAGTACCTGACCCCTATCGATCTTTGCAGAACCTGACGACTGAACACTGCAGCTTTTCATGCATAGATTTAGCTAATGCTTTCTTTTCTATACCAATTGATGAGAATGTGAAAGACATATTTGCGTTTACATTTAAAGGTCAACAGTACACATACAACAGGCTACCTCAAGGCTACAAAGACTCACCAGGCATCTTCAATCAATGTCTGTTGAAAGATCTGTCTAGATTAACTGACAATGATTTGATTGACTCTAACACCGTACTAATACAGTTTGTGGACGATTTGTTAATAGCTAGTACTTCACCTGATAAGTGCCTTAGAGACACCATAACCATTCTAACATTGTTAGCTGAATTAGGTTACAAAGTGAACAAGTCAAAACTCCAGGTGGCCAGGCCAATGGTCACTTTTCTGGGGAGAAACATCTCACACAAAGGTCACACCCTGACTCCAAATCAGAGACAGTCAATACTGTCATTTCCAAAGCCCACTAGTGTCCCAAATGATGTCATTTTTAGGCCTGACAGGCTACTGCCGCAACTACATACCTAACTACAGTGATTTAGCTCACAGCCTCAGAAAACTCGCAGTGTCAAAAGGTCTGAGTAACGGGAAGGTGGAGCTTGACTGGACGGTTGAGGCAGAGAGGGATTTCACAACTCTGAAACAAGCACTTGCTAGCGCTACTGAATTAGCAGCACCAGACTACACACAACCTTTTCATTTAAATGTTTCTGTAAGAGACAATCATGTTCATGCTTGTCTCTTTCAGAAGGGGGAGAGTGAAGGAAGGAACATTTTATTTTTTCACAGTTCCAAATTAGATCAACCAGTGATAGGAACAGGACCATGCACAACATACATGGCAGGACTCACCACAGCGATAGAGAAGACAGCACACTTGGTAATGTGTCACCCACTAATAGTCAGCACCAATCACGGAGTAATGGCGTTCATAAACTCACAAGCCTTTTCTTTGTCAAGAGCACGACAGAACAAGATAAAAGCCATACTCACACAGCCACACATCACGTACAACACTGCGTCAAAACTTGTGAATCTGACTGATAACATTGAAGTAGCCGAAGATGCGACACCACATGACTGCGCTGATGCCACAGAAAGATACATTCAGCTCAGGCCAGAACTGCACAAGGTCAGAATTACTAAACCAGGAGCATGGGAACTCTGTTCAGATGGGAGTTGTTGGAGACAAGGTAACGAACTGAAGGCCTCTTACGCTGTGGTACAAGCATGTGGGGAAGAGTGGGAGGAGGTGGAATCAGGAGTGGTTCCACAACCAGCTTCAGCTCAGCTGGCAGAAATGGTCGCACTCACTAGAGCACTGGAACACGCGTCAGGACAGATTGTGAACATTTACACAGATTCAGCATACGTGCATGGGGTCATCCACCATGAACTAGTCAGGTGGATGGATAATGGGTACACTAACGCCACAGGACAGCCAATCAAACATTTGAGAGCAGTACATGAGTTGAGTGAAGCTATCATGTTACCCAAAGAAGTGGCAGTGATAAAGGTAAGGGGACATCAGGGTAATGACAGTTTTGTTTCTAGAGGTAATGAAGCTGCTGACAGAGCAGCCAAAGCTGCTGGAGGGTACAACCCACAGAGCTTGTTGTTGCTGGAAACTCATAACATGCCTGAGTTGAAAGAGAGCCACCTGGCACAGATCCAAGAACAAGCCACGGTCTATGAGAAGCAATTGTGGATAGACCGGGGAGCCACTGTCACTAAAGGACTCTGGAGGAGTCCAGAAGGGAGGGTAGTTTTGCCCTTAGAGAAGATGAAATTGATACTATGCGAAGCACATGGGCCAACTCACTCCGGAGTGTCGGCCATGGTGACCAAATTAGAATGTTTATGGTGGCATCCATACCTCAGAGACCATGTGAAGCAATACGTGAGCGAATGTGATATCTGTCAGTCATACAATGTAAAGAAACCATACCGGGTGAGAATTGGAGGATACCCAGTGCCCGCGGGGCCATTTGAGGAGATTGTGATCGATTAGACAGACATGGGGCCAGACAACAGGGTAAGGGGGTACAGGTACCTGTTGGTCATGGTAGACAGATTCACCAAGTGGGTAGAAGCTATACCCACCAAAAAGGAAGATTCAAAATCAGTCATAAAATGGTTGCAAAATGAGTTGATTCCCAGGTACGGCCTACCGAAAGTGATTAGGAGTGACAATGGGTCCCACTTTGATAACAAACACTTGGCAGAAGTAGAACAAAAGCTGGGCCTAACCCACAAGTTTGGCACTGTCTACCACCCACAGTCACAGGGGTTGGTGGAAAGAGCCAACCAGACCATTAAGACTAAACTGGCCAAAGTGTGCGCAGCAGGAGACATGGATTGGGTTCAGGCGCTGCCACTAGTGTTGATGTCCATGAGAGCAACCCCCATGGGAGAATACAATCTCTCACCACACCAGCTCATGACAGGACGACCCATGCCAGGGTGCCCTCGACCGAGGATTGAGGGACCAGCTTTAGAAATCCAGGAACAGGAGATGTCAGAGTACATGAGAGAATTAACCAAGTTGCTTTGTGAAATCAATAAGTCTGTTCAACAGGAAAAAGGAGAACAAGACCTGGAATCACCCAAGGTGAAGGTGAATCCAGGGGATTGGGTAAGGATCAAGGTGCACAAGAGGAAGTGGAACGAGCCACGGTGGACAGGCCCGTGGGAGGTCGAAGGTGCCAACGAGCACTCAGTGAAAGTGAGGAAAGACAAAGGTAAGACTTGGTACCACATTTCACACTGTGTTGCAGCAAAAGAACCAACAAGAACCACAGGAGAGATCAAGACACACTTGGAGGAGACAGGAGAAGCCCCAGGGAAGGAGTTGGTGGTGAGTACCGACCCCAGTGTAGCTTTTTACAGAGAATACATCACAGCCGAGGACTGGTGGGAGGAAGGTGAAGGAGACCTGTTGGAGACTGACTGTGAGGCTATAGCACACTGTGTGAGCGCAGACCTGAACCTGGGAGCTGGAGTGGCTCTGCAGATCAGACAAGCGTTTGGCACTACAGGTATAGCCAAGGTGCCCATAGGCAAGTGTGCCACACAAACCACACAGACACACATCATATTCCATTTAGTGACCAAAAGATATTACAGGGAGAAGCCAGAATTAGGGGATCTGATTTCAAGCATACAACACCTGGCCACATTGTTAATATCATTGAACATTAACACTCTAGCCATACCGAAGCTGGGTTGTGGACTAGACGGATTAGACTGGAGGACTGTGAAACCAATCATTAAAACTTTACTTAAACCAACCGGTACCAAGGTGGTGGTGCACCATCTTCCATCCTAGAATGGAACTGTGGGAAATAAGAGACATGTTGTCGGGACGTGTGGGACGTCCAGATGAGGCTCAGTACCAACAATATTTTAGAGTAGGGAGATTAACTTTGAGAACATGGACTTGGCTATGGGGGGGAACATTTCTAGCCACGGTAATAATAGGAGCGGTGGTAATATTTAGTGTAGGAAATCAGAAACAACCCAATAACGTGAACATAACTTTGTGTCGGTGGGACGACAATCACACTGTCTGCAAAGAGGTGAGGCCCGATGAGATCCACAGCCCTAACCCGCTAGTAAACCCGACCAAACCAGAGAAAATAGACTTTAAAGTAAGAAAACCAAGAGAAGCTGGAACCAGGCCAGTAGGACAGTCCAAGAACCGGTGTGTACGGACATACGGAGGTGTGGAATTGAGTTATAGAGATGGTACAGCCTCGAGCTGGACTTTTGACTTATGCGAGGTAGTGGACTGCGGGGGAGCCAATGCCTCATACAGAGGATGTGATTTGTACATATGTTGGACCAATCAAGTTAATGCGGGCTGTCAAGGAAGGGGGAGTTTCTATAGTGCAGACTGGTGTCCTGGTTGGGGGTCAGTGATAAAGTACTCGGGGAGATGGAAACCGACATTAGGAGATAAGAAGGGTAACCCGTCCACGACCTCCTTGAGCAAATGGTGGGTCGGTGTGTCGTTTCAGCGAGATTATCACGTGTCCCAAAATCCAGTAACTTTTTCTGTCAAATGGAATGGGCAGATATGGGGTAATAACAGACCGTTGTACTTCACCCTGGGGGTGGAGCAATCAGGACGTGACATATGGGGAATAATTAAACTCAGCTATTTAGCCAAACCCAAGCCACTCAGCCCAGCAAAACCTGAGGCAGAAATAGAGAAGATGGAGGATTCAGCAGACAAGTTCACTCTAACCACAGATTTCACTAAATTATCGTCCCAGCAGTTAATAGAATTAGCAACCGGTTACAGCGGCTCGAATTTGTGGTTGTCATGGCTAGAACAAAACAGTAGAGAAAATGGGTTAGAAAGTTGTGTGGCCTGTGCAGCGGCCCGACCCGCGTTAATGACCTCACCAGCCCCACTGAATCCTGAAACAGATCCAGTAGGATATCAGTGTATGTTGAATTTAACTAAGGTGAGAAGTATTACGACCTCAAATTGTTCCAGCCTGGACAGTATTTTTCCGTATGTCAAAAATTTGGAAGGAGGTAACGCTCCTTTCGTGCCAGTGAAACTTACAGGGCAATACCAATGTTTTAACTTGACCGAGAAAGACGCAATCATGAGTGTGGGAGAAATTGAACCAGATTGGTGTAACGCCACAACGAAGGTCCCGGGGATAGGGAGAGTAGCCCGGGCAGGGATCTGGTGGTACTGCGCAGGACACACTCTGTTGGCATTAATACCAGGAAAAGCTAAAGGAATCTGTGCTATGGTTAGACTAATCACACCAATAACAATGATAGGGCTGAGGGAAATCACACCGCAGCCTGCTACAGCACAGGGGAGAAAGAAGCGTGATGCCTTTGATTTGTCCATAGGGTCACCAACATACATTGACTCCATAGGAGTGCCTCGGGGGGTCCCCAATGAATACAAGCTAGTTGATCAAATAGCTACAGGCTTTGAGAACATTCCAATTATATCAGCCTTGTTTCCAGTAACACCAAACAAGAATGTAGATAGGATCAACTTTGTCCATTACAATGTACTGAGATTAACCAACCTAACGAGAGACGCAATAGAGGGGCTGAGCGAACAACTGAGAGCTACCTCACTGATGGCCGTACAAAACAGAATGGCTCTAGATATGCTCCTGGCGGAAAAAGGGGGTGTATGTTTTATGTTTGGCGACAACTGTTGTACCTTCATTCCCAATAACACCGCACCGGACGGATCGGTGACCAGAGCTCTGGACGGACTGAAGGCTTTATCTAAGGAGATGCAGGAGGCCTCAGGTATCAGTAACCCCATGGAGGAGTGGTTCACTAAGGTGTTTGGGAAATGGAAGGCACTAATTATGTCCTTGTTTATGTCAGTAGCAGTGTTCATTGCAATTGTTGTTATTTGTGGATGTTGTTGTATACCATGTATCAGATCTCTCACCCAAAGGTTGATCACAGCCGCGATTGAGAAGGGGGACGCAAAGAACCCACCACCATACACTATGCCACTGATGGCGGAGGATGATGATGACATATCATCTGAAGAAGACGATTCTGTGTGAAAAACTTGTTGTTTTTGATTAATTATGCTTGCTTGTAGGTATTGGCAGCGTCAGCGACTGATGAAGAATGAAGACGCACCACACATTAGAGCACAACCAACAGCACATGAAAGCTGATTCACTAGTTTAAAAGTAATATGCATGACACATGGGCACATTAATAGAACGGGTCGAGGTGATCTCCCACCAGGCGGGACCTGGGTCTCGGGGACAACGTCAAGTCACGAGACCGTGGGAGATGAAGGGGGGCATCTCCGAATAGTCTGAAAGGTCTCGGCCCACGACTGGGGAGTGATCCAGAACCCACCAATCACATAAAAGAACACATAGACGTTGTACTAACTGACATAGTCACACTATGAATGTATACACATTTAGGGATTTTTATGATTGTCTTTCTTTTAATAAGTGCACTGGGCTAGATAGATTTTAGTATTAGACTAGAGTTAGACCAATGTTTTGGTCTAAAAGGGGGAATGTTGGAAAAAAGAAAATTAAAGGCTAATAACTTGATGTGTCAATTTAGTGTTTTTCAGGAAGACTGTGGGAAAACAGGAGTAAGGAGGCCTCAGTGGCCTTGAGGAGAACAGAAGGGGCCTATTCAGTGCAGGATGTGTAGCAAGCAGTTTTTAGATAACCAGGCACACAGGCTGGGAGAAGAGGAGCAGGTGATTTTCCATGGAGAGCAGCCAGGATTGGGGAGTTATCGAAACTTAACAAATCAAAACTTATGTACAGAGAGTATGAAAGAAAGGACATCGCCCAGCACGAGAGGCTTTTCGCTTGGACACTGCTGAGATCCACTTGGGTTAGGTAGATTCCTAGGCAACTAGCACCAGTGCACTGAAGTGTTTGTACCACGTATACTTCTATTATATTGCATTCATTAATATTCTATATAAATCATTTTAAAAGAACTTTTGTTGTCAAGACTTTGCTTGGACCACTCAGTCAAAAACCAGTCGGTTCATCGGGGTGGTGTTGGGGCCCGTCTGGGTCGGAGAAGAAAATTCCCAACATTAGGGAACTGGTCTTGTGACCGGAGGGTCGTGGGTTCGATTCCCAGACAGGTCATGACTGAGGTGCCCTTGAGCAAGGCACCTAACCCCAACTGCTCCCCGGGCGCTGGGCAAGGGCTGCCCACCGCTCTGGGCACGTGTGATCCACAGCCCCCTAGTAATCACTAGTGTGTGTGTGTGTTCTGACTGCACAGATGGGTTAAAAGCGGAGGACAAATTTCGATTGGGGTGTAAAAATCACAATTGACAAAATATGGCACACATTTTTTTTTTTTACGCCGTCACTGGAACACCATTCACTGAAAAAGTGGAAACAAAATCACTTCATATATTGGGATTATATATTGATATATGCATTTTTGAATCATCATAGAAAACAAGTGGAAGGTATACACAATGATAAGAGCTAAAAACTTAAAGTCTAAAAAGGATTTACTAGAATTACTTATGACCAGCAAGTCACAAACAAGGACGGATTAAGGATAGTCTGGGCCCCTGGGCAAAGGGTTGCACAGCCCTCCCCCCCCCCCCCCCCCCCCCCCCCCCCCCCCTTCACACACGCGCAATAAAAAAAAAAATTTTACGCGCACTTTTTTTTCACACTCGCATTTTTTATTATTATTTTTTTCACATGCCCACGCTCACACGTGCATTTTTTTCACACACGCTTTTTATTATTATTTTTTGTTTCACACGTGCACGCTCACGCGCAATTTTATTTATTTTTTCACACGCGAACTTTTTTCACATACATTTTTAAATAATTTTTTTCACAGCCATTTTTTATATATTTTTTTCACGCGTGCACTTTTTTATATTGTAACGTTTGCTCAGCCCCAACCTAGCTGAGATCTGTTTTCCTTAGTTTTGGTTTTAGTTGCATCTCCGTAGTGTTCTCCTGTCACGCCCCCTGATCCTACCGCCCATTATTAGTCTCAATCAGCTGTTTACGTTTAATGTCCTGATTTGTTTGGTTTATATTCCCGTGTGCCCAGTCCTTCCTTGTGAGTCATTCTGGTGTGTGCTGTTGCTAGTGTTCGTATGTTCTGTTCCCCGTGTTTTGATATTTGGACCTGCCCTTGGTATTTAAACTGTGATTATTGTGCGTTCAGTGTTTGGTTGATAGTATTAGGTTTGTTTTGTGTCGCTTTATAGATCGTCCCATGTTGGGTGTTGTGATCATTATCGAGTTCGCTCGTTATGGCCCTGTGAGTGTTAGTACGGTTAGTCTCTTTTGTAAGGTCTATTTGGCGGTGTTTTGGTTTATTGTATATTCCATCTAGAGTGTGTTTTGTTTGTCTGTTGGTTGTACGATAACCTGTTCGTCATATGTGTATTCTCTGCTGTGCCTGAGAGGTTTACCTGAGTAATCTGTATACTAGTATACACGCTAAGAGTTTTACTGTTGCATTCACAGAGTTTCGGTGTCTGAAAGCTCCGAGTGTTTACGTGAATGTAATGCCTCGCCGTTCAAGAGCGATTCGAGCCGATTCAAGTAGGAGACAGGAGGAAACTCCCCCTCCTACTAATAAATCTGACTCTCAGCAGCATTTGTGTCCTTCTCCTAGTTCTTGCACGTTACATATATATATTTTTCACACACGCCCTTTTTTTCACACGCGAACTTTCTTCCACATGCGCATGCTCATGCGCATAAAATTTTTTTTTCCACACGCGCATTTTATTATTTTTTGTTTCACACGTGCATGCTCACACACGTGCAATTTTATTTATTTTTTTATACGCGCACTTTTTTTTCATACACATTTTTTATTTTTCACACATGCATGCTCACACGCGCACTTTTTTTTTACTATTATAAAGCTTACACTTCAACTATTATCAATAATGTAATATGCAAATAACAATAAACTTTTTAAAAAGCTGTGAGTTGCTAGTTAGCAACGTTACACTAGCCTTGAAAAAGGCTGCCCAGCAAACAATCCCATTTGGGCCCATTTTGGGTTTCCTTTGGGCAGTGAGGGATAGGGCTTGCCCACTGATAACCTCATGATGGGACACAATAGTTTAGCCCACTCTGGGCCCGTGCCCATTAGCCCACTTCTGGCCATTACAGGTAAAATGTGGGCAGTGCACCATTGGGCTTGCCCACTGATAACCTCATGAGGGCACAAAATAGTTTAGCCCACTCTGGGCCCGTGCCCATTAGCCCACTTCTGGCCATTACAGGTTAAATGTGGGCAGTGCACCATTGGGCTTGCCCACTGATAACCTCATGAGGGCACAAAATAGTTTAGCCCACTATGGGCCCGTGCCCATTAGCCCACTTCTGGCCATTACAGGTAAAATGTGGGCAGTGCACCATTAGGCTTGCCCACTGATAACCTCATGAAGGCACAAAATAGTTTAGCCCACTAAGAAATGCATGTTTGATTACTGTAAAGAAAATTAAGGACAGCAGCCCAGCTGCTTTTACTTGAATATGCTGCATTGTGTCTCTTTTCAAGTCTCACATCAGATGTGGTTATTATGGTTGGTCATCATATGCCACACCTTTAAAAGTAGCACTTTAAAACTAAACAAGTCCTCAGTCCCACTTTTGTGTATTGTAGTCTGATGAATTGTAGTTAAAACAGCAGTTGGTGGACACTCATGTAGAATATTATTTTGCATCCCACTTTATATTTTTTGTTGCGAGTGTTGGGTGTCTAAACAATTAATTACAACAGCCACAATTGTTCGCTTTTCATCTTATAAAAAATATACTGAGTGAAACAAAAACACAAAACTTAAACGATTTGTGATTCAAAAACAGGCGTTTTGCCTCAGTCAATTAGCTGTATGATGGCCCTTAACATTTTTCATCAGGCACATAACAGGCACATAATTAAATCGCGGCAAGAAGAACACGCGCAGACCGTTTGTTGAGAAGATTGCCAGCTCTTTCTCGGTTCTCGTCTGTTCATTGATTACGAATTTGTAAGGTATGTTTTGACCAATACAATCATTTGATACGTACACTTAAATTTTGAATAATTATGCACAAAATTTCGAAGCAGTTAATATTTTTACTCATAGTGTAATCCCTACCACGTTATAAACGCCATTGCTGTTAGGGTGTCTTATCAAACCTATTACGCGCTCGCGCATACACACACACACACACACACACACACACACACACACACACTGTATATATAATGTTTGCAGTGCGCCCGTAAATTTAGTTAGTTGACAAGACCCGCTAGCTAAACATTTACACATTAGCATGCTGTTTGTGAGATATATCTTAACACGAAATATAGGCCGCGTTCGAGATTTCAAGCACCTACAGTCTAGTTGCTGGCTTTTATATACAACTCTGTGTATACACAGTGAATATGTGTAGGTAAATTTATATCTATATTTTTTTCTAGGTGTCTACAACTTATTCCATCACCTCAACTTTGCTAACAGTCTTGCTCTGCAGCTCTCTTGGAAAGGCTCTGGGGAGAAGAGATCTTTTCAAGATCTCATCCTCTGTAAAGTGGTCATAGGTGAGAAGGATTTTGATATTTTGGTTTATTATTTCTTTTGCTTGCAATTCATCTGTACAGTTTGTCTAAGTTTTCACTGGAAATTGCTCAGTCAATACTTTTTCACTTTTGTGGTAAAGTGATAGTGGATGAAGGCAACACTTAATAGATGTTTAAAATGTATTTTACATTTTATAGAATTTTATGAAAGTGTTTTAGTCTCTACCTGTTTTATTAATCTGAAACATTCAGAATATTTTTGTACATTTGTGCTGTACAACTACATAGCGGCAGTCCACAGAAGTGCACCAGAACAAGTGACCAATGCTGCAGTTGAGGCTGCAATCAAGGTGTGGCTGAGGAACGCTAGAGACCGTGATGGAGGTAGAAAAGAAAGAATGTTGAGAAGACACACACAGAACCAAGTCTGATTTATGATGTTCATGTTATTGATTATGGTTTTCCAGTCGTTCTGTTTAAAATATTCTTAGTGAATTCAGTGTCATTTTTTTCTTGCACTTGAAAGATATTTCATTTACTGTTTTATATTACTCATAATTTTTGCTGTGCTCAGAATATTCAGCAAGCATGTGACATTATAAATTATAAGAATCTTTTGAATGCAAAAGACATCTGCATCTGCAGTTCAAATGTAAATGCTAGTTTAAGTTTAAACTTAATGTTTTTTCAATGTAAAATAAATAATGACTTGACCCTTTTCCAAACTCTTGGTGGTTTTTACATGAGGTAAGCATTTAGGCTCCAAAAGAGGCAAAAAATATTTTCTGGATAATCTATTTGTAGTTTAAAGAAGAGAATACACAGATGGCAAACTATGGGAAAGTGGTGGTGGCTATGGGTGGAACAGTGCAATAGCTTAATGTGAGTAAGATATGTGGGGCCAGTGTAGGCAGCTGTGGGCTAAGTAGTGGCCCTGATTGGGTCCATAAGTGGCTCAGAGTGGGAAAGTGGCAAATTGACCGCTATAGGCTGAACAATGGCAAGTTATATGGGACCAGTGTAGGCAACTGTGGGCTAAGTAGTCGGCTAAGAAAGGGCTTGAATTGGGCAAAGCCAGATAACTGGGCTGATTGTGAGTAGCCCATTTGGGTCCATAACAGTGGGCCCTGTTACGCCCCCACGTTCAAACCGGAAGGGGTCCAATGTGGGCAGCCCAAATAGGGCCACATTTTAAGCCCGCTGTGGTCCCAAAGAGGGCCACTGTTGCCATGTTTGCTGGGATATGTGGGGCCAGTGTAGGCAACTGTGGGCTAAGTAGTCGGCTAAGAAAGGGCTTGAATTGGGCAAACTCGGATAACTGGGCTGATTGCGGGTAGCCCATTTGGGTCCATAACAGTGGGCCCTGTTACGCCCCCACGTTCAAAACGGAAGGGGTCCAATGTGGGCAGCCCAAATAGGGCCACATTTTAAGCCCGCTGTGGTCCCAAAGAGGGCCACTGTTGCCATGTTTGCTGGGTGTGAACCTTTCAAAGTTTAATATAGTTGTAACGTTTGGGCGCAGCCAAGGACGAGGCACGGAATCCCCGCTTACATAGCAAACGTTACATTTAATAACAACAGATATTGCGCAATGGCGCACGAGAACACTGAAGCACATACACTCAACGTGCAGACTTTAGACAACGACGAGCACAAGACACGACGTGAACGCACATTAAATAGACAGACCACATCAACCCCACGTGATGATGAGACGAGCCACAGGTGAGACAGATAATTACAAGACACACCCGCACCCACGGAGATACACTGACACAGACGAATAGACACAGACAACGTTAACACACGCCCCAAAGGAAGGGTTCGGGGACCGTAACGTGACAATAGTAAATATAGTAATGTAATATTATATAATGTAATGTAATATAATATATAAGCCTTTGAAAAGACTATAAAAAGAATGTAACAGAATATATGCAATATAGTATAGTATAATATAATATAAAAATATTTATATATATTATAAAATAATATACTGCATTATAAAGGTCAATGAGCCTTTAAAAAGGCTGTTGGTTGCTGATCTGGTAATAGCAAGGTAAAAGTTGTAGTAAAAGCACAGAGCAAGTTCACAAGCTGAACTGTCTGAGTGTGAGGAGTTTTGATACTGGCAGGGGGTTTTATATAGAACTTGCATATTCACTTGGAAGTTCTCGCAACACCTGATTGGCTTAGCCCCCGTCTTGATCTTGCATATTCACTTGGAAGTTCTCGCAACATCTGATTGGCTCAGCCCCCGTGGGAATTTATGGCAATGTAACAATTTTTCACCACTGAGTGAGAGGGTGGGGGAGGGGTAGCGTGTGTGTGTGTGTGTGTGTGTGTGTGTGTGTGTGTGTGTGTGTGTGTGTGTGTGTGTGTGTGTGTGTGAGAGAGAGAGAGACAGAGAGAGAGGGGGGGCATGGAGAGGGAGACCGGGGAAAGGTTTTGAGTATATTAAAAATGCTGTGTTAATGATATTAAATCAAGTTTAATTATTGTCAAGACCCCTTCACTCTGCCTTGAAGCATGTCAAGTCATGTCAAACTGTCATTGAATAGTCATTGAATAAGAAGCTGAATAAAATATATTTTCCAATAAATAATCCTCAAACTAAATATCAGGGTTACACGCATACGCAGCCACAGCATTACATCAAAACCACTTGCTGTTTCATCTGTCACCAAACCAAAATTGTGCTACTCAGTAAAATCAGCTTGCAGTTCTGTTGTATGAAAAGGCACTTTTCCTTTCGTGCATTCCTTCAGAACTAGAGTGACCACTGGTCTCTTTACTGTTGTTTATTAAAGCGGAAACATGAAACTAGTCAAATGGCTTGTTGTTTTCACATAAGTGAAATCACACCCTTGGCCAAATTCACTCAATTTAATCAGTGTCAAAGATAGCATTCATCAGACAAATTGCTTGTCTTAAATTTAAATAATTGCAAAATTGCTAAATTAATTTGTGTCTCTGCGCTTAAGAGAAATTGAACATAATAATTTTGAAACAATACAAATTCAGAAGCATTAAGTAAGGGCCTGAGTTTGTAGGTCCCTAGAAAGTCAAGGAGCCATGGTAAACAACTTCTATGGAAGTCAAGGGCCCCGTAGCAGGGGCCCTCGTGATCAAGGGCCCTCTAATGGTATGCCCTGCTCTTCTCTAGGGCCCCCTGGTAGGGGCTCTCATAACCAGGGCCCTCTAAAAATATGCCCCCCTCTTTCCTAGGACCCCTAATAGCCATAAGTCGAAGTCAGAGCAGTGCCACAACGCCTCATTCATTTTCCTAAGGGGCCCAAAAGCATGGCTAGGGCACAAAAGCATGACTAGGGCCCTCCAAAGCATGGCTAGGGCCCCCAAAAGCATGGCTAGGGCCCAAAAGCATGGCTAGGGCCCCCAAGAGGCCCTGGGGTCAAAGTCCCTAATAGTCAGAGGATCCTTAAAATGGAGGGCCCTCGGAAATAAAAATATATTGTACCATAAATGTTGATAGGCATCGCAAAAAGTTTTCGGCCAGGGCCCCCCTGACCTCAAGGGCCCCTGGGCGCTGGCCCCACTGGCCCGGTCAGTAATCCAGCCATGGTCACAAACTGTAACATGGCTAACCAAATGTGGGACAGGGTTAAACCACTTAAGGTCCTGTTACATGATAAACTTTCAGACAAAAAAAATCTCCAATACTGAAGATAAGAGTTTAAAAAATCCACTTAAAGCTCCTTAAACAGATTATAAAGCTATCAGTAAAAATAATCTTTAAAAAAGTTCAACTTTTAAAAGTTGTATAAAACATTATCTGACTATGACTTTACTGAATCCAAATGGTTAAACAAATAGTTATACTTAGATATATGTAATAGTGCTTAAGTGCACTGTATTGGTCATTTTTTTAAATACTTTGTTACTGTACATGCTTGGAGCAAAATATCAGAAACAGAAAATGTTTTATCAGGGTTGCCAACTCTCACCCATTGAGCGTGAGACACACGCATTTGACTGTCTTCACACACTCTCACGCCACACATCCAAAAAAAAAATCTAGTTTATTTACCTCTGAACCATATCGCTAACCACTGGCGATCGATTGCGATATAATACTTAATTTGTGTCCATTTTACACCCCGCCCCGTTCGCCACCCCCTCCAGGTTCAAAACTCACTCCCAGTGTTGCCAACTTAGCGACTTTGTCGCTATATTTAGCGACTTTTCAGACCCTCTAGCGACTTTTTGTAGTAAAAAGCGACTAGCGACAAATCTAGCGACTTTTTGCGGCGTTATTGGAGACTTTTGGAGACTCTGAACAAACACGCTCTTCAGTTGCTGTCCTCTGGGCCGTGAGCCCCGGCGGGTGCTGCCGTGAGCAGGGTTGCCAGGTCCTACAAAAATATCCCGCACAAAGTCGGTGTAAAACCCGCCCTTCAAAAGCCTAAACTAGCCCAAAGCCCAAAGTGGTTGACGGGGGGGTGGCGAGTGTTTAAAATGGAAACAAATTAAGTGTTATATCAATCAATCAATCAAATTTTATTTATATAGCGCTTTTTACAACAGTTGTTGTCACAAAGCAGCTTTACAAGTGCCGAGTCCTAGCCCCCAGTGAGCAAGCCAAAGGCGACAGTGGCAAGGAAAAACTCCCTAGTTTTTTGCATGAGGAAGAAACCTTGAGAGGAACCAAGACTCAGGGGGGGAGCCCATCCTCCTCTGGCCGACACCGGTCACCATGACAACAACAACAATATAGACAGAATGTAGACAGAATGTAAAAGATGCAATAATGTCCATTTAGACAGAATATAAAAGATGTAATAATGTCCATCATGGTGTAGGCATCCGGTTAGGCAGGAGGTGGCCGGCCCAGGATGGATCGCTTGTCTCTCCTCATCTCATTATTCCTCAAGCAGGCGGGCAGCCATGTGGAGAAATGAAACAGGGTTTTTCAAACGGTCGAGCTGGTGAAATACTCCGTTGTGTTTGTTTCTCAATCTGCAGCAAAACGGGGAAAATGGGTTGAGGTGTTAAGCTAATTTCAAGCTAGCTTAAGGCTGCCGATGTCCTTAGCCGAGGCTCTTTGATCTCACTGACACCAAGCAGTTAACACAACTGAACGGTCAGTTGGCAAACATATTCACAAACATAAGTATTTTAGGAGCGCCACAGAATTAAGTTGTGTGTCACGCTACAACCCACGCACTCAAAAACGACTTCAAATGAAGCAGCGCTAGAAGCTTCTAGTAGCTAGCTGGCAAACAGGCTCACAAGTTAAAAAAAAACTGCACTGGCAAACATGCTCACGACAAGTATTTAACGTTACATAGTGATTCTCAAAACAATTAACTACATTTGACTGCGACTTTGATAATATTCATCCAGAAAATCAAGACTTACTGCACAAAGTAGGAACGAGCACTCCAACCAACTCCAAACATTTTTTCTCCTTATCACGTTGAGGGCGCGAAACAAAATCCCGTGCAGTATCGTGAGATTTAACATTGATACATTATTGATTCACTTCAGTCGAACATGATATGAACAAATTCATGTACTCTCTCTGTGTTTTATGTAGTTTTTACACAATAACATTACATATCTGTTTAAAACATGAGGCAGTGGTGTTAGATACCAGCCGCCACCAGTTTTTCAGACATTTCGCCAAACCTTTCCAAATGTGATACAGAAATAATGTCGTCTTCTGAATCTACCACCTCATCTTCATTCACATCCTCATCAAGGGCCTCTGGGTGGCCTACTGCTTTTCTTATGATGCACAACTACAGCTGGAAAAGGCCAGCATTGCATTTAAAGAAAATGGCTCTTGGCTCAATCCTGATCCTAAACTTAAATCTACCATTCTTGATGGTTTGGCAGAACAGATTATTCAGTACAAAATGTATCCTAATGATACAGTTTACTGATGTTGCAGAAGCTCTTGTTTCCGCTCATTCATGTTTAAGAGAACCAGGTTCAGCCACTGGATTCAGTGGGTGGAAGACAAGCTTAAAAGACAAGCTTGGAAACTACCGAACAAAACTAAGGCAACTTGGATGCCCAGAAGTCACAGTGAATGCTCTAAAACACAAAAAATGCAGTCCTGCCTATGGCATAAAGAAACCCAGAAAGGCTGAGGTTAACTTCTGCCCCACCTATCCATCAGGTGAAACACAAGCTGAAACACTCTAGAGAGTGATCCTACTTACTGAAGTGAAGAAAAAGAATAAGGAGGAAACAGTGAAAGCAATGATGGACAGGACCTTTGCTTTAAGGCGGAAAGAGGTAGTACAAGACTCGCCAATGATTGCGGATTTCATGAGGTGGCCGGCACTTTTTCAAGTGAATGAGGTGAGTACATTTATTTACTTAGTGCACAGAAGTCAAGGTTTGGTTCACAGAAAGCAGCACCCTCACAAATTCAGGCTCCAGTGATTTGTCTGATGCCCTCACGCAGGTATTACTATGTTTGATGTGTTTCACCGTTACGTATAAACACGGCCTTGCACATATTAGTGCTTTTTCTGTTTTAATACATGTTTTATAATTTAAGTTCCTCCAGGACAAAGATTGAGAAACATTGGGCTAACCCACAGTGGCCTTGCATGTGCATTGAAACTACTTAATACTATTATGCACCAGTGGCTGTTCAAGTCCTACAAGCTGAAGCTGATCATGATGTCACTATTGGTGCTTGTGCAGTCACAGAACAAAAGTCTTAAAAATTACAACAAACTGAATTTGTGTACAAATGTATTTCTTTGATTCATGTGCTTGCAGGTGAATGCTGAGTTTAAACGTATTACAACAATCATTTGCAGTCCAAGTTCTTCTCCAGGTTGGATTCTCTTTCTGAAAACCTGATGAAGGTGTATGCTAAGAAAGGTGGCATGCTAGGGTGAAAGATCAGGAGCATCATTGCACGTTTGACTCGGGTATATTGACCCAGATATCTACGGTATATTCAGTCTACTCTACTGCCCATGTACTGCCCATATATGGAACTGTCAGTTGTGTCCTGACAGTTCAGTGACTTGAAAGTGTCCTGTTTGTTGTAAGGCCACTTCTCAAGCCTTCAGGTCATAGCCACCCTATTTATAGGGATGTGTTTGAGTATAATTGTCATGTCTCTTGTTTTAAGTAATTTAAGACAAATGTTAGTATTTTATTTAAAAGAAATACATTTGAATCCCGCACATATCTATAAATGATAAAACTAGAGAAACTAGTCTTTTTAAGTAACTTTATTTGGAATGTCATTGTGTAGGGACACTTACTGGTTTTACTGATGGTTTTCATTTTCTCTTTGACCTGCCTAGAATAACAACATTGATGTCAAGCGTGAATGCGTCCTTCAGAGTTTATGTGTCTACCTGAATGAAGACCCATGCAATCTGATTAAGGAGTACAAGGTATATTTTATTTATTATTAGTTTTTAGTGTTATCTTAATGTTTGATTTTCTTGCCATATCTCATGGTTTTGGTTATTCCGTTTATCCTTTTTATCAGCCAAACAGAATGTGTTTCAGGGAATATGAATTCCCTGTGTGTAATGAAATAGAGATTAAACAGATTGTTATGACTAAACTCATTGTATATTCTGAATCTGTTAAGCAGATTAATTTAAAATAGCAATTGGTTTGTTAATATAAGCCAGATTCAAAACCAGCACATATACCTGTGATAGGAAATGTTGGGTCTTAGTTGGGTTCTTTTAAGTGTTTGAAGTCATGTGGTAATTATGTAATGTTTTACCACAGGACATTGATGGAAATGACTGCCAGAAAGAGATGTCAGAGATGGTACTTGGAATCTATGTCGTGAGACATGACGGTGCAGAGACCACAGATGACCCTGAGGACATTGGGATCGTCTTAGAAGGGGTGAAGGTGCTACGTAGTGTGGCATTTGCAGTGGCAACGTTGTTGGATTTTATATATTGCCTCAACCTGAGCTACCCAAAAGAACTTCGATACACATTTGAAGCTCTTCAAAAACTTTTCATGGAACTGGACACTAACAGACTATCAGTTAAAGTGCAAGCACTCAAAACAAAGCTTTTCTGTGAATTGTGTGATTGAAAATGACCACACATGCTGTGATGAAACTTTTGTTGAATTATTATTATTTTTTTTGGGGGGGGATTTTCATGTTGAGCTCTTTGTCATAAATATACACTATTGCTTCATTATTTGAAAATATCTATCCAATGGTCAACGCTTCATTTGTTAAGAGATGAAAAAGCAGTTTGTTACACTTTGGTGTTATGACATCTTTGATCATATCCAGCAGCAGTTTGTGCTAGAGTCGCTCTTCTGTGGGATCCTTAACAGTGAGTCGTATACATTTTTAGATCTCATTATTTGAGAATCACTGGTAAGTTGTTAAACATTTTAATAAGTACAAGCAAGTTTGACAAGCAACTTGTTTCTTCTGTCATATTTCTATTATTTTTTATCTATTGAATTGTACTGAGTAATTGTGTTTGGAATAGAAGTGGGAGAAAACCAGAGAACCCAGTGGAAACCCACGCAGACACAGGGAGAACACACAAACTCCTCACAGAACCCAGAGGTGGGAATCGAACCCACCATCTCTGGTGCCGAGTAACTTACTACCTGCGGTGCCACCATGCAGCCCCAATGTAACTAAAATAAGTGAAATCAACACAATTTACTGCAGCAACTTTTAGTACATTAAGTTGGACTATTTTAAGTAAAATAAGTAAAATCAACAAAATTTATTGCAACAATTTTGAAACAATAAGTTGGCCTAACATAACTTAAGTATGTTAAACCAACACAATTTAATGCATCACTTTTAGTAAATTAAGTTGAATGAACATGAGTAAAATAAATTAAATTAACATGTCACATTAGGTTTAGAACAACTTTACACAACATAAGCAAAATCAGTTACATCAACATTACTAAATCATGTTCAAACAACCTTAAAGGTTTGATTTGGAATTGTGAGAACATTAAGTTTAACCAACTGAAGTAAATTATGTTGGATAAACCAAACTGCCTTACACTTATAGAAAGTGACTAAGTTGTGTGGAAATACTTTCCATATTTCAAGTTGAAACAAATAATATTTTTTTTGAGTGCATGTTTATAAGTGTGATTGTTTTACGTGCGCTGTATGCGCTTACTTGTATTAAAATAAACGTGACGTTCGTGTGTGAAAGTGGGATTCTGTGCCTTGTCCTTCACCCTGCACCACGCGTCACAATTTGTTATTCTGCTGTAAAGCACTTTGGTCCGGCCATTTTAAATGTGCTTTATAAATAAATTGAACTGAATTGATATCAGTAAATTTAAAAATAATAATGCATATGCACTCATAATGCACTCAAAATGCATGTTCCAAATGATTATGCACTGCAGAGTTTTCAACCTTTTTGTTTTTATAAAGAACATAAAATGGTCATTTGTGAAATTATAAGCATTAGCAGGTTATTATAAACTGAAGTCAAAGTAAAAACTTTATTCTAGGTGATGTTACATTTGCACATAGGACCCTGTCACGTAGGGCTACGCCCCCCTCTCCTTGCTGTCACTCCGGTGTCTCTGTCCCTCGTGTCTGTGTTGTTCCCTGCTCCTTGATCCCGACCAGCTTGTCTGTTGCCCTGGTTTCCCCTGTCTGCCACGCCCTTGTTATCATCGTCTTCACCTGTGTCTAGTTTAGTTCCGTGCACTTATATCCCTGCGTTTCCCTAGCCTGTTGTCCCATATTGTGGTTTGATGTTCTATTGTGGTTTATCTCTGTTCTCTTATTCTCCGTCTCCGTTGTGGTTCTCTCAGTTCCTATTTGCCTTGTTTGTTTCGTTCTGTGTTTCATTATGCCTTTGTATCTGTCAAACCTGGATGGCTCACCCGTTTTGACCCGTGCCTGTACTAACGACTACGATTATGGAATTCCCCTTATTAAACCTCGCTCTCCTCAGCATGTGTGTCCGCCTCCTCACTCCGCAGCGCGTGTAGCGTTACAGACCCCTTGTTCTAAAGGAGCTTCTGAACTCTCTCGTCCATTGAATTTGTCAGGTTTTGGATGGTATCTGCTTCTATTGTTTTGAGCTGTTGCTTAGATGTGAACGTCCTCCCACCATCATAGACACTCCCACCATCATAGACACTCCCACCATCATAGACACTCCCACCATCATAGACACTCCCGCCATCATAGACACTCCCACCATCATAGACACTCCCACCATCATAGACACTCCCGCCATCATAGACACTCCCGCCATCATAGACACTCCCGCCATCATAGACACTCCCGCCATCATAGACACTCCCGCCATCATAGACACTCCCGCCATCATAGACACTCCCTCCATCATAGACACTCCCACCATCATAGACACTCCCACCATCATAGACACTCCCACCATCATAGACACTCCCTCCATCATAGACACTCCCTCCATCATAGACACTCCCGCCATCATAGACACTCCCGCCATCATAGACACTCCCGCCATCATAGACACTCCCGCCATCATAGACACTCCCACCATCATAGACACTCCCACCATCATAGACACTCCCACCATCATAGACACTCCCACCATCATAGACACTCCCACCATCACAGACACTCCCACCATCATAGACACTCCCCCCATCACAGACACTCCCCCCATCATAGACACTCCCACCATCACAGACACTCCCCCCATCACAGACACTCCTTCTGATGGTGCTCCAGAGGTTCTCAATGGGGTTGAGGTCAGGGGAGCATGGGGGCCACACTATAAGTTTGGCCCCTTTTATGCCCATAGCAGCCAGAGATGTAAATGTGTTCTTTGCAGCACGAGACGGTGCATTATGCATGAAAATGATCTTGCTGCGGAATGCATGGTCCTTCTTCTTGAACCATGGCAGGAAGTGCTGTTTGAGAAACTCCACATACATTATAGAGGTCATCTTTACCCCTTCAGGGATCCTAAAGGGGCCGACAATCTCCCCATGATTCTGACCCAAAACACCACCTCCTCCTTTTTGGCGCCGTAGCCTTGTTTGCATGGGGTGTTCATCAACCAGCCATCCTCCACTCCATCCATCTGGACCATCAAGCGTGGCACGGCACTCATTGGTGAACAAAACATTTTTTTATTTTTTTGGCCCACCTCCACCCCCCATCTTTGGAGGTCAACTTTGTTTTTATATCAAATAATAGATCAAACGAGAAAGTAAAGTTTGTGAACAAACTTTAAGTTGGCTTGACAAAGCTTGTTGTAACAGCATGAAGACAATGTTAAGTATGTTAAATGATAATAGTTGGTCCCAGAAAAGCATAGTAGTTCAATAAGGACAGCAAATATAGTTGTTTTATCTTACCAGCTGTAACAGTTAAAAAATCAATGGTATCCTATGGGAGGATGGAGGGATGAAAACGAATGAATAGAAGAAAAAACTGTTTAAAACCATGTAAGACAATATTTAGTATATTTACAGTTGAGTGAGTACAGCAGTTTTAGTTGTTCTATCTATGCATCTGATGGAGTTATAAAACCAATTGAATCATATGGGAGGATGGAGGGATGAATGAAATGATAGAAATGGCAGATAGACAAATGGCATCAATATGATATTCAGTGCAGGGCTAGGGATCAGCTACTGAGTCATGTCACCAAGTTTGATCTCTGTATCTTGAAAATTAAGGGATTTTTTAAATCAGTGGATACTTATGGGAGGATGGAGGGAGGAATGAAATGATAGAATGGGAGGATAGACAAATGGCATCAATATGATATTCAGGGCAGTGCTAGGGATCAGCTACTGAGTCATTTCACCAAGTTTGATCACTGTATCTTGAAAATTAAGGATTTGATTAAACCAATGGTTCTCTATGGGATGATGAAGGGATGAATGAAATGATAGAATGGGAGGATAGACAAATGGCATCAATATGGTATTCAGGGCAGTGCTAGGGATCAGCTACTGAGTCATGTCACCAAGTTTGATCACTGTATCTTGAAAATTAAGGGATTGATGAAATCAATGGATTCTTATGGGAGGATGGAGGGAGGAATGAAATGATAGAATGGGAGGATAGACAAATGGTATCAATATGATATTCAGTGCAGTGCTAGGGATCAGCTACTGAGTCATTTCACCATGTTTGATCACTGTATCTTGAAAATTAAGGATCTGATTAAATCAATGGTTCTCTATGGGAGGATGGAGGGATGAATGAAATGATAGAATGGGAGGACAGACAAATGGCATCAATATGATATTCAGTGCAGGGCTAGGGATGAGGTAGTGAGTCATGTCACCAAGTTTGATCACTGTATCTTGAAAATTAAGGATTTGATTAAATCAATGGATTCCAATGGGATGATGAAGGGATGAATGAAATGATAGAATGGGAGGACAGACAAATAGCATCAATATGATATTCAGTGCAGTGCTAGGGATGAGGTAGTGAGTCATTTCACCAAGTTTGATCACTATATCTTGAAAATTAAGCGATTGATGAAATCAATGGATTCTTATGGGAGGATGGAGGGATGAATGAAATGATAGAATGGGAGGATAGACAAATGGCATCAATATGCTATTCAGTGCGGTGCTAGGGATCAGCTACTGTGTCATGTCACAAGGTTTGATCACTGTATCTTGAAAATTAAGGATTTGATTAAATCAATGGTTTCCAATGGGAGGATGGAGGGATGAATGAAATGATAGAATGGGAGGATAGACAAATGGCATCAATATGCTATTCAGTGCGGTGCTAGGGATCAGCTACTGAGTCATGTCACCAAGTTTGATCACTGTATCTTGAAAATTAAGGATTTGATTAAATCAATGGATTCTCATGGGAGGATGGAGGGATGAATGAAATGATAGAAGGGGAGGATAGACAAATGGCATCAATATGTTATTCAGTGCAGTGCTAGGGATGAGGTAGTGAGTCATTTCACAAAGTTTGATCACTGTATCTTGAAAGTTAACGGAGTTATGAAATCAATGTAATCCTATGGGAGGATAGAGGGATGAAGGGATGAAAAAAGAATGAATAGAAGAAAATAAAAAGCTGTTTTAGATCATATAAGACCATATAACACCATCTTTAGCATATATACAGTTGAATTGGTATAGCAATTTTAGTTGTTCAGTCTTTACATCTGATTGAGTTATATCAATGGTTTTCAATGGGAGGATGGAGGGATGAAGTGATGAAAAAAGAAAGAATAGAAGAAAATAAAAGGCTGTTTTAGACCATATAAAACAGCATATTTATCATATTAACAGTTGAATCAGTACAGCAGATTTAGTTGTTCTATCTATACATCTGATTCAGTTATAGCAGTGGTATTCAATGGGAGGATGGAGGGATGAATGGATGATAAAAGAATGAATAGAAGAAAATAAAAAGCTGTTTTAGACCATATAAGACCATATAACACCATGTTTAGCATATATACAGGTTAGTCAGTACAGCAGATTTAGTTGTACTATCTATACAGCTGATGTAGTTGTAAAATCAATGTATTCCTATGAGAAGATGGAGGGATGAAAAAAGGATGAATACAAAATGAGTGGTAAAAAATCGTTTTATCTTTACTGATATCAGACCACTATATCTAGTGATTTTCGTGGTAATAGCATGTAAAACATACGAGCTATAAGGCTGTGAAAAATGAATGGAAGTGAATGGGTGAAAAAGAAGGGATGAAAAAGAAGGGATAAAAGAGTGATAGAGTTGTGAATAGTTGTTGTTTTCGTTCTTTCCATCACTGGACCATGTATATCAAGTTTGGTGGATTTATCTTGAAATCTGACAAAATGAGAGCAGTTTGAAAATTGGCCCATTGAAAGTCTATGGGAAAAATTGCTCGGTTGGAGGCATAAAAAGGGCGGAGGCAGGTGGTGTATCTTTCTAAAAAGCACAAGCAACTCTTTCGGGTATGGGGCGGAGGTTCCTACAAAGTTTGGTGGTTCTATCTTAAAAGCTGTAGACGAAATAGCGTTTGGAAATTTTGGGAGGAATAATAATAATAAGAAGAACTAGAAAGTAAAGTTTGTGAACAAACTTTAAGTTGGCTTGACAAAGCTTGTTGTAACAGCATGAAGACAATGTTAAGTATGTTAAATGATAATAGTTGGTCCCAGAAAAGCATAGTAGTTCATTAAGGACAGCAAAAATAGTTGTTTTATCTTACCAGCTGAAACAGTTAAAAAATCAATGGTTTCCTATGGGAGGATGGAGGGATGAAAACGAATGAATAGAAGAAAAAACTGTTTAAAACCATGTAAGACCATATTTAGTATATTTACAGTTGAGTGAGTACAGCAGTTTTAGTTGTTCTATCTATATATCTGGTGGAGTTATAAAACCAATTGAATCATATGGGAGGATGGAGGGATGAATGAAATGATAGAAATGGCAGATAGACAAATGGCATCGATATGAAATGCAGCTCAGTGGTAGGTATCAGCTATTGAGTCATTTCACCAAGTTTGATCATTGTATCTTGAAAATTAAGGGATTTATGAAATCAATGGATTCTTATGGGAGGATGGAGGGATGAATGAAATGATAGAATGGGAGGATAGACTAATGGCATCAATATGCTATTCAGTGCGGTGCTAGGGATCAGCTACTGAGTCATTTCACCAAGTTTGATCACTGTATCTTGAAAATTAAGGATTTGATTAAATCAATGGTTATCTATGAGAGGATGAAGGGATGAATGAAGTGATAGAATGGGAGGATAGACAAATGGCATCAATATGCTATTCAGTGTGGTGCTAGGGATCAGCTACTGAGTCATGTCACAAGGTTTGATCACTGTATCTTGAAAATTAAGGATTTGATTAAATCAATGGTTTCCAATGGGAGGATGGAGGGATGAATGAAATGATAGAATGAGAGGATAGACAAATGGCATCAATATGGTATTCAGTGCGGTGCTAGGGATCAGCTACTGAGTCATTTCACTAAGTTTGATCAATGTATCTTGAAATTTAAGGATTTGATTAAATCAATGGTTTCCAATGGGAGGATGGAGGGATGAATGAAATGATAGAATGGGAGGATAGACAAATGGCATCAATATGATATTCAGTGCAGTCCTAGGGATCAGCTACTGAGTCATGTCACCATGTTTGATCACTGTATCTTGAAAATTAAGGGATTTTTTAAATCAATGGTTTTCTATGGGACGATGGAGGGATCAATGAAATGATAGAATGGCAGGATAGACAAATGGCATCAATATGATATTCACTGCAGGGCTAGGGATCAGGTAGTGAGTCATTTGACCAAGTTTGATTACTGTATCTTGAAAATTAAGGGAGTTATGAAATCAATGTAATCCTATGGGAGGATGGAGGGATGAATGAAATGATAGAAGGGGAGGATAGACAATTGGCATCAATATGATATTCATTGCAGGGCTAGGGATCAGGTAGTGAGTCATTTCACCATGTTTGATCACTGTATCTTGAAAATTAAGGGATTTTTAAAATCAATGGTTCTCTATGGGACGATGGGGGGATGAATGAAATGATAGAATGGCAGGATAGACAAATGGCATCAATATTATATTCAGTGTAGGGCTAGGGATCAGGTAGTGAGTCATTTGACCAAGTTTGATCACTGTATCTTGAAAATTAAGGGATTTTGCAAATCAATGGATTCTTATGGGAGGATGGAGGGATGAATGAAATGATAGAATTGGAGGATAGACAAATGGCATCAGTATGATATTCAGTGCAGGGCTAGGGATCAGGTAGTGAGTCATTTGACCAAGTTTGATTACTGTATCTTGAAAATTTAGGGAGTTATGAAATCAATGTAATCCTATGGGAGGATGGAGGGATGAAGGGATGAAAAAGGAATGAACAGAAGAAAATAAAAAGCTGTTTTATACCATATAAGACCATATAACACCATGTTTAGCATGTATACAGTTGAATTGTTATAGCATTTTTAGTTGTTCATCTATACATCTGATTGAGTTATATCAGTGGTTTTCAATGGGACGATGGAGGGATGAAGTGATGAAAAAAAGAAAGAATAGAAGAAAATAAAAGGCTGTTTTAGACCATATAACAGCATGTTTATCATATTAACAGTTTAATCAGTACAGCTGATTTAGTTGTTCTATCTATACATCTGATTCAGTTATATCAGTGGTTTTCAATGGGAGGATGGAGAGATGAAGGGATGAAAAAGGAATGAACAGAAGAAAATAAAAAGCTGGTTTAGACCATATAAGACCATGTAACATCGTGTTTAGCATATATACAGTTTAATTGGTACAGCAGATTTAGTTGTACTATCTATACAGCTGATGTAGTTAAAAATCAATGTATTCCTATGGGAGGATGGAGGGATGAAAAAAGATGAATAAAGAATGAGTGGTGAAAAATAGTTTTATCTTTATTGATATCAGACCAGATGTACTATATCTAGTGATTTTGGTGGTAATAGCATATAAAACATACGAGCTAGAAGGCAGTGAAAAATGAATGGAAGTGAATGGGTGAAAAAGAAGGGATGAAAAAGAAGGTATAAAAGAGTGGTATAGTTGTGAAAAGTTGTTGAATCATTTCTATCCATCAGTGGACCATGCATGTCAAGTTTGGTGGATTTATCTTGAAATCTGACAAAATGAGAGCAGTTTGAAAATTGGCCCCATGAAAGTCTATGGGAAAAATGGCTCGGTTGGAGGCAAAAAAAGGGTGGAGGCAGGTGGTGTATCTTTCTATAAAGCAGTAGCACACTATTCTGATATGGGGCGGAGGTTCCTACAAAGTTTGGTGGTTCTATCTTAAAAGCTGTGGACGAAATAGCGTTTGAAAATTTGCAGCGGAAGAATAATAATAATATTAAGAAGAATAAGAAGAACAGTAAGTTGGCTTTGTCAAGCCAACTTAATAAGAAGAACAGTAAGTTGGCTTTGTCAAGCCAACTTAATAATAACAATTCTGTATAATATAGTGCGAAGTGATAACAATTATTGGGGTTAGGTGGACCATGAGAGGATAGAATATAGAAAAGAGTGGAAAAGAAAAGAGGGAGAGAGAGAGAGAATAAAAAGGGAAAAGACAGAGGGGCAGATATATATAAAACAACCAGCTCAAATGACTACTGCAAAGAAGAGCAGAAAGTGTACCCAAGACATATAGTTCAAATGACTATGATGTATGTGTGAGTGTGTAGGATAAATGTACAGAATGTACTTGCCAGCAATGGTAGAAAGCTGCGACAACATCCCCCCAGAGTCCAGAGGTAGGCAGAGAAACACCTGGGAATCCCACCCGCCCACAGCCTCAGGAGCTGGAGTCCCAGGGCAGCACTTCCCAGTGACCCCCGCATGCCCGCCCCAGCAAGCGGAAGAGGGAGACCCCGGACAGCACCGTCCCAGCCAAGGAGTGCAGGTCCAGGGGAAACAGAGCCTCCCCCAGGACTGGCCCCCGAGAACCACCCCCCACCTGGCAGGGCCCCCCTCCCGCCGAGGAGCCCCAAGCCGCCCCAGACCACTACCGCCCGGGGGAGCGGGCCAACCGCCACACCGGTGCACCAAGCCCGGCCCCAGAACTCCAAGGCGCCCTCCCCGGAGTGGAGCAGTAATCACAGGGGAGCAGCCGGGAGAGGACCGGGCACAACAAACCCCAGACCCAGAACAAAACAGTTTTGAAGTCAATCTACAGGTATTGTTTGGCCCACTGGAGTAATTTCGATTTGTGTGCAGTGGATAGAGGAGGTCGACAGGATGGCTTACGCACAGCTGCAAACCTCTGAAGGACCTGCATCTTGTTGTTCGGGGGACATTGGAGGCACCAGCAGCTTCAAAAACTTGTCTGCAGCTATGACGAGGCATTTTTGCAGCTACTCTTTCAACCTGACATAATTGCCTTTTGGAAAGAGTCCTCAATTTTCCCTTATCAGCACGCACACGTGTGTGTTCTGAGTCAGCTACATACTTTGTGATTGTGCAATAATCACGATGAAGTGTCTTGGCAGTGTTGATTGTAGTCATGCCTTGACCTAAACACTCCACAATTTGTTGCTTCTCAGCAGCCGACACATCCTTTTTCTTTCCCATTTTGGCTGAAAATGTAGGGTGCTTAGTAATGTGGGACAGCCATCTTAAGTAGTCTTGCCTTTAATTGGACACACCTGCCAAACTTATTAGCACAGGTGTCTGCAATTGCTTTCAGTGATATAAAGAGCCCTGTCACACATCAACATCAATCGGTTTAACTGACAAACAAAAAAATCTTACCTTATCACTGGAACTAGGGTTAGGGTTAGGGTTACACTGGAACACAGTGTAATAGTTAACTCAGTCATTGCCATAGGTCACATGTTCAAATCCTGTAAACTAGCGGTCATTAAACCCCTGATCAAGAAACCAAATCTCCAACAGTACTAATTGTATACCCATTTAAAACCTATCATTTATATCCAAGATCATAGAAAACGCTGTGGCCCAACAATTATGCTTACACTACCATTCAAAAGTTTGGGGTCACCTAGACAATTTTGTTTTTCCCTGAAATCTCGTACTTTTATTTATCAAATGAGTTGCAAAATGAATAGAAATATAGTCCAGACACTGACAAGGTAGAAATAATATATATTTTTTTATTTGAAATAATTTTCTACTTTAAACTTTGCTTTAGTCAAAGAATGCTCCCTTAGCAGCAATTACAGCATTGCAGACCTTTGGCATTCTAGCTGCTAATTTGCTGAGGTAATCTGGAGAAATTTCACCCCATGCTTCCAGAAGCTGCTCCCACAAGTTTGATTGGGTTGATGGGCACTTTTTTCGTACCATACGGTCAAGCTGCTCCCACAACAGCTCAATGGGGTTGAGATCTGGTGACTGCGCTGGCCACTCCATTACCGATAAAACACCAGCTGCCTGCTTCTTCTCTAAATAGTTTGTGCATAATTTGGAGGTGTGCTTTGGGTCATTGTCCTGTTGCAGGATGAAATTGGCTCCAATCAAGCGCTGTCCACAGGGTATGGCATGGTGTTGCAAAATGGAGTGATAGCCTTCCTTATTCAAAATCCCTTTTACCTTGTACAAATCTCCCACTTTACCAGCACCAAAGCAACCCTAGACCATCACATTACCTCCACCATGTTTGACAGATGGTGTCAGGCACTCCTCCAGCATCTTTTCAGTTGTTCTGCATCTCACAAATGTTCGTCTGTGTGATCCAAACACCTCAAACTTTGATTCGTCTGTCCATAACACTTTTTTCCGATCTTCCTCTGTCCAATGTCTGTGTTCTTTTGCCCATATTAATCTTTTTCTTTTATTAGCCAGATATAGCTTATTCTTTGCCACTCTGCCCTAAAGGCCAGCATCCCAGAGTTGCCTCTTCACTGTAGATGTTGACACTGGCGTTTTGCGGGTACTATTTCATGAAGCTGCTAGTTGAGGACCTGTGAGGCGTCGATTTCTCAAACTTGAGATTCTTAATGTACTTGTCTTCTTGCTCAGTTGTGCAGCGGGGCCTTCCACTTCTCCTTCTACTCTGGTTAGAACCTGTCTGTGCTCTTTTCTGAAGGGAGTAGTACACACCATTGTAGGAAATCTTCAGTTTCTTGGCAATGACTCGCATGGAATAGCCTTCATTTCTCAGAACAAGAATAGACTGTCGAGTTTCAATTGAAAGTTGTCTTTTTCTGGCCATTTTGTGAGTTTAATCGAACCAACAATTGTAATGCTCCAGATTCTCAACTAGCTTAAAGGAAGGTCAGTTTTATAGCTTCTCTAATCAGCAAAACTGTTTTCAGCTGTGCTAACCTACTTGCACAAGGGTTTTCAAGGGTTTTCTAAATATCCAATAGCCTCCTTACACAGTTAGCAAACACAATGTACCATTAGAACACTGGAGTGATGGTTGTCGGAGATGGGTCTCCATACATCTATGTAGATATTGCATTAAAAACCAGATGTTTACAGCTAGAATAGTCATTTACCACATTAATAATTTATAGAGTGTATTTTTGATGCATTTATTGTTAGCTAAATTGAAAAAAAAAACTGCTTTTCTTTCAAAAATAAGTACATTTCTAAGTGACCCCAAACTTTTGAATGGTAGTGTATATCTGCACAGGAATCACGTATTTGAAAAGTAAGTTCCAATCTAGATTTAGGCCCCACCACAGTTCTGAAACAGCCCTAGTTAAAGTAACAAATTATCTCCTTCTTGCCTCTGATCAAGGTTATTTATCTCTATTAGTGCTTCTGCCCATGATGTTCTCTATGTAAGTCTTACATTGTGGGCAGACATCGTGGTCATTTCTTTACCACTTTCGAACGCATTGCTCAAGCAACACGGTGGCCGATGTCTGAGTGAGTGTTACACCTGGTCCCACTCCTAGAAGGAAAGGCCAGAGCAGCATAACTAAAGAGAGGGGTTCGGAGATGACCACAGTCAAGAGGGCTCACTGAGACATTGCTTTCCAGTCAAGTCATTGTCACAACTGAGTAGCACAATACACTGTAAAAGAAAATCCTAAAAAAAACGGTAAACGACCGGCAGCAGCAAAAGACAATAAATTTACAGAAAAATTCATTAAACATTCTGCAGAGAAATACCGTTATTTTACAGATTTTACCTGGATTATTATGATTTAGCACTTTTAATAAAGTGACATCACTTTATTAAAATGTTTATTTTTTTAAATATATATATTTTTTTAATATAGCATATTTCTCTGAAATATTTTTGCAGAGAAATATCGTTATTTTACAACTTTTCCCTGATTTATTATGATTAAGCACTTGACAATGACAGCACTTAAACTTGGAAAACACATATAAACAGTGAAGAGGGATTCAGGAGGTGGGAGATCCCCAAGATCCAGTGTAGTGGTGCAGCAGGGAGAGTCACTCACCTCAACATAATGGCCAGATTGATTTGTACTGTGAGCTGGCGCTCCTGCTCTGGGCTGTGGCGCTCCTGCTCTGGGCTGTGATGCTACTGCTCTGGGCTGTGGCGCTACTGCTCTGGGTTGTGACGCTCCTGCTCTGGGCTGTGGCGCTCCTGCTCTGGGCTGTGGCGCTCCTGCTCTGGGCTGTGGCGCTCCTGCTCTGGGCTGTGACGCTCCTGCTCTGGGCTGTGTTGCGCTCTAGCTCTGTACATTAAACAAAATGTAGGCCAAACTTGGTGCATATTATTTTTTTGCTTTACATATTTAACATATAAGAAAGCATATTGATTCCCTAAGGGTTAAAATGCAATGGACAAAATCTTCACAATGATCCCAATAATGGTGTTTTAATTTTTTACACAAACCATACCTGGTCTCCTTCACCCTTTCTTTCTTCAGTGCAGATCTGCATTAGCTTAACTGAGAAGTGGTCCACCTGCAATATGAATTTTAATTGCATAGGATTTTCTCCATTAATCTGGAAAGGTTTTGACAAAAAATATTGCAGCTTTAAGTCTATTCATATTCATTACATATTGTAACGGCATCGAGTCAGAAGGACCAAAATGAGCCATGACACCAACGTTGGTGAAATGTTATTTCATAAGCAACACACTAAAAGCATAAACAAGTGCCAAATACACTGATTCTAAGGGGAAAAGGAAAGGGGAACACTAACACACATACAACACACATCCAGGGAAATGGGGAACTCACCGCGGGGCCTGCTGGGAGGCCTATAGACTCCACCCCTCAACGCTGCCCATTGGCTGATGGTACAATATTCAGCCACTGCAGATCGTGATAGAGGCGAATTAAAAAAAAAAACCAATTAATGTCTGTCAACCACAATCCAGATCCAGAGTGCTAAAAATGTAGAAATGACGTCAACTACAAAATGCGACATCAATGGCATATGGAGAAAGCTGAACTGTTAAGCACATTGATTTGTACATCATTTAATCATTAGCGATAGAATAGTCGGTGACATTCCTAGCAAATTAGACTAAACGTTACTTCAGAAAATGCTCAACTATTTCAAGGTTCACCTCACATTAAAACCAATTCAAAATGAGACCGAGACCGAATTTGAGTAACTAGCTATGTTGCTATATTTAGTTGTTAGCTAAATTTCAATGAACCTTATAACAAAGATTTGATAAAGCATTATTTAACCCATTATGTATTGAACAGTGACCGAATTAGACCAAAAAAGTAATTTAATGCATCGGAAAATATTAGATATTAATATTTTATTGTTTACGTCTTTATCAAATGAAACATTCAAGTGAAATGTATTTTTAGACTGGGCTAACTAGCTAGTTAACTAGCTAACGTTGGCTTACATAAATTAAGGACGTTTTCTTACCTGATTTCACCAATAATGCTTCACTTAAATTTTCTTCCTCTGTGCCCCGTTTCCATCTTATTGTGTGGAATCATCCAACGATAATCCGCTCAAAATAATAATTTGGCAGGCAGATGTAAAATAATCCAGGTAGCTAGCTAGCCACCACAGCTCGTAGGCTGACCAACCTAATGTCCACCGTCAGCACGCTCACTGAAATTTTCAAGCATGACCTGAGAGGTGCGAACAGTTGTCATTGGCCAGTTTCCTGAATGACAGTCAGATTAACCAATTATGGTTAAAAGCTGAGCTCACATCACGTTTATGCCCCTAGCCTAGAGATAACGTTTATATTTAATTGGTTGTTCCCAGTATATCAGTTCATCTGTCTCTCAGTGTGTTACCGGTTATTTCCTTGGTTATGTTCAGGTATAGACCCAGTGTTTAGAAATGTCTTTTAAAACTCCAGCACCCAAACAAACTTCCATTTTCTATTGCCATTGACTGCACAAGAACTAAAATGAGCACTGACATCAATAGAGATGGAACAATCAACAGAAATCACCATTACTACAGTTACATACTTTAGATATGCCAATGTAAAAATTTAATGTCTGAACTGACATTGGGAAGTCACGACTCATTCTGTAGTCATCATAAAAATGAGCATTTTCAATTGCAGAAATTATTTTCTTTTTCGTCAAATCAATTACCATCACGTTCTGTGGCAAATTAATATGTCCGGACCCTATATATTTTGTCCTGTGTACATTTTTCTCCTGAACATCAACGGATCCTCTGAATTACGAGGACGCCTAACAATCAAAATACGAACGAGTATTGCTACCTGTAAACTAATACTATGAAAACCACATTAATTTCTGACATTGAAAATCATGTTTAAACCAGCAGTGCCAAAAGACATTAGATAATACAAGTTAATAAGATTTTGATTAAAATAACAGAGAAAAAAACTTTTTTGTTCTTACAGACATAAACCTTTATATAATCAACCGAATGTTTAATTGCAGATAATTGCTGTAATTTTACATTAATCTGTATATAATTTAAGAAAGCAGAAAAATACCATATAAATAATACTGTATTTTTTCTGTAAAAAAAGAGAAAAGCATGTAACTTGTAATTATAGTCATAATACTTAAAATAAAAGACATTTTGTCAAATTACAAATAATGTCTGTAATTTTACAAAGTTTTGTATACAATTGGAAAAAATGTTAAAATACATTTAAATATTTAGTTATTTTCCATAAAATTACACTGTAAAAAATGTTTGTTGAATTTACAGTAATAAACTATAAAATAGCAACAGTAAAAGATCATAATGTAGAAAACAGTATATTACTGTAACAGATGCAATAGTTTACTTAAAAAAATAAACAGTATATAAAATTAATTTTTACATTTACTTGCTAATATGTAGAACGCACACATAATGTTAATTTTAATATTTCAGGTAAAATATATTGGAAAATTCCGTAATGTAGTAAACAAGGAATTACCCTAAAAAAAATATTCAGTCTAAATTACAGATTTTGCTGATGAGTAGTGTTGGAAAAAAGAAAATTAAAGGCTAATAACTTGATGTGTCAATTTAGTGTTTTTCAGGAAGACTGTGGGAAAGCAGGAGTAAGGAGGCCTCAGTGGCCTTGAGGAGAACAGAAGAGGCCTATTCAGTGCAGGATGTGTAGCAAGCAGTTTTTAGATAACCAGGCACACAGGCTGGGAGAAGAGGAGCAGGTGAATTTCCATGGAGAGCAGCCAGGATTGGGGAGTTATCGAAACTTAACAAATCGAAACTTATGGACAGAGAGTATGAAAGAGGACATCGCCCAGCACGGCAGGCTTTTCGCTTGGACACTGCTGAGATCCACTTGGGTTAGGTAGATTCCTAGGCAACTAGCACCAGTGCACTGAAGAGTTTGTACCACGAATACTTCTATTATATTGCATTCATTAATATTCTATATAAATCATTTTAAAAGAACTTTTGTTGTCAAGACTTTGCTTGGACCACTCAGTCAAAAACCAGTCGGTTCATCGGGGCGGTGTTGGGGCCCGTCTGGGTCGGAGAAGAAAATTCCCAACAAATTGGTAGCAGAGGATGGTTTTTGGCTGGAGTCGAATTCTGCAATTAGGACAAGAGAGGAGGTCAATCCGTCCGTGAGGTGACTGAACTAAACCGCGCGGTCTGAAAAAAGGTAAGGAGCCATTCTCTCCTATTGGCTGATGTTACTACGTCATAGGCTAAATTAAAGTTCAGTCACTAAATGGTCGAGGCGAAATACTCTCTGTAAATTTAGTATTGAAATTGTATACGTGTTACAAACTCGATATATAGACAGGAGGATTGCCCTACGACTCATAAAGTCGGGAGGAGGACGCCCTGTAAACTGCAGTAAACGGTTGAAGAGTAGGCAGCCCACGTTCTAAAAAGAACCTTGGTTCTAAAAGAGAACGGTGGAGGACGTGCCCAGAGAAAGAGCAGGTAGCCCACGTTCTTAAAAAGAACTTTGGTTCTAAAAAAGAACGGTGGAGGACGCGCTCAGGTGACGAGTAGGTAGCCCACGTTCAAAAAAAAAAGGGGAACTATTGTTCTAAAAAAAAAAAAAAAAAGAGAACGGTGGAGGACGCGCTCGGTCACGGTTAAATGAATGAGTAGAATGAGTAGGTAGCCTGGGATTCCAAGAATAATATATATTCAAAGAAATTCCGGAGGACGCGCTCAGCCGGTTTTGGGGGGCCCCCGTGTGTTTTGTTGAAATTGCGTGCGTGATTGGTGAAACTACAGCTGTATCTGTGTATGCGTGTTTGCAAATTTGCAGTGTTGGGTTGGTTTTCATGTACCGTGTGGTTTTATGTTGAATAAAGACCTGTATAAATTGTTTGAGCATACGTGCTATAATAAAACTTGAGAGCCTTTCATTGGGGGACTTACAAACCCACGCCCATAAATCCATGAGCCTCTTATGCGAGGACATTTGAACCCCTGAGTAAATTGCATGAGCCCCCAAGAAAGACGTTCATCATTGTGTACACAAGCACAAGAGAAACATTTCATAAGAGGTTAAAGTGTAAAACAAAAATTATCATATATCTTCATGCATGAAATTATAATTTGGTTTATGACGCTCCGTAAACGTACGATTTAAGTGCTGGAAGTGAAACTCGCGTGAGCTGTGTTGAGCTGGAGTTGTTTGGAGTGTGGAGATCTTAACTTGTGTCTGTCTGCCCTTGGGGTGCGCGCTGGCGAATTAAAGCGCTTGCGAACACGACGATAAAGTGATAAAGTTTACTGAATTAATTTGGGGGTATTAAAGTGCTAGTGAGTACAACGAAAAAGTTTTAAAATTTACTGAATCGAAGCAAAAGTAATTTGGAAGTAGTTTAAAAACCGGAGTTATATCATGGATAATATTAAGGGTTTGGAGGATTATTTGGTTGATACTATGGAGAAACGTGCTGTGCCGAGAATGAGGTCTGACACAGTGATGTATGTGAAAAAATGTTTTGAAAAGATGCGATCCGAAGGGTTGTGGCCAGACCCGGACGACCGTGGTGTGTATCAGGTTGATTGGGAGCACATCGAGAAGCATTGGGTCACACAGGTTAATAAAGAGAAAAAAAGATTAGAGGCTAGCGGAGCCCTAACTAAGCAAAAGCGTAAAATCCAGCTGGAAGAAGCTGAAACTTATTTGTCGTATGTGAGAACATTTCGGAAAATTTGTCAGAAGATTAATGATAAAGAACGAGTTGAAACCAAAAAGACAGAACTCCCTGTGCCCCCTCCCTATGCAGAAAAAGCGTGTGAACCCAGTGCTCCTCAATGTCCGCGTGCAGCGCTGATGGCGCCTGTGTCTGTGAGTGAAATGAGTGACGTTGATGTGGACGGGGCTTCTGCACGTCCAAAATCAGTGAGAGAGCGTGAATGTGATGAGGGGAGACAAGTGGTAATGGAGGTTGTCAGTGATGTGGCTATGGATAAAATAGAGAGTAGACTAGCGAGGCTCGAAGACCGTGATCGCGAGAAAGCTGGAGAAACAGAGATAAATAATGCATTGCAAAGAATTGAACAGCGAATGGATGAGAGTTTGAGTCTGAGTGCCCCCACCCGGTTCGAACAGACGTTGAACAGAGCAGAGAGAGTGGTCTGTGACGTGGAGAAAGCCATCAGGCAGGAAGAGGCTAAGTTGGAAAAAGAGCGTGCGAGACAGCAAAAGAAATGCGCTGCGGATGATAAAAGGAGAAATAGAGGCGCACCTGACTGTAGAGATACATTGATTGTGACTGGTGAAAATTTAGAATGGGAAGCGGAGAATGACGAGGGTGGGGCGAACAGACGAGTGAAAACTCCCTCTTCAGAGGAGAGCGAGGTGGGAGATGAATGTATTAACCTGTCTGAATCCGAGGAATGGGTGAGAGTGCCCGCCTACTATGACAGACACGGTGTGGTCACGCGATCAAAAGCCAAGAACACGTCGACCCCTGGTGGTCATTATCCGATAATGGCAGTACCAGGGAGCAGTTACGCACACACATACGCTCCGTGGACACACAGAGATTTGCACACTATGATAGATAAATTACCCAATCCTAAAAAGGGCGTTCAGTATTTCTTGTCTAACAGTGCCCAATTAATTTGTTAGGTAGAGATTTGTTGTGTCAATTTTCAGCTATTATTGAATGCACACCGAGTGAAGGTAAATTAGCTGTCTCTGTCACCAACCACGATGAGCGCCTCAGAATACTTAATCAACAAGCAGCGGACGGCCCAGCTCACATTTACTGGGCCACATTACAACATCCTGAGGAACAAGCAACTGCTAAAAATTTGCTTTACACGTTTAATTTATGGAAACCATGGTTCCTGTCACTTCAGAGTATGACCCCACCAATAGACAGCACACACTGCACTTTTAATTACATCAGAGGGGAGGATGGGGTTTACGGACAGCTGTGGAATAACATTGAAGGTCAATTACAAAATATAAATTGTGAATCAATGATTTTTGGACCTGAAGGTGTGGCTGCACTAGTTGTGTTAACAGGAGAACAGATGACGTACTGGAGAAACCCGGACCAGCAGGATTCACTACCACATGTCTCGCTGTTGGTCTCGGCTGGACACGAACCTCGTGAGCTGGGCCCCATGCTGGCCACTGCCATGAAGGAACAGTTTCGCCCAACCTGTCTGCCAGGGGTAGAGGGTACGTCGGATGGTAAGTACTGGAGAGTCGCATGTGACACCAGTGACTTGGCGTACTTCTGTAACCAGCCCCTGACAGCCACACACGGCAGAGCACTGTTGGATCACCCCCAGGCCAAAGAACAACTAGAGACGGTCCCAGCCAACTTGTGGACCACGACAAAGGTAGATGTAGGATGTGCATCACACCACATGGCTCCTATTAGGTTAAAGCCAGGAGAAACAGTCGTTCATCAGCCACAGTACCGAATCAAGCCAGAAGCCATGGCAGGTATTACAGACACCATTGCAGATTTGATCAAAGTTGGAGTTCTGAAACCCACGACGTCACCGTGGAACACGCCCATACTACCTGTTAAAAAACCTGGAAAAGATGAGTATCGTATGGTGCATGATTTGAGGCGCATTAATGATGTCACTGTAACTGAGAACATACCAGTACCTGACCCCTATCGATCTTTGCAGAACCTAACGACTGAACACTGCAGCTTTTCATGCATAGATTTAGCTAATGCTTTCTTTTCTATACCAATTGATGAGAATGTGAAAGACATTTTTGCGTTTACCTTTAAAGGTCAACAGTACACATACAACAGGCTACCTCAAGGCTACAAAGACTCACCAGGCATCTTTAATCAATGTCTGTTGAAAGATCTGTCTAGATTAACTGACAATGATTTGATTGACTCTAACACCGTACTAATACAGTTCGTGGACGATTTGTTAATAGCTAGTACTTCACCCGATAAGTGCCTTAGAGACACCATAACCATTCTAACCTTGTTAGCTGAATTAGGTTACAAAGTGAACAAGTCAAAACTCCAGGTGGCCAGGCCGATGGTCACCTTTCTGGGGAGAAACATCTCACACAAAGGTCACACCCTGACTCCAAATCAGAGACAGTCAATACTGTCATATCCAAAGCCCACTACAGTGTCCCAAATGATGTCATTTTTAGGCCTGACAGGCTACTGCCGCAACTACATACCTAACTACAGTGATTTAGCTCACAGCCTCAGAAAACTCGCAGTGTCAAAAGGTCTGAGTAACGGGAAGGTGGAGCTTGACTGGACGGTTGAGGCAGAGAGGGATTTTATAACTCTGAAACAAGCACTTGCTAGCGCTACTGAATTAGCAGCACCAGACTACACACAACCTTTTCATTTAAACGTTTCTGTAAGAGACAACCATGTTCATGCTTGTCTCTTTCAGAAGGGGGAGAGTGAAGGAAGGAACATTTTATTTTTTCACAGTTCCAAATTAGATCAACCAGTGATAGGAACAGGACCATGCACAACATACATGGCAGGACTCACCACAGCGATAGAGAAGACAGCACACTTGGTAATGTGTCACCCACTAATAGTCAGCACCAATCACGGAGTAATGGCGTTCATAAACTCACAAGCCTTTTCTTTGTCAAGAGCACGACAGAACAAGATAAAAGCCATACTCACACAGCCACACATCACGTACAACACTGCGTCAAAACTTGTGAATCTGACTGATAACATTGAAGTAGCCGAAGATGCGACACCACATGACTGCGCTGACGCCACAGAAAGATACATTCAGCTCAGACCAGAACTGCACAAGGTCAGAATTACTAAACCAGGAGCATGGGAACTCTGTTCAGATGGGAGTTGTTGGAGACAAGGTAACGAACTGAAGGCCTCTTACGCTGTGGTACAAGCATGTGGGGAAGAGTGGGAGGAGGTGGAATCAGGAGTGGTTCCACAACCAGCTTCAGCTCAGCTGGCAGAAATGGTCGCACTCACTAGAGCACTGGAACACGCGTCAGGTCAGATTGTGAACATTTACACAGATTCAGCATACGTGCACGGGGTCATCCACCATGAACTAGTCAGGTGGATGGATAATGGGTATACTAACGCCACAGGACAGCCAATCAAACATTTGAGAGCAGTACATGAGTTGAGTGAAGCTATCATGTTACCCAAAGAAGTGGCAGTGATAAAGGTAAGAGGACATCAGGGTAATGACAGTTTTGTTTCTAGAGGTAATGAAGCTGCTGACAGAGCAGCCAAAGCTGCTGGAGGGTACAACCCACAGAGCTTGTTGTTGCTGGAAACTCATAACATGCCTGAGTTGACGGAGAGCCACCTGGCACAGATCCAAGAACAAGCCACGGTCTATGAGAAGCAATTGTGGATAGACCGGGGAGCCACAGTCACTAAAGGACTCTGGAGGAGTCCAGAAGGGAGAGTAGTTTTGCCCTTAGAGAAGATGAAATTGATACTATGCGAAGCACATGGGCCAACTCACTCCGGAGTGTCGGCCATGGTGACCAAATTAGAATGTTTATGGTGGCATCCATACCTCAGAGACCACGTGAAGCAATACGTGAGCGAATGCGATATCTGTCAGTCATACAATGTGAAGAAACCATACCGGGTGAGAATTGGAGGATACCCAGTGCCCGCAGGTCCATTTGAGGAGATTGTGATCGATTACACAGACATGGGGCCAGACAACAGGGTAAGGGGGTACAGGTACCTGCTGGTCATGGTAGACAGATTCACCAAGTGGGTAGAAGCTATACCCACCAAAAAGGAAGATTCAAAATCAGTCATAAAATGGTTGCAAAATGAGTTGATTCCCAGGTACGGCCTACCAAAAGTGATTAGAAGTGACAATGGGTCCCACTTTGATAACAAACACTTGGCAGAAGTAGAACAAAAGCTGGGCCTAACCCACAAGTTTGGCACTGTCTTACCACCCGCAGTCACAGGGGTTGGTGGAAAGAGCCAACCAGACCATTAAGACTAAACTGGCCAAGGTGTGCGCAGCAGGAGACATGGACTGGGTTCAGGCGCTGCCACTAGTGTTGATGTCCATGAGAGCAACCCCCACGGGAGAATACAATCTCTCACCACACCAGCTCATGACAGGACGACCCATGCCAGGGTGCCCTCGACCAAGGATTGAGGGACCAGCTTTAGAAATCCAGGAACAGGAGATGTCAGAGTACATGAGAGAATTAACCAAATTGCTTTGTGAAATCAATAAGTCTGTTCAACAGGAAAAAGGAGAAGAAGACCTGGAATCACCCAAGGTGAAGGTGAAGCCAGGGGATTGGGTAAGGATCAAGGTGCACAAGAGGAAGTGGAACGAGCCACGGTGGACAGGCCCGTGGGAGGTCGAAGGTGCCAACGAGCACTCAGTGAAAGTGAGGAAAGACAAAGGTAAGACTTGGTACCACATTTCACACTGTGTTGCAGCAAAAGAACCAACAAGAACCACCGGAGAGATCAAGATACACCTGGAGGAGACAGGAGAAGCCCCAGGGAAGGAGCTGGTGGTAAGTACCGACCCCAGTGTAGCTTTTTACAGAGAATACATCACAGCCGAGGACTGGTGGGAGGAAGGTGAAGGAGACCTGTTGGAGACTGACTGTGAGGCTATAGCACACTGTGTGAGCGCGGACCTGAACCTGGGAGCTGGAGTGGCTCTGCAGATCAGACAAGCATTTGGCACTACAGGTATAGCCAAGGTGCCCATAGGCAAGTGTGCCACACAAACCACACAGACACACATTATATTCCATTTAGTGACCAAAAGATACTACAGGGAGAAGCCAGAATTAGGAGATCTGATTTCAAGCATACAACACCTGGCCACATTGTTAATATCATTGAACATCAACGCTCTAGCCATACCGAAGCTGGGTTGTGAACTAGACGGATTAGACTGGAGGACTGTGAAACCAATCATTAAAACTTTACTTAAACCAACCGGTACCAAGGTGGTGGTGCACCATCTTCCATCCTAGGATGGAACTGTGGGAAATAAGAGACATGTTGTCGGGACGTGTCGGACGTCCAGATGAGGCTCAGTACCAACAATATGTTAGAGTAGGGAGATTAACTTTGAGAACATGGACTTGGCTATGGGGGGGAACATTTCTAGCCGCGGTGATAATAGGAGCGGTGGTAATATTTAGTGTAGGAAATCAGAAACAACCCAATAACGTGAACGTAACTTTGTGTCAGTGGGACGACAATCACACTGTCTGCAAAGAGGTGAGGCCCGATGAGATCCACAGCCCTAACCCGCTAGTAAACGCGACCAAACCAGAGAAAATAGACTTTAAAGTAAGAAAACCAAGAGGAGCTGGAACCAGGCCAGTAGGACAGTCCAAGGACCGGTGTGTACGGACATACGGAGGTGTGGAGTTGAGTTATAGAGATGGTACAGCCTCGAGCTGGACTTTTGACTTATGTGAGGTAGTGGACTGCGGGGGAGCCAATGCCTCATACAGAGGATGTGATTTGTACATATGTTGGACCAATCAAGTTAATGCGGGCTGTCATGGAAGGGGGAGTTTCTATAGTGCAGACTGGTGTCCTGGTTGGGGGTCAGTGATAAAGTACTCGGGGAGATGGAAACCGACATTAGGAGATAAGAAAGGTAACCCGTCCACGACCTCTTTGAGCAAATGGTGGGTCGATGTGTCGTTTCAGCGAGACTATCACGTGTCCCAAAATCCAGTAACTTTTTCTGTCAAATGGAATGGGCAGATATGGGGTAATAACAGACCGTTGTACTTCACCCTGGGGGTGGAACAATCAGGACGTGACATATGGGGAATAATTAAACTCAGCTATTTAGCCAAACCCAAGCCACTCAGCCCAGCAAAACCTGAGGCAGAAATAGAGAAGATGGAGGATTCAGCAGACAAGTTCACTCTAACCACAGATTTCACTAAATTATCGTCCCAGCAGTTAATAGAATTAGCAACCGGTTACAGCGGCTCGAATTTGTGGTTGTCATGGCTAGAACAAAACAGTAGAGAAAATGGGTTAGAAGGTTGTGTGGCCTGTGCGGCGGCCCGACCCGCGTTAATGACCTCACCAGCCCCACTGAATCCTGAAACAGATCCAGTAGGATATCAGTGTATGTTGAATTTAACTAAGGTGAAAAGTATTACGACCTCAAATTGTTCCAACCTGGACAGTATTTTTCCGTATGTCAAAAATTTGGAAGGAGGTAACGCTCCTTTCGTGCCAGTGAAACTTACAGGGCAATACCAATGTTTTAACTTGACAGAGAAAGACGCAATCATGAGTGTGGGAGAAATAGAACCAGATTGGTGTAACGCCACAACGAAGGTCCCGGGGATAGGGAGAGTAGCCCGGGCAGGGATCTGGTGGTACTGCGGAGGACACACTCTGCTGGCATTAATACCAGGAAAAGCTAAAGGAATCTGTGCTATGGTTAGACTAATCACACCAATAACAATGATAGGGCTGAGGGAAATCACACCGCAGCCTGCTACAGCCCAAGGGAGAAAGAAGCGTGATGCCTTTGATTTGTCCATAGGGTCACCAACATACATTGACTCCATAGGAGTGCCTCGGGGGGTCCCCAATGAATACAAGCTAGTTGATCAAATAGCTACGGGCTTTGAGAACATTCCAATTATATCAGCCTTGTTTCCAGTAACACCGAACAAGAATGTAGATGGGATCAACTTTGTCCATTACAATGTGCTGAGATTAACCAACCTAACGAGAGACGCAATAGAGGGGCTGAGCGAACAACTGAGAGCTACCTCACTGATGGCCGTACAAAACAGAATGGCTCTAGATATGCTCCTGGCGGAAAAAGGGGGTGTATGTTTCATGTTTGGCGACAACTGTTGTACCTTCATTCCCAATAACACCGCACCGGACGGGTCGGTGACCAGAGCTCTGGACGGACTGAAGGCTTTATCTAAGGAGATGCAGGAGGCCTCAGGTATCAGTAACCCCATGGAGGAGTGGTTCACGAAGGTGTTTGGGAAATGGAAGGCACTGATTATGTCCTTGTTTATGTCAGTAGCAGTGTTCATTGCAATTGTTGTTATTTGTGGATGTTGTTGTATACCATGTATCAGATCTCTCACCCAAAGGTTGATCACAGCCGCGATTGAGAAGGGGGATGCAAAGAACCCACCACCATACACCATGCCACTGATGGTGGAGGATGATGATGACATATCATCTGAAGAAGACGATTCTGTGTGAAAAACTTATTGTTTTTGATTAATTATGCTTGCTTTGTAGGTATTGGCAGCGACTGCGACTGATGAAGAATGAAGACGCACCGCACATTAGAGCACAACCAACAGCACATGAAAGCTGATTCACTAGTTTAAAAGTAATATGCATGACACATGGGCACATTAATAGAACGGGTCGAGGTGATCTCCCACCAGGCGGGACCTGGGTCTCGGGGACAACGTCAAGTCACGAGACCGTGGGAGATGAAGGGGGGCATCTCCAAATAGTCTGAAAGGTCTCGGCCCACGACTGGGGAGTGATCCAGAACCCACAAATCACATAAAAGAACACATAGACGTTGTACTAACTGACATAGTCACACTATGAATGTATACACATTTAGGGATTTTTATGATTGTCTTTCTTTTAATAAGTGCACTGGGCTAGATAGATTTTAGTATTAGATTAGAGTTAGACCAATGTTTTGGTCTAAAAGGGGGAATGTTGGAAAAAAGAAAATTAAAGGCTAATAACTTGATGTGTCAATTTAGTGTTTTTCAGGAAGACTGTGGGAAAGCAGGAGTAAGGAGGCCTCAGTGGCCTTGAGGAGAACAGAAGAGGCCTATTCAGTGCAGGATGTGTAGCAAGCAGTTTTTAGATAACCAGGCACACAGGCTGGGAGAAGAGGAGCAGGTGAATTTCCATGGAGAGCAGCCAGGATTGGGGAGTTATCGAAACTTAACAAATCGAAACTTATGGACAGAGAGTATGAAAGAGAGGACATCGCCCAGCACGGCAGGCTTTTCGCTTGGACACTGCTGAGATCCACTTGGGTTAGGTAGATTCCTAGGCAACTAGCACCAGTGCACTGAAGAGTTTGTACCACGAATACTTCTATTATATTGCATTCATTAATATTCTATATAAATCATTTTAAAAGAACTTTTGTTGTCAAGACTTTGCTTGGACCACTCAGTCAAAAACCAGTCGGTTCATCGGGGCGGTGTTGGGGCCCGTCTGGGTCGGAGAAGAAAATTCCCAACAGTAGCCTACATTTCAATTTACAGTGAAAACCATTCATCAATCAGCAAAATCGCACCTTGATTTCTACAGAAAGAAAATGCTAAATATATGGCCAGTGCTGAAAGGTAAAGCATGTTGAAATATAGGACAATGTACTGCCATTTTAGAAATTGTCTTTGTAAATATGGGTCAAATATTTATACATATAAGGAATACCGTATTTTCTGGACCATAAGGTGCACTTAAAAGTTTTCGATATTCAAGTCTTGTGCTATCATTGCTGCTCAGTCGAATGGTGACTGTAGAGACGCTTCTCCCGCTGTTCTTTACTCAATTACGTTTTACGTAATGTTCTCTGGTTAGTTTATCGCTGCCAGCATACACATTACGTATCTGTGTCAGGGACAGATTTTTGAATTCAGCTGATGAATCTGCTGAATCTGCTGATTTTTGAGAAAATTTAAGGCTTAAAGTCTGGAAACTTGTGCCCCCCATGAGCCCCCGCGGCTCCGTTATTGATACACGTTATGTGTAAGTGTTATAACATGCTGTTGTTGATTATGTATTTGATGACATGTTTTGTTAGTTTAAGTCTCCCTGTATTAGTTTATGTAGTTGTACATTGTCTGAGTCTATCTACCGTGTTTGTGTAATGTTACAGTGCTAATGACCTGCCCTCATGTTTGACGTAGTTTTTAATACGCGTGATTACGGCTTCATGCGTGATTACGTTGCTAAGGCAAAATAAAAGTGCCTTGTTGTCTTAAAATGTGGCAAAAACTGGGCGGCCCGAGTGATGGCGGCCTGCCAGTAATTTACTGTGAAGTTGGACTTGATTAAATGGCTTCCTGTTTCACCGGCGCACGGCAGCACGCAAACGCGGATTCACGTATCACATTAGCATAGCTTAGCTATAACCTAATACACTTACATTAAACCCTACGATTCTAAATCAGTGTAATACACTTACCGACATCTAATTATTCTAATTATTTTATCTCGTTTCTGTTTTCTCCTCGTTTCTTTCTTTCTCCCTCTGTTTTCTCCCCATTTCTTTCTTTCTCCCTCTGTTTTGTCTCCCCTGTTTTTCATGGCTAACGCTGAGGAACGGGCTCTCGTCAAGCTCGGCTCGGAGCTGGACAAGTTGGGTCAGCAGATCCAGCGTCTTCTGGAGAAGCAAGCGGAGCTCACCCAGGAGAAGACCAGGCTCGAGGCCGCCCGCGACGCTGCCTACTCGGCCGTCTCCACTCCCTCGTCACGGCGGCTCAGCGCGACCGCCATCTTGACCCGTGCTCCAGGCTGGGAGCGCCAGCGAGGACGCGGAAGGCAGCCGGCGTCGTCACCCCTACCTCAGCCGGACTTCTCCTCTGCTAACCCGTTCGAGTTGCTCAGCTCCAGGTCCTGCGCCTCACCCTCACCCCTGCGTCCGACACCACCCTCACCAGCGCCGGCACCGAAGAAGAATAAGGGCAGTATCCTTGTTATCGGCGACTCAATAACAAGACACTGTCGAGGGCAAGTTATAGCTTCTTTATGGACGGTTTAGAGCGTCAAATTAAAAGACAGTAGTCCAATCTTGATGAGACAAGCAAGAACCAGCTTCTCTGCATCAGCATCAGACAGTGTCTCAACTTGGAGATATTACGTAAATGGAAAAAGGCAGCCTTAGTGACATTGCATATATGTGTGTCAAATGAAAGTAATTAATAGTAACACCTAAGCTTTTTGCTGTAGATTTAGGTATTCCTGAAAAACCATCTAGGGTAAGTGGAATATCAGCCCAATTGCTTCTAGCAGCTTTAGGCTCAAGAATCAGCACCTCAGTATTATTGGAATTTAGTTGAAGAAAATTAGACACCATCCAGTTTTTAATGTCCTGGTTGCAGTTCTCAATCTTGAGACAGGGTGTCTACAGGTTTGACCAAGGGAAAATTAAGACATTTTAAGACTTTTTAATACCGTTTTCCAAATAAAATTAAGACCAACTCGCAAGATCATACACGTTAAAATAAAGCACAAAAACCAACTGATTATTTACATTAATTAATCTAGCTGCTTGAAAACTTCAAATGTTAATGCACAAGACGGACAATACAAGACACAAACATTACTTTTTTTTTCACTGTACAGTATACACAATGAAACTTTATACAAAACAAAATTCAAACACTGACAACAGCATCATACCATACACACACACACACACACTAGGCCATTTTCCTGTTTTTCTGATCCACACTCCAGCTCACGCTCAACCCCTTTCAGTTCTGCTATTTTTTCTCTGAAACTCTTTCTAAGGATGTTTGATTTTGTGATCACTTTGGCCATCAGGGTTCCTGCTTTCCCTTGGGCTTGTTCAGCAAGTAAATTATTATTATAACTGGTTTATACTTAACCTTGAAAGTGACGTACAAATGATTTAATTCCATCTTGTTAAGGTGTATGAACCCTGCAAACATGACTTGGTTAATTGCGCTGAAGCGCGGCGCGCGCGAAGTTTTTACAAATTTCGAGAGGTGTATGACAGCGCGCGAGCCGCTCGTCAGCCGCTGCGTCGAAAATGACGTAATCGCGGTGGTTTCGCCCATGCGCGAGCGGCTTGCAATTAACCAAGTCATGTTTGCAGGGTTCATACACCGTAACAAGATGGAATTAAATCATTTGTACGTCACTTTCATGGTCCATTTCTATATATCCCAGCACATTAAACTTAAATAAGTAAAATATTAGACTTGAAGGCGGCATCAGGGAACATGGTTTTAAACAATTAGTCAATTCCTTCGTTGGATCTGTATGACTGGTGACTCTTAACTGTTTTTAGCGCCCATATTACCTAAGCCTTCAAAGTATTGGTAGAGCCGCATAGCCTACAGTAGTGATGGGATTTTCGGCTCTATTTTGAGATGCGGCTCTAATGGCTCTTCTTACTGTGGAGAGCCGGCTCTTTTCGGCTCCCAAACGGCTCCCCATATATATTTTTAACATTATTAATTAATTAATAGCTTAAACCTAATTTTATAACATTTTGTTTCATTATTGACATTGTTAAGTAAAAATGCTGCATAACAATGCTTTATAAATAAAAGTTTTATTATAACCAATTATTAAATTATCACAAAATGGAACGCAATACAGCTTGGCCAATTGCCTGCCGTTTCCACAAAAAAAGTGGAAACTTTTTTTTTCAGTGTTTTCCCACCACATTATTAACTGAAAGCTGCGTGTGATTGGTCAGATATGTGAAGCACACGCTTGACATGCGGGCAGTGGAGAAGTTCTTTGCAGTGTTGTCTGAAACGATATGGGTGGTAGTATAAAGAAACACCCCTAAAAAACAGGGAAAAACAGGATTTTACCTGACGAAAATTATTGTTGCATTGTGCTCCAGGTTTGAAAAGTGCTAAAGTAGGCTGTACTTGAAAATGTAACTGTATTTTGATTCACAACAAATAGATTTCTGACTGAATCGATGTGATAAAAAAGCGAATAATTTCGAATAATTTCGAGTATATGTATAATAAATATTTAAGTTTAAGGTGCTGGGAAATATTGAAAATGGCAAGTGACGTACAAGTGCTTGAATTCCACCTATTCCATACATAACTGTTCATTGCGCTGAAGAGGTGCACGACCTCGCTTCGCACGGGGGTCCTCACGCAGGGGCGGAGCCACCGCGATTGCGTCATTTTCGGCGCACGGACCCTCGCGCTGGTCGCGACGCGCCAAGTATGCTCTACCACTGGCAGAAATAGAGCAATACACGCAAGGAGAGGGAGAGACAGCGAGGCACCGAAGGACAAATAAAAACTGGCACTGTGGCACTTGCAGAGCACAAGCGCAATACTGAAGGAAAAAGCGGCTCCCAAATAGGATCCTAAAACGGCTCCCATTGTGGAGCCGGTTCCAATCGTTCACTTCAAAGAGCCGGCTCTTAGAGCCGGATCGTTCGCGAACGACATCACTAGCCTACAGCGTGAATGCGACGTTGAGCAGAGCTCGACTGAATGGTTCTCTTGTTGGGCAAAACGTAGATATTGCAGGCTGCTGCTGACGAGCCTCGCTGGTATCTGTGACAGCTCTGAGCCACCAAGAATATGTCGGGTCTTCCAACCATTTCTGCCTAAGTTTGCATTTCCCTATCTCTCCGAACAGACGTTAACGTACATACAGCCCGCATGAAATTATGATCCCGCCAGTCCAACAACTACCGGTGCTCGTTAAGCCCGAAATACTTGCGAGCAATATTTAAGTTCAACACACCGCTAACGGAATTATTCATCCCTAAATTTAGCTCCGCAAATTTAAGACATTGTGGTTGAAAATTTAAGACAAAATAAGACTTTTCAAGGCCTTATTTGACAAAAATGAAATTTAATACCATTTAAGACTTTTTAAGGACCCGCGGCCACCCTGTGAGAGTAGTAGTGATATCATCCAGATTGGAAGATATATACAACTGAGTATCATCTGCGTAGCAATGGAAGCTAATACCATGCCTACGAATGATGGTGCCCAGTGGTAGCATATATATTGAGAATAATACGGGGCCCAGTACAGATCCTTGTGGGACACCATATTTTACCTTAGAATGCTCTGAGCATTCGTTATTTACTAGTACAAATTGGTAACAATCTGTCAGGTAGGACCTGAACCAGGAGAGTGCTTGACCTCTTATGCCAATGAGTGTCTCCAGCCTATTAAGTAAAATATTATGATCAATGCTGTCAATAGCAGCACTGGGGTCTAGCAGTATCAGAAAAGAAATGTGTCCTTTATCAGAGGATATTAAGAGATTGTTCAGTACTTTAGTAAGTGCCGTTTCAGTGCTGTGATGGGGTCTAAATCCAGACTGAAATAACTCTTAAGACATGTTCTGTCTGTAAGAAGGGAGTTGAGAAGAAACTACTTTCTCTAAAATTTTGGATATGAATAACAGATTAGAAATTGGCCTATATTTGGACAGTTCCTGGGGGTTAAGAACTAATACATTTGGAGCAGGGGGGGAGCGAGTTTAAATTGTTGGCGGAGGGGAGGTGTAAATGGACACAAATTAAGTATTATATCGCGATCGCCAAGTATAAACGCCTCCGCCGCTCGTCCAGCGTGTCGCGTGCCAGTGAATATGCCTCTGCGTGCCAACGGTGGCAAGCGTGCCATAGGTTGCCGACCCCCTACACTTCTAACTTTGAATTTACACTCCAGGATCAGCGCAGCACATCTGAGACTACACGGGTGCTCGTTGTACCATGGCGCTATTTTTCTCTCAGAGGCTCTCGTACATCGTAATGGTGCAACCTTATCTAAAGCTGTACGAAGAGGAGTATCAACATGATCAGTAAAACGCTCTAGTCCTTCCGGAGCTACACGAGGATCAGTGTTTGTCAGACATTGTAAGTTGTTGACCAGGGGGGGGCATTTCCTCACTTAATAAAAAACCCGGGACAGGACGTGAAATACGTCCCGGGAAATACGTACGAGTGCTATCATATCGCTTGTGTTTTTCAGATTTCATATGAGAATCCAGCGCTTTACAGCCCATTGTACCAAGTTTGAATGTTTTTCGGCAAGTTCACATCGCGCCTCATACGAATCACTGGAAGGTTTCAGTCAGCCACAATATTTTTCATCCTCCAGCCACTTCACTAAATGGACATTTACCCATGTCTGTATCGGAGCCTTGTATTGTTGTTCCCGCCGCAGCCCTCAAATAAGAAAAGCAGCTTGTGCAGCTAAAGCATCGTCTGCTGTTTCCACCTGTTGGGTGACGTACTACTGCCATTAGGCGGAGTATACAGCCGTTGCGGAAATGATAATTATTGTGGGATATAAATCGGTAAAATAAAACAGGAAAACTGAGCAACACACTTATTTAATGCCTCCCCTCCTAAAATTCCAGACATTTTAAGACATTTTTAGACCTTGAATATGTAAAACAAAATTTAAGACATTTTAAGACTTTTTAAGGACCTGCGGGTACCATGTCAAAGTGATGTAGTAAAGTCACATACCTGTATACTAAGAAAAGAACAATAAACAAATACAGAATAAATCAATTATAGAGTACCTTTAATAACAACGCCACATAGAATAACTAAGGTGGTGGAACAGAATGCATAGAATACGTCTTTGTAATGGTGACAGTACTTGAGTGTTTTTACAGTACTTAATTAAAATATATGCTTTATTTTCCTTGTGTCAGTGTTTCACAATCAAAGTACAATGCACACGACGCCCATTTCAGTATCTTTATATAAATATGTGAATAATTCCATGCTATTAATTCAGGGTTCTTGCAGGTTTCAGTGAGTTAAATTTAAGACTTTTTTAAGACCTTTTAAGACCATTCTCAGTGAAATTTAAGACCAACACAACATATTACCACAACAATCCAATGATCCCAGAAACTCTTAAAACATTTTATTTTGATTAATTTAGTTACAGGATTACATTAATTCAATATTAAAACAGATAATCAAAATAGTAACATTCTCAACCCAAGCAACCTTACCAACACAACACTAGCATATCTACATACAACCTCACCCTACATATCTCTGAGTTCTTCCTTTTCAGTACCAATCTCAGCATTTGACTTGGAAAGGAGCTGAGCCATCTTGGATCCAGTCTTGCCCTCAGCTTCTTCTGCAAGAGAATTTGCCACTCTAGCAAGACAGGTGGACACGTCTTCCAAGCTTTTCTTCCTTTTCTTAAGGTCCTCTAAAGACTGCTCAGTCAGCTTTCTTTTCTGGCTCTGGAATTCCTTTTCTTTCCTGATTCATTCCTGATCCAGAAAGAGTCAGTATTTTGACCGTGCTGCACCCACAGATGCTAAGAGTTCCTTGGTGAGGGGAACCTGTGACACCTCCATGCATTGTGACAGTCACATATGAGTCTGTGTGTGCCAGTTGTGTCCTCTTGCATGTTTTCTGCCTCCACCTCCTTGATGGAAAATAAGAAATAAAAAGATAGACGTACACCATCAAATTAAATAATCATACACACATTATACATTTAACAACATGTAGACTCAGCCTATCTTCAAGTATGTCTAAGGCATGGTTTGACCAAAATCCTCACACCCTGCAGCTGATAAAATTTATTAAATGTTACATTTTGGTTAAATTACTGAAATAAATGAAATTATAAAATTAACTAATTAAATAAAGGCTCAGAATTTTCGTTCCCCAGGCCATCCGTATCTTAAAACTAGTGGTGGGACTTTAACGCGTTAATTTCGATTAATTAATTACAGGAAAATTAACGCACTAAAAAAATTAACGCATTTTAACGCATTTAACGCATGAGACACTTTTGCACCGTGTTCCGTTTCTCAGTGCGCGAGTTCCAGACATACAGATTATATGGACGCACAATAAGATGAGCATGATGGAGATGACTGAAGAGGCTACGCTGGTGGATGGGAAATATAAATATAAGAAACTTCCAGATGGAAGTAAAAACAAAAATAGTGTTATTTGCACTTTATGTAGGAAGGAGTTCGCTTATCACAGGAGCACTTCCACCCTTCGTTACCACCTCAACGCAAAACATGTTGGGTCTAACGCGCAGGTCAGTAATGATCACTTAGCTGATAAATGTATTCCTAGTACGATATGGTGAACAAACGTCCGCATTTCACATCCTGTCCCGGGCGTCGCGGGTTTTTTTAAGTGAAGAAATGTCCTGGTTTTTAAATTACCTTCATTGGACCATTAAGACTGATTAAACTTTCGCTAGTGACGCGCGCGACTCCGCACACCTTGCACGAGCGGCGGAGGCGTTTATACTGTAACGTTGGTTAAATACCAGGACAGTTTACTGTTGACAACTCGTCTCTTTTATTTAAACATTAATACAAGCGAACTCACTCAAGAAAAATAACCGAATCCTCTCTCTCTCTCTCTCTCACTCTCGCTCCTCGCGCACTTTTCCACTCGCACACACAACTTAACTTAAAGAAACAGTAACCCAATAATCCCTTAAGGATCATTACAATACTTTACGTATCACATTATTTTGTTATTGTGAAGAGTGCCCTAAATGTGGCTCTGACTGGGGATCACTGGGCCTCTGTTAGCAACAAGAATTATCTTGGTGTGACAGCTCATGTTATAGATGATGAATGAAAGATCCAGTCATTTGCTTTGAGCATGCAGAAGATCACTAGGCACTATGGAGATGCCTGTGTAGAGGACTTTATGCCTGTGGCAGAAGCCTGGGAAATTAAAGAAAAAGTCTACCATCTAAAATGGTATTAAAAAACATCTGATTTACTTCACTTCTTATTCTTCCAATATCATGAGCAAAGCTCCCAAAATTAAACATTTTTGGTCAGAATTTCCAGTGTTCTGAAAACTGTTTGCTTTGTTTTCTGCACTCATCTATTGGTCTGTGTAGTAGACTGGTAGAAAAATAAACAAGATGTTGAGGTTTATGATTATGTTCATTGATTCATTCATCATTCAAACTTAAATGAATATTTCTCATGTTAAATATTGAAATGCGATTAAAATGCGATTAATTTCGATTAATTAATTACAACGCTTGTAATTAATTCGATTAATTTTTTTAATCGCGTCCCACCACTACTTAAAACACACAAAACTTTTTTAACCCCCTACCTTCTTTTCTATATTATTATCCCGATGAAACCAACTTACTTTGTCTAGCCATGCTGAATATGAATTTGAATGTTAACATTGAAAACGTTGGGACACACTACCTGTTTTTACCCTATGTATATATGCCCACTAAAAGGCAATACATCAGTACAATGTAAATAAAACCATGTGCAATCCATGAAACAGAGCATGGGACAATGGAACATGTTTCAAAACATGACATAACCCATCTACAGGGCATAGTTTTTTTTTTTTACATTTTACATGATTTAACACAGTAAATATATTTTTATTTCCTCTAGCTGGGATTTAGCATGCATTGAAACATTTCTCTAACTCAATGCCATGGACAGTACATGGTTCTGAGATGTTTTTGTATTGTAGCCTAATTGTATAAATGGTTAACACATTAAAAAAGAAGACTGTGGAGCATAAGTAAGGATCACTTACTTTGATAAGTTTTGGTAGATCCTGCGCTGTTTCATGGCCCATGAAATGAGAGCCCATGTACCTCGATTGCACATATCCATTGCTCCAGAACCGAACATGAAGATCCAGCTGTTTGGATTTTGTGGTTGAATTAAAGCTTTCATCGAACATTAACACATACGGCCCGGTAAGAGCGTATCAACTCTCTCTTGATGAAGTCTGCCAAGCCAAATCTAGCTATATATGCGATTTGTTTAGTCCACACGAAAACTTTCTCGCGATATTCGAACCAGGGAACATTGCCGTCACTCTATCCTAATGTAGCCCGAATATCATTAGCCGAAGCACTAGTGATACTGCGGTGGAGTCCGGCGGGACCCGGCACTGACGATAGCGAAGACGGCGGGGATGAGGCACAAAATTGCGTGAAGGCTTTTCGTGAAAAGGGCCGTTTCCTGCCTGCGGTTATTATGGGTTTTGTAGTTTAATTAATTAACACGTACCAACACCTGTAGCCCCGCACAAACACAGACAACACAGAACTGACTTCCGGACGTTTCGATTAAACTACTTTTCTAAAATTAACTAAGGTAAAATTTTAAGACCTGACTAAATTAAATTTAAGACCTTGGATGAAAGTCTTTTAAGGCCTTAAATTTAAAGTTTTTAATTTCAGACATTTTAAGACTTTTTAAGACCCCGCGGGAACCCTGTAATTGTATGAGGACTGGTTTGATGCATTTAACAACACAAAGGCATACCTGAATACAATATGGGAACAACCCAACATTTAAGCAGAATGAGATTTTCTACCAACAAAGAATGATACTATATTAGATATTTACATGGAAATTTTAAGCACATCAATGTTTTAACTACATCAATCTGTTAAAAGACAACAGGTCTCCCTAAGGCACTCGTCAATTATACATATACGACAACAGTTAAGTTACTGCATAAATGATCATGTAGATAAATGCCTGCAGCATTTCCTAGTGTCAGTAATAAAAATTATTCTTGTAAACAATAGCTTGCATTCAGATAATTTATTGCAGCTGGTTACAGCCAAATTGTATTATTTTAACAACAACCCCATATATAGCTATACATAGTCTTTATGTCTCTCATTCACTCACACTGAGTCAAGTGAAGCTGACTCTACATTGCATGATTGCCTACTACGTTATTGGATCTCCAGCTTAATTAGTCTGTGTATTTACACTTGAATGGGGAAAACAATCATATATTTGTGCGAGAGTACACACACACACACACACACACACACACACACACACACACACACACACACACACACACACACACAGAGAGAGAGAGAGAGAGAGAGAGAGAGAGAGAGAGAGAGAGAGAGAGAGAGAGAGAGAGAGAGAGAGAGAGAGAGAGAGAGAAATGAATGCCAGAAATACAGAGAAATGGTCACAACAGACTGGTCAGAACTATTTATTCACTCTTCTAAACATAAAAATGGGTGCTCATTTACTTCCAAGACAAGCCAGGACATGACAGTATTTACAATAACATACTCTGTCTCTCTCATATTTTCTAGTGAAGTGTAGAGAGGGGCTTGAAAATATCCCACCCTGGTCTACATGTTAGACTATGGTCTGGCATCAGATAATCCTTCAGTCTGTCTGGCAGAGGCAAGGACTTAATTTTCCTGTCTAGGGGCCAGGGTTGCAAACAGTGGCGGATATGGACCCTGCAGAGACTGCGAAGTGGGAGTGGTTGGGCTTCCTGCTCTCTGAGCCGTTTTTGTAGTTCCAGCAATGGAAGGGGGATTGACTCTTTCCCTGGCATAGACATCACAGAATGGGAAGGAAAAGGAGGAAAATGTGGGGAGCACACCTGAGCAATCTCTATTAGCACTTCAGCTTTAGCCAGTAGGTCAGCCACAATCACAGTATCTAGAGATTCATGGAGAGTTTCTTTCAGCCTAGAGAAAATCAGGTTGTATCCTGTCCAGCATGATGTGCTGTGGTGAGAACAGAAGAATGAAGAACCTCGCTGAAGAAGAACCACAGCTAGAGGGAAGAGCAAGTCAAAGTGTTCCAAGATAGTGTAGGTCAAAGAAGGTTCCCATTCCTCTCCATCACTGGTGTTCAAACAGCAGCTAGGGTCAGCCCCATGGTCCAGGAGAAGGTTGGCAACTCTGATACAGAAATGTCCAACTACTGCTGCATCTTCCACATTACTCTCTAGGGCCTCTTTTACTAGAAACACAAGTGAGGATAAGGGGCTCTCACCATCATGAGTGGTGGCATGCACATCAGCACCTACAGAGAAGCAAACACACGTGAGTTCATGGTATATCAGGGTATTTAGAAATCTTGAAGGTATCATTTTCATTACTACTGTAATGAAACTACCATTACTGTGGTAACTAACATGCAGGACTATATTTAATATAATTTGTATATATACGAATATTATAAAATGCATTTAAGTTACTCTACTGTTAGCATATTGGTAAGAACATTGCCATTACACCCTAGTGCATAATGACATTGTGTTAGTGTTCTCTGACAAATGATGGTGTTTAAAGGAACAAAAGGTTTTTCCATTCAACAAGGGATATCCGCATTTCCCTAATTGTACACTGGTGACCCCGTTTTCTCTCAGACGATTCCAGAATGTATTGTGCATAGTTAATGTAAATTTGCTCAAATGAGGCCATTTCACATTTCATAAAATTTGACTATATATGGAATCATGAAAATACATCTTTATCTTGAGATTATTTTTTCCAACAACAAAATCAGTTTATAAAGCAACATGATTTTTCATGTGGAAAATAAATACATTCGCTTCATTAAAGTGCAATAATATAGAAAAGGGAACAAATATGAATTAATTTCTAATTATTTTAGAAAGGGGTGCAGGATATTTTCAAGTGACCGTTTTATTTCTCAGGTGTTTTTCAATACATGAAAACATTTCAGTACGGATTATCTAATTTTAACAGTTATTTTAAACATTGTTAAACATTATTTTAAAAATGGTGTAATGATCGTGACTGTTGATATAAATAGCAATTAATGATTTAGGAATTTATTTGCCAGTTCCTACTTTCCCCAACCTTTACAGTTCATGGAGTCAGCCTGAACATTTGTGTGAAAGCAGTTTTTGAAAATAGTATAGAGCAATATATTACTACTAATTCTATCCCATTCATTACTACTATACTATCTCAAAGTGAATATTTGTTCATTCAGTCAATTCATTTGTTTGAAAAACAATTGTATGTATATTTTCTATAATGCCTAATGCTTAGATCTAAAAATGGTATCTGCCAATAAACGTGACAAGAATTTCTTTGTACAATCAATCTCACACTGTTAGCAAACCAGCTACTTTGCCAGCTATAAAATAGCAAATGACTTGACTACATGATCTCCCTAGTTATACATAAGCACACTGGTGTGTGAACCTCTCCTGCCTCTGCAGATCACCAAGCATAATGGTACAGATTGTTCAAGATAGACTCAAATGTCTATTGTCTTCATGATCTCCCTAGTTATACATAAGCACACTGGTGTGTGAACCTCTCCTGCCTCTGCAGATCACCAAGCATAATGGTACAGATTGTTCAAGATAGACTCAAATGTCTATTGTCTTCACTAGAAACTGCTCAATCTGTCGCAGTTTCTAGTGAAGGCAAAATATGCAAATATACATTAAAAAACAAAACAAAACAAAAAAAAAACAGCAAAAGGTAAATTTGGAATTATGTTCCTGGCCTTCTACAGATGTACAAATACAGAATCAATGATGCAATGATTAATATGGGTGTCACGAGATCTCGCCAGATGTAACTCAGCGAGATTTCTCGTCGCATAAGAAATCTGTCTCGCAAGATGTGTGATCTAGCAAGCAGACAGAATGACGTCAGAAAATACAGGTATTACTACTGAAGATGCACCCGCCACTTTCAAATCGTTTGTTTGGCAGCATTTTGAGTACCCGGCAGAAATGATAAATGGCAAGAGAGTGACTGATAAGACACGGACCATATACAAACATTGTATGAAAATAATGCCGTACACCGCGGCCAATACGAGCACGATACAGAGATATTTACAGCACCACCACAGCTCAATACTCAAATCAACATATCTCACTTGGAACAGAGGTAGCAGGGACAGAAAGGCACGCTTTGGCAAGTTGAGACAGGATATCGGGAGCAGTGTGGGGATGCTAATATGCTAATATGTGGACATGCTAATATTCTTAAAAATGAACATAGTTGCAGCAAATTCAGTGACAAACTTGGTCAGGCTGTTTGCACCATTTGCACTCTGTATTGACAGAGAAGAACTTTTTATTTTGCACATAATACAGTGAGTCCCCTCTTAACGACGGGTCTGGTTAACGACGGACCAGACTTACAACCGACTTTTTATTTCGCGCAGTGCACGGAGGAGCAGTGGCAGCACAGTGGAGTGTTGTGGGGTGTTGTGCAAGAGAACATTGTTTTTTTTCTATACTGTATTAACGATTAAAGCGTATCTAAATCTAGGGTCACGTTTGACGACGAAAGCTCCTTTACGATGGACTTGTCAGTCTCTAACCCCGTCGTTACGCGGGGGACTCACTGTAATATTGTTTGCGCTTGAAAAAAGGAGAAATATTTTTATTTATTTTAACTTTCATGAACTTTTATTTTAATTTCAATTTGGAGAGGAAGAAGTTTATTAAAAGTTCATGCTTACATCATGCATGTTAAGAGTTATAATAAAACATTTTAAAATGCATGTTTAACTCAGTTAAATAAGTCTTTTGTCCAGTCATATAATTTGTCATTTTAGTGTTCTTAAAATCTCGTCTCGTTCTCGTGAACCCAATATCGTGTCTCGTGCAAACATTTCATGTAAGGATGGGATATAGGATCACAGACATATAGATACTAAATTTTTGAAGTAAAGAAACTGCATCAATAATTTTTTGCTATCAAGTCACTCAAGGATTTATTTCAAGGATTTAAATTTGATATTTTACTTTAAGAAGAAAAAGCCACAAATACTGTATTCCCTGATGTATGAAATAACAGATCCTGCTAAAATCTGCTCTTAATCTTAATCTCTTTGGTTCCAGGTGAATAACTGTAGTGTATTATAGATGATGTAGAGAGAAACAGGACATTTGGACAGAGATCCTTCATCAGCTGTGCTAGCAAAGTGTTTCTGAATTTGGTTCTTCCTCATACAAATTCACAAAACTTTTGCTTGCAAAGCTTATGAAAGACATCCACTTCTCTTAAACCTTGCACCCTCTATAATTTAGAATCTTTTATGTATGAGGCAAGAGTAAAAAGGTGTCTCTATTCAGATTCAGAGTGTGAATCTCTATTCAGATTCTAGACTATATGCTGTTTTACTTTACTGCTGAAGGAGTTCTAAAATCAATGCATTCCTTTGAGAGTTTAAGTTAAAATTTAAGTAGGTGAAAAACAAGGGGTAAAAAAGAAGGAATAGAAGAGAGACAGAGATGTGAAAAGCATGTGTAATTTCAAATAATCCTCACATCATGCACAACAAGTTTGATGTATTGATCTTGAAAGCTGACAAAACGAGAACAGGTTGAAAAATCCTTTAGGGAAGGCATAAAAAAATTGTATGCGGGTGGTGTGTCTCTGATGAGCACAAGCAACTTTAGGTATAAGATGAAGGTTTATAAACCAACTTATAGTTCCTGACACAGTTCAGCATATCTGCCAAAATGCTGGCAGTCATGGCCTGGTGGTAGTGAACTGGTCTTGTGACCGGAGGGTCGTAGGTTAGATTCCCAGACCTGAGGCCATAACTGAGGTGCCCTTGAGCAAAGCACCTAACCCCAACTGCTCCCCGGGCGCCGGGCTAGGGCTGCCCACCACTCTGGGCACATGTGCACCACAGCCCCCTAGTAATCACTAGTGTGTGTGTGTGTGTGTGTGTTCTAACTGCACAGATGGGTAAAAAGCGGAGGACAAATTTCAATTGCGGTGAAAAACCACAATTAACAAAATATGGCGCATTTACAAAAATATATATATATAATTCAAAAGAACAAGAATTGACAAAAAAGTGGCTTAGTAACCATGTTGTAAACATAGCAAAGGTTTCTTCTATTTCTATGTAGACGATAGACATGTCATCTAACATTTATCTTTAGTTCATTCCTTCATCAGAATCTCTAAGCAACTAGTAATGATGGATTCATTTTGAGTTTGCAGTTTCAAAATGCCTTCACACTCATCCAGTCATAAGTGAATATAAATCCAATAATTTAATAGCATAAACAATTCAAGTGTAATTCAAATTCAGAAAGATATTGAAATATCTCAGAGATCACCCAGACAATTTAGGTCAGGGGTGGCCAACCCATCAGAGACCAAGAGCCACTTTTTTTTTACTGTGTTACAGCAAAGAGCCACATCATACACATGGGCACGCTTAAACATCACCCATCCCTTCCTCTCTCTCTCTCTCTCTCTCTCACACACACACACACACACACACACACAGAGCAAGAGAAATCTGCTCAGATTTATTGTAAATGTCACACACAAACAGTGTCGGGCCAGTCATGGTCTGGTGGTTAGGGAACCGGTCTTGTGACCAGAGGGTAATGTGTTCGATTCCCAGGCCTGAGGCCATGACTGAGGTGCCCTTGAGCAAGGCACCTAACCCCAACTGCTCCCCGGGTGCCGGGCTAGGGCTGCCTACTCTGTTAAAAAGAGTCCTCTGTTCATCTTCATACAGTAGAACCCCGGAACTCGACCCTAATTCGTTCCGGAAGGAGCGTTGAGAAGCGATGCAGTAGAGTTCCGAATCAATTTTCCCCATAAGAAAATAACTGAAAATAGATTAATCCATTCTCAACCATCAAGTTGAATTCCAATGCTAAGTCCCTCACACGAATGCCTTTTTCATAAGCAGCAAGTATTAATCTATGACAGAACCGCAACAGCTCTAGAATTAGAATTACACATTAAGCTGTCTAGATTGATATTTGATGACCGTTAAAAGGACCACGTAGTAGAGCATGTAGTAAGCAACTAGTAATGATGGATTCATTTTGAGTTTGCAGTTTCAAAATGCCTTCACACTCATCCAGTCATAAGTGAATATAAATCCAATAATTTAATAGCATACAGTGGGGAAAATAAGTATTTAGTCAGTCACCAATTGTGCAAATTCTCCCACTTAAAAAGATGAGAGAGGCCGGTAATTGACATCATAGGTAGACCTCAACTATGAGAGAAAAAATGTGAAAAAAAATTGAAAAAATCATTTTGTATGACTTTTAAAGAATTTATTTGCAAATAATGGTGGAAAATAAGTATTTGGTCACCTACAAACAAGCAAGATTTCTGGCTGTCACAGACCTGTAACTTCTTTTTTAAGAGGCTCCTCTTTCCCCCACTCATTACCTGTATTAATGGCACCTGTTTGAAGTCGTTAACAGTATAAAAGACACCTGCCCACAACCTCAAACAGTCACACTCCAAACTCCACTATGGTGAAAACGAAAGAGCTGTCGGAGGACACCAGAAACCGAATTGTAGACCTGCACCAGGCTGGGAAGACTGAATCTGCAATAGGCAAGCAGCTTGGTGTGAAGAAATCTACTGTGGGAGCAATAATCAGAAAATGGAAGACCTACAGTTGTGATCAAATTTATTCAACCCCCAATGCTGCGAAGGGTTTTATGGAATTCAGTGCACATTTGTAATTGTGTTCATAATGAAATCTTACAAGGACTTGTTAAAGAACTAAATGCAACTAAGATAGCATCAATTTTTTTTTGTCATAAAGTATTAAATGGCCTTTTTGTGATTTCTTCATTGACACAATTATTCAACCCCTTTACGACTACCACTCCTAAGAACAGAGGTTCATTCCAGTGTTTTCCATCAGGTATTGAAAACAACTGTGGATGTCAACGAGCAGCAATCAAGCATGATAAGCACCAATTAGGCAGATTTAAAAGGACTGTGATACTCAGCTCCTTCTAGACATCTACTGGTGTGTTTCCAAGCATGGTGAAGGCAAGAGAATGGTCCCAGAAGACAAGAGAAGAGGTTATTGCTCTTCACAAGAATGGCAATGGATATAAAAAGATTGCGAAGTTGTTAAATATTCCAAGAGACACTATCGGAAGTATCATTCGCAAGTTCAAGTTAAAGGGCACAGTGGAAACGTTACCTGGTCGTGGCAGAAAGAAGATCCTGACCGCGACTGCTGTGCGCTACCTGAAGCGTAATGTGGAGAAAAATCCCCGTGTGACTGCTAAGGAACTGAAAAAAGACCTGTCAGATGTGGGCACTGAAGTTTCAGCTCAGACAATAAGGTGCGCACTGCATAACGAAGACCTCCATGCCAGAACGCCCAGACGCACCCCCTTGCTGACTCCAAAGAACAAGAAAAGTCGACTGCAGTATGCCAAAAGTCATGTGGACAAGCCACAAAGGTTTTGGAACAGTGTACTGTGGTCAGATGAAACTAAATTAGAACTGTTTGGGACAATGGACCAGCGCTATGTTTGGAGAAGGAAGAACCAGGCTTATGAACAAAAGAACACCTTGCCTACTGTGAAGCATGGCGGGGGGTCAATTATGCTTTGGGGCTGTTTTGCTTCTAATGGTACAGGAAAGCTTCAACGTGTGCAGGGTACCATGAATTCCCTTCAGTACCAGGAGATCTTGGAGGAAAATGTGATGGAGTCAGTCACAAACCTGCGGCTTGGGAGACGTTGGACCTTCCAACAGGACAATGATCCGAAGCACACATCCAAGTCCACTAGAGCATGGTTGAACATGAAAGGCTGGAACATTCTAGAGTGGCCATCGCAATCACCAGACTTAAATCCAATTGAGAACCTCTGGTGGGACCTAAAGAAGGCAGTTGCAGTGCGCAAGCCTAAGAATGTGACTGAACTGGAGGCTTTTGCCCATGAAGAATGGGCTAAGATACCCATAGGTCGCTGCAAGACACTTGTGTCAAGCTATGCTTCACGCTTGAAAGCTGTCATAACTGGAAAAGGATGTTGTACTAAGTACTAAAAAATAATGTCACTAGGGGGTTGAATAAAACTGATAATGATGTGAGCACAGTAAAGACATTTGTGGTTATTCCATCATAAATATTATGTTATGTTTGTCTAATTTATAAGTGCCTCTTTGATATAATTGTAAATAAGATGACTGAAATGATCAAAATCAATGTCAAACTGGCCAAAACACTTTATTTCAGTGGGGGTTGAATAAATTTGATCACAACTGTACAAGACCACTACTAATCTCCCTTGATCTGGGGCTCCACGCAAGATCTCAGCCCGTGGGGTCAAAATGATCACAAGAACGGTGAGGAAAAATCCCAGAACCACAAGGGGGGATCTAGTGAATGACCTGCAGAAAGCTGGGACCAACGTTACAAAGGCTACCATCAGCAACACACTACGATGCCAGGGACTCAGATCTTTCAGTGCCAGACGTATCCCCCTGCTTAATCCAGTCTATATCCAGGCACGTCTGAAGTTTGCTAGAGAGCATTTGGATGTTCCAGAAGAGTATTGGGAGAATGTCATATGGTCAGATGAAACCAAAGTAGAACTATTTGGTAAAAACACAACTCGTCGTGTTTGGAGGACAGTGAATGCTGAGTTGCATCCAAAGAACACCATACCAACTGTGAAGCATGGGGGTGGCAACATCATGCTTTGGGGCTGTTTCTCTGCAAAGGGACCAGGACGACTGGCCCGTGTACATGAAAGAATGAATGGGGCCATGTATTGTGAAACCTCCTTCCATCAGCAAGGGCAATGAAGATGAAACGTGGCTGGGTCTTTCAGCATGACAATGATCCCAAGCACACTGCCAGGGCAACAAAGGAGTGGCTTCGTAAGAAACATTTCAAAGTCCTGGAGTGGCCTAGCCAGTCTCCCGATCTCAACCCCATCGAAAACATTTGGAGGGAGTTAAAAGTCCGTGTTGCCCGCCGACAGCCCCAAAACATCACTGCTCTAGAGGAGATCTGCATGGAGGAATGGGCCAACATACCAGCAACAGTGTGTGCCAACCTTGTGAAGACTTACAGAAAACGTTTGACCTCTGTCATTGCCAACAGAGGATATACAACAAAGTATTGAGATGAACTTTTGTTATTGACCAAATACTTATTTTCCACCATTATTTGCAAATAAATTCTTTAAAAGTCAGACAAAATGATTTTCTCAATTTTTTTTTTTGATTTTGTCTCTCATAGTTGAGGTCTACCTATGATGTCAATTACAGGCCTCTCTCATCTTTTTAAGTGGGAGAACTTGCACAATTGGTGACTGACTAAATACTTATTTCCCCCACTGTAAACTTTTCAAGTGTAATTCAAATGCGGAAAGATATTGAAATATCTCAGAGATCACCCAGGACAATTTAGGTCAGGGGTGGCCAACCCATCAGAGACCAAGAGCCACTTTTTTTTACTGTGTTACAGCAAAGAGCCACAACATACACATGGGCACGTTTAAGTCCCTCACACGAATGCCTTTTTCATACTTCTCTACTGTCATCAAACCGTGCACCACGAAGCTGTAGCAGTCTGTCGCCCTCAGAGCTGATAATGTAACTGGGCGATGGCACAGATCGTTTGTGCTGGTGAGAGTGCGGGCCGGCTTGGGAGCCACATGAAACCAGGCAAAGAACCGCAGGTTGGTCACTCCTGATCTAGGTCATTTGAAAGAGGGTTTCTAATATTTGCAAAGGTCTCAAAACACCCAGTGGTCTCAGGTATCATCACCAATAATGTGTCCAGGTCTAGTGATATTTTTTTCCCAAAAACATAGAAAATAAAAGACAAGTACCAATAAGAAACTTAAGTTAATATCATGATGAATGGAACAATAAAACTACCAAATTATTAAAATGAAATTAAAATATTACAAATGCAAAACCTAAAAAAAACAACTAAATAATAAAATAAACTAAAACAAGAACAGTTATAAGTGAACATGATGAAATAAAATGTTTTAATTGACCTGAGAATAAAAAATTTGGCTTAAGAATGTTCTGCATGTTCCAGGTTTCAGGTGCAGTTTTCCAAATTCAGTAAATACAGCCAGTAATGTTAAAGACAGACATAGCTGTGGCCATATTATACACATGTTCAAAAGGTTAATTAATCACTTTTAAAGAAAATTAATGCAATAAAATACCTCTCTCAAGCAGTAGCTGAATGTTGTCCGTGTTATTGACTGTCAAACCATCACTGCATGCCAAAGCATGGAGCAAGGCAGTCTTGCCTGTAAGGAAAAATACAAACTGCTTACCGATTCTAATGAGATCATGGTAGAAAACCCAGTCAATCTCTCTGACAAACTTATAACAGTATTATGAAAAAAGTAGTGTAGATGGTAATTGTAATATATTTTACACAGTGGTTAATTTTTTGTCAGTTTAAAAGTACCATTCTTGTCTTTGGCATTAATATTAGCTCCAAGATCCAAAAGCATACACAGGCAAGAGAGTCTGTCTGCTTCCTCACTGGCAAGGTCCAAAGGACTACTTTCGTGAATCTACAAGTGTAACGGAAAACCACTGGGTTAAAAAAACACAGTATGCTTTTAAAGTGGCTTCTAAAATATCCTAATACACTTACTCTGTCCCTTTTGTCAATTATCGCCCCGTGTTCAACCAGCATTTGCACCATGAGTGGCCTATTCCTCAGAACTGCAATGTGCAGGGGGGTGTAGTAAGACACGGGATCTGTTAGGAATAAGACCATAAGGATGAAGACAAGTGACTAGTCTTTTAATGAAAGGGCCTCTTCCTACTGTCATCTATGAATTCTGATAATTAATCTGATAATCTGATGTGTCAATTATGAACAAAAATATATATAATTTACATGGACATCTGTGTTTCTACAACAGCACGTGTTCAGAACAACTACTACGTGGTTCAGAACAACTTCTACTACGTGGTCCTTTTAACGGTCATCAAATATCAATCTAGACAGCTTAATGTGTAATTCTAATTCTAGAGCTGTTGCGGTTCTGTCAGATTAATACTTGATGCTTATACAGGAAAAATAAATGTCTTACATAGCTTAAACAAGCAAATAAAAATACATCCGTATATAGCAGGGGTGTCAAACTCATTTTCACCGTGGGCCACATCGGCATAATTGTTGCCCACAGAGGGCCATATGTAACTGATAAATGTAACTACTTCTTAATGTTAAATGACTGAATTTATTACTTATTCAAGTTACAAATATTACAGATATATTTGTATAGATGTAAAAAAATGTGTTTGCTCGTTATTATAACATAAATCCTTAAAATTTTCTGGGTTGTGAAATCCACATTACTCCATCAATCAACGATCAAACTATCCAAGTGAATAAAGAAAATATCATCAAATATATCACATTTAATTTGTTCAAAACCTGAAATGTCAAATAACTGAAAATAGCAATTGGGCTTCAAAAATGCTCCCTCTGAAAAAGCCACAGCCACAACAAAGGTAGCTTTTACTGCTACATGGTATGTGGTTGTGAACACATTCTGTTGCGATCGCAGTTTGGCCATTTGTGGTTCTTGATGCCTAATTTTGGCATACTTATCTCCGTGTTTGGTCTAAAAATACCGACGTAGATTTTACTCTTTGACAACTGCCACCCGTAACACAAAAGACATACTGGGTTTTCTCCTTGAAGCACAAACGTATTCGCTTTCCCGTCTTTCTTGAAACACCCTTCAATCTGAATCAAGGTTTCTCTTCCTGTGCATTTTGGGATCATTATTTATATTTCTCAATTACACTTATTGGGGAAAATCTCATCGATATGTAAACACTGCAGTGTTGAGATGCCGTCCCTTCGCGGGTAACAATTATGGGAAATGTAGTTTTTGGTCACTGCATGTATTTGACTTTTTAAAAAATAATAAATTAGGATAATTAGGCTTTTAAGCTCTTGCAGGCCACATAAAATGACACAGGCCTTGAGTTTGACACCTGTGGTATATAGAAATGGTATTTGCATACAGCTGAGCAGAGCGGTTATGTAACTACTTAATAAAGTTATTTGAATAAATTAGACAGACGGACAGACAACTCACCTTCAAAGTTTAGGTCTGCTCCATAACGTAAAAGCACTTTGGCAGGATTCACTCTCCCAAGTTCTGCCACTTTAAAAAGAGAGTAGCTAATTCCCTCCGTAAATACAAATGACTGTGACTCTTTATCAAGTAGCTCCATCAGAGATTTACAAACATCTTCATCACCCCTTAACCTGTACATTATAAAATAAGCATACTTTTAGTTGCGTGTGTAAATGTACATAAATAAATATATACAAGTGACTAAATATACCTGTTGGGGTTTGTTTCCTCTTCCTTCGTTCCTACAATGCACATCACTGCATCCACAAGGGGTTGGTATTCGTAAATTATTCGTCTGAAGCCGTGCAAAAAGGGCATTCTCTCTATTGTGTTTTTTCACACTGAAACAGACAAATTCAGCAAAGAAAGCAACAATAACTCTAAATGGTTATACAGAAAGGGTCAATATGCTAACGTTAAACTGTTAGCTAGAATTCTAAGATAATGATAGGCTGATAAGTATACTAGACTAGTTGTCGCAAATAAGACAAACCATGAAACGACCACAAATTCAACAGATTGAAGGCTGCTAAAAACAGCTTGCTAGTCAGCTAACGTTACTAGCGCCGTCCAGGTAAACTAAGCTAACAACCTAGTTAGCTAACTAGCAAGCCAGATGGGTTCAAGGTTTGTTGCTTTAAAACAAGCCTAGAAACACACATTTGCAGAAACTATTTCCATATTATTGAACCAAATCATCGCCGGCATCATTATCGTCCACATTCATATTTTGAAAATCATTAAATATATATATATACATATACATTTTTAAATTTTAAAATAACGTACACGGGGCAAATCAGGATGTACCGCTAAATTTCCTTCATTTCCTCAGTCAATACCCGATTTGGACTACGCATGCGCGAAACTGAACGTAATTTCCGATAAGTCTTACAGCTGAATCCGAAATGCCGTACTTAAGCAGTGGATTTCAATGCAGTCCGTTCTGCTCAGGCGTTAAAGTAGTGTGATCTTTCAGTAGGTGACTCCAGAGCCGCGACATCTCCGTTCACTCCAATGGACCCGTTTGATTACAGCAATGGCGGATCGTGGAGCCTGTCAATAGTTCCCGGAAGTTAGCAGCAAATACGAGCAGCGCAGTCAAACTGGAGCAGTGGACCATCTGTGATACACTTTTACAGGTTAGTACGCTTAAAAAATCATATTGCGTATTATAAGGACATCAGTATCATATTAACGTGCATTTAAATGTGTATTAAAGCATTTTAGTGAATTATCCACCTCTTAATAAGCATGTTAAATGTTATAGTACAGTATGATATATGTAATCATATGTAACCATACTAGACTTGTATTCTATTATTGTATTATTTATGTTGTATTTAATTTATCTTGTTAGTGTATATTAGTTGCCTGCTGTGGGATAATTGGGTGCTGACCATGATGAGATCCCATCCAGCAAATTTATATGGGCCCCATGTGGGGTTTATGATGGGCTAAATGATGGGCCCCAACAAGGTTACCCATTTCGGACCCAACACATTTTGTCCTCAGTCTCCATGTGGGCCCCAGGAGCAGCAGCCCATATGGGTTAATGACAGGTTTAAAATGGGTACAGTGTGGGACCCTAATGGGTAGGATATGTTGGGTTCATATGGGCCCTTCATTTAGAACCCAAGCGGGTTTTATATGGGTGCAAGATCGGCACAGGCTGGGCCCTTCATGGGCAAATAGGGCTGAGGACACCTGGGGCCCTTATGTGCTCTGTATAATGGGCCCCATCAGGGTAGCCCATTCTGAAGCCCTCCTCTTTTTGTACTCGGTCCCCCTGAGGGCCCCTTATGCAGCAGCCCATTTGGGTTAATGACGGGTACAAGATAGATACAGTAAGGGACCATAATGGGTAGCATAAGTCAGGTTTATATGGGCCCTTCTTTTGGAACCCAAATGTGTTGCATATGTGTCCACTGTAGGTACAGATGGGTATAAGTGTGGAATTAAAGTGGACAGAATGGGCCTGTATGGGCAGCACAGTTCAATTTCACACAGGTGTACTACAAATGGGACAATCTTGGGCAAACTGAACTGGTACTAATCCATGGTGTAATAAGCAATCATTTCCAGAATGTAGTCATACTCATAAAACTATAGATATTTAATATCTATAATACATTACAATACAATACATAGTACAAATACATTTTTGCTTTAAACATATTTATTATAAACAGCAAAACACTGGTTAAGAAATAACACTTAAAAGAAGTATTAACATTGTTTAAAAAGCCCAACACAGTGCAAATACTCCAATAAATATTTCAGAAGTAACATTTCATTTTTAACACCAAAATCATTTAGGTTTTTACCTTTAAGCATTGTTCAACGACTCTCAAAACTCTATAAAACATTCTACATTCCTATAACTGTTCTTCCTATAACTAAATTCTTTTCTCAAACACAGATGACATAAAACACATCGTTCTACATACTGTCCATATGATCTTTTCAAGGATTGTCATTACCGTTTTCAGAATTTCTGTGCTCAACAAAATTTCTGCGCTGTGCTCTAATGGCACGATTACCTCCACGATCACGAGCACCACTGAACCACTTAGAAACTGCCCTTTCTGCATCCTTTCTGTTTATGTTGTGGGTTAATGCATTCCTCTTAAGGGCACCTTGTTGAGAAAGACAAAAATAGAAGAAGGAAGAGAAAGGGTTAGCATTCTAAAGTTAAAGGTGTCAATTCCAGGTTCAGAGATTAAAAGTCCTCACCAGGATTTTGCTCAGGCTTCCTGGATTGTGTTGATTCCACTAATTTTACCTGGATTGCTAATTAGAAAATCTAGCAAGCTTGAGCAAAATCCTGGTGAGGACTTTTAATCTCTGAACCTGGAATTGACACCACTATCTAAAATTAAATAATTTCACTCTGCAAACCTTCAAAGAATAAAAAAACACATGTTTCAATGAAAAATGCAGACATTTAAACCGCTTTGTTACCTTCTAAAAATGCTACACACTGCTGCAGTTTGTGATTTAAAATGTTAATATCATTATTTCTAACTCGATGCGATGCGTGACGCACCTCTGCCTTTTATCCAAGCTGGAAGAACTAATAAACATGCCAACCATGCTTCTACCACAAGTTCGACAGCGCTACCATTTACAGTCGGATGTGCTGATGCAGCAATTGTGAGAACTTTACTGTGAGATTTGTGCTCCAGAGGACTGGGACCTAATGTTTACAGATCAAATATGATTATATTATGCAGACCTAACCAAATCTAAATTCAGGAAATTTTCATGAAAGGCAAAGTGGAGCAATACTAGTGATATTGGGACTTTTTTTGCTCTCTATAATAGTTGGCTTGGCAGTGTAACCAAGGTTACCCAACACACCAGATCCATCAAATATATCTGCCCCTTAATAAACCCCTCCCTGAATTGGATGCTTTAGAGCAAGAAATCACTCAAATGTGCAGGACAGGAGGTTCTCTAGGACTGACTGACAGACCCATATTACAGTACTTCTTACCATAAAACACTTCAAACAGACGAAGACCTTGGAACTGCCTCTTCCCGTGTCGCCCAACAAAATTGTACTGACAAGCCAGTTCATTTGCCATGAGAAAAGCCATCATTCTTCTTGTTGCTTCGTCAACAGTTCGGCCACCTATTTCACTCAGGACACAAACCTGGGAAGAAGAGGGGAGAAAAAAAAAGAAAAAAGTGTAAGTAACAAAAATTACTGATGATGCGGTTAAAAATATAAAGAAATAGTTCATAAAAATGCACACAATTAAAAAATGAGTGATCTATTTGATCTAATAAAATTAACTGTTGATTTAAACTATGCAGACTTGATAAAATATTAACTTTAGATGTCAACATTTATGCATTTTCATAAATTTTTCAACTTTCTTTTAAGGAAGAATATTTAACATCTTCATACAAAAAAACCCTCAGTGATGAATTATAAAACATGGTTAACATTTTATGAAATCAGATTTGTTTTAATTTGATCACATTTTCATCATATCAAAAACAATTTATTACTCAATGTTTAATTCACATGCATTTCTATCAACACATTATTCATTAGTCTAATTTCTTACTTCCATCTATCCCCAAATTGGATTTGAAGCATTATGGAGAACATTTAATCAGAAACTTTAAAGAAAATATTTTAAAATATTTCTTACCACATTCTTCAGAAATTCCTGATCCTCTAATTCTTGTTCCACTGCTAGGACATCATCGACAGTTTTTAGTGGAAAAGCTGCACCCTCTGGTAGTGTGGGAGTTCCACTGCTAGGAGTATGTCTTGTCCTGCTGCCTAAGAAGAGTGTGTAGCATTCTTCCATGTACATTCAGTGTTTCTTTTATATCTTCAAGTATCGTAAGAACTCTGACAATCAAACCATCATGTCTCATATGTGATGTTTCAACAAGAGGTGTATCCCTTGATGTCTGCAGTGGGGTTCGAAGTGGAGTCATGGGAGAAGGCCTTGTATCATCTCTTTGTGTAAGGGCAGAGAGAAGCTTCCTAGGTGGCTGAGGTGGTGGTTTAAAGACTTCACTTGTGTCTTCTTCAGATTCTGAGCTGGATAGCTTCCTTTTCTATTGTTGAACAGAAAATGGTCAGTAAACCTTGACATTTGAAAGCGGTTTTAATTGCAATAACCCACAGTAGGAATACACAATTTACTCTGATTTATATAGTTAGAATATCTTAATTCACTCAATCCAGATCACCAATTAACTACTATGCCTGTTACCAAGCAATCATATGTGCTCAGCTACACTATAAACACAATCAAAATAATGCTAAAAATGTTATCCAGGCAGCTCCTATTACCAATGTAAAAAACTAAATTATAGCACGCTAAACAGTTATTAATATTCTGAGAGCGTCTCCGCCCCCCAGTTTTAGATTACATTTCCCAAACACTTTAGCCAGTTTGTTCGTTGCATTCAATTAAACTTTGAGACTCTTTGCTTAACTTTAGGTTCCGTTCTAGTGCTTCCTGTGAAGGAAAATTAATTATTCATCGTTATTAACACAGACACAACTGAAATGAAACAACTGTGATCTGTGCAACACAAAGAGTTCAGCAAACACACACACGTTCAGCTGTTTCCTTATTACTCACCAGAATCACTGCAATATTTTATTTGTCATAAACACAGGAAGGTGATTAGAGAGTATTTGTTTCATATAACATATCGGAGTATATATCACAAAATATTACACAATGACCATTGTTTCCCCAGCATCGTGTTGGCCTATCCCACAGTATGGCCTAAAGATTTATCACACACTTTTCCAGCCAATGCCTTTCCACACCACAGTGTCCACTCACCTTCACTAACCAGGCATGCAATGCATGCTTACAATGCTCTAACTAAAAATTTGGCAAACTCAATGGATCTGTGATGATATGAAAACAATAAATAAACCCTGATAAAAAAAACACAATGGATCTGTAATTATGATGAAGTGGCTCAACAAAGAAAAGCATAAAGGGCACAAAAATCAGTGCAATATTATGCACTAAAAAATATAAAGGCACATCAAAATGACCCTACTGTTCTGCGAAGTTACTTAATTGTAACTCATATAGCAGAACAGTTAAACAATATGTTGATGCCTCTAATGTTTCTGTGCATTATGTGGGATATATAGTATGAGAGAGAAAAAAGCCAACTTGCCTTCTTCTCCGTGGTCCTCTCTCAGCCTCTGAATCTGTCTGAAGATCTGATGTCATCTCTGCTTTCTTGAGTTTCTCCCTGGCTTGTGTATAGCTCACTACAATGGTGGTTAAAAACATGGACATGATTTTGAACCATAATGTTAAGAGATGCTAGATTAAATGAAAAGAATTAGGCAAGTAAGTAGCCTCAAAACATACTTACCTGCCTCTCCCAAAACACGAATACGATACCTCTCCCAGTTTTCCTGAGGGTTGGTACAGTCCCTGACAGCTTTGTTGACATCTTTGTGTCCAACTGGCCAGTAGCATTCATTTTTTTCTGGTCCATGAAGCCACTTGTTTGGAATAATGGCAACTGTTCCTCCTTCTCTGAATTCAACAACTGCAAACGTCTGCATTGCAGTGTTTAGCAATATGCAGCTGGCAGAAGGAACAATAGTAAGTCAAAAAAGTGCAGGGGAAAGTGATTTAACAGTCATGAAGCAAAGGCAAGGCAACAAAACAATCTCGAAATGGTAAAAGAATGATTTTTCTGGTGACGTCAGTTACAGAAAGAACTTGCAGCTGATCAGTGAGTCCCGATACCATTTTGATCCCAAGACATGAGGAATCCAAAGGGTGGTTAAAAAATGGTTTGTATTTGTCAAAATATTGACATACAACATATGTTGTTCCAGATGGAGACTGTAGAATGTTTTTAACAAGTGCAACTCTTCCACTGTGCTCAAAACAGTTGTTTCCTGCTGAACAAGAGATAAATGTGTCTTTGTCTCTATAATCCTTGTACTGCAAGCAGTTCTCATAACCTGATGGTACAGGTCCAGTGGGATGACATCTGTAATGTTTTTCATTTGCATCTGTGCATGTCCTCCTGCGGACTTTGTGTCTCTCATTTACGCGCCGAACAATCTGTTGAACAGGATTTTGAGGACGCTTCACCATTTTTTTTAGTTTACCCAAGAAGTTCTCATAAGAAAAACATGACACATTATCTAGAGAGCCAAATCTTCTGGCATCCTGAGCCAAGTGAATCAAAGAGTGTGCATTGTACACCACAAATTCTTGTCCATATAAATGAGAAAAATTCTCAACAAAGTATTTCAGGAGGTTTTCCGAATAGTCACAATATTGTACACAAAGTGTGGGGCTAAGAAGGATCCTTACTGACACAGACAACACTAAGAAGTTCAGATACTTATCGTTTGGTAAGTTATTACATAATACAGGGCCAGTATAAAGCAAAAACTGCCTAAATTCAGTGGCTTTCCATTGTGCAACTTCTAATAAAGATCTGGGTCTTCTGCAAAATGTCCATGGGAAGTGCTGTCGTGCAAATTTCATTTGTTCTGAAATAACGTTAAGAAGACCAACAGACACTCTGCATCTCAACGGACCTTTCAGCCACAAATATATTAGTTTTCTAACCACTCCTAAACAGATCAATCAAGCACAAATGTGGTTACTAAACCTATCCCAAGATCAATCAGTGGAGACACAGCTGTATGGTGCTCTTGGTCTTCCATTTCGGCAAACTGCCTATCTGATCTTAGTGGTGCAGAAATTTCAGGATAGCTCATTCTACCATTAATGTAAACTCCTTTCTGAGTACAACGTTCACATGAGTAGTACCCTGTATGTCCCTTGATACATTTAATATATGCCCTAGCAGGTGCATCACAAACAAAAGCAGTGGGTACAGCAATTGAAAAATGCTTCCCATTAAAATCCAAGCCAGTAAGACAGGCAGATTTTACATCATCTATAAATGCTTGCAAATATTCCTGAACAGAAGATGGCTTGGAGACTCCTGAATATAAGCCAATCAAAAAAGGATGGCTTTTTGGCACACTACTGAGCTTTCCAAGTATGGGCCACAGCTGCACATTGGAGCTTTTAAATAATGGTAGTCCGTCAATATTTATGTGAAACGATAATGAATCGGGCAGTTTGTGAAGTTCATGATGCATCAATTCAGAAGCAATTGCACTGGCCAAACCAAAATGATAATAGGATCCTCCTGCAATATGTTTGACTTCATGTCTCTGTGGTGTTGAAAGTAAAGTCCTTGGGTCTTTTGGGAGGTCCAGGCCTGTCTGTCTAAGAATTTTAAGCAAATCAAACAAGGCACTGTGTGAAATATTATGGGCAGTAACCCATTCTGTTAACTGACTCCTCAGATGACTTTCAGAGTCTGAAAAATTGCACTCAAGACTGCAGACATCTTTGAGAGTATGTACAATGGGTTGATCCAGTTCAGGAAGGACATCTGCAGATACAACAACACTTTCAAAATTTTCAGTTCTGGCGATTTGGTGCTGTTCATCTGCCCTGGATATCTGTTTTGCAGGTGTGATGCTCTCACTTTCAGAACCAGACTGACAGTCAAGAGCTTTCAAATGTTCTTCAACTTTAGCTCTGATCTTTCTACGCTTGGTCCGTGAACAACACATTAAGACATCTTCCATTGCCGCTGGCAAATAAAAAACAAACAAAAAACTAACAACATATGCACACCATTTGTTACAGTTGCATATAATTACATAATATATTAAAATCACTTAATCACTTATTATTACTGCAATTCTTATGCATAAATATGTTTGTAACATGTGTAAATCTATTCTGACAGACATTTGGGGTTTGTATTCTTTCAACATTAACAAAATAGCGACAGTATACATGTTAATCCAAAAAAATATATAGCTTTATTTACAAATTATTTAGAAGTTACGTAAAATATAACACACTGCTCATGAACTGTGTTCAAAGTAATGAGAATCTATGAGTCGCTACACTCGAATAAAAAGGTACAAAATTGTCACTGAGATGGTACCCCCAAGGGTACACCTAATTATAGTGCTCGAAAAGCACTATATTGTTATCCCCAATTTACGTTTGGCGAACGTAAAATGTTACCGGGGTGTGTAAAACGGACACAGCGAGAAAAAAGACAGTCTAAATAGTCGTTTGAACTAACCTAGTGAAAACCGGGATATTAAATGAATTTTATTTTTTTTGCCGGGACCGAATATTAAAAAGAAGGAAAACCGGGACAGCCCGGGGAAACCGGGACAGGTGGCAACACTAACTTAACGTGCAGACTGTCTCTGTTCAAACTGTGTTTTGTAGGTCAAATATGGTCATAAACTAGCAGGCTAGGTAGCTAAGTATCTTTAACCTACATTTAGAAACTGTCAAAAGTAACTCACGAAGGCTACTATATCCGAAATTCCAAAGGTAGATAACATTATTTCAAAGCGAACTTGCTTGCAGAGCTAAAGCAAAAACTACCACCCTAGCTAGCTAGGAACATTTAATAAACGCTATCTGGGACTGTCAGCTAATACTTAGTAAACCCATTAAGCAACTCCTGTCCACGGAAGAATCTTCTACCGTTAAGTTCTATGTAATATACCAAATAATATTAATTTCTTTTTGGAAATAGTAACACAAACATTTACCTGTAAAATGTACGCTCTGTCTGAGGGAGACGGTCTGTCAACTGAAGAAAGAAAAAAGCGCATGTCACATCACACAACCAACTGGACTCAAATACCCAGAATTCCTCACTCTCCCCAGCCCAAAGTGCCATAATAAGATCATCATCACCGGATTATTGATTTCACCTGCAAGTCTGTCCCTCTGTTATTTAAGCCCCTTTCCCTTTTCATTAGTTGCGAAGTATTGCCTCAGTTCTCATGTGTGCATACCAAGCGTTTCCACGGCTACAGTTCTGGTTCCGACTTCTGCTTGTGTCCTGGTATCTCATTCCTAGCCCGCTCCCTCGGATTTGGTTGCCTGATACTCCTGCCTGTTCCCGGAGTTTTGTGTCATCAGGACTACTTTACGTTTCTGTGTACCTATTAAAAGACCTGTTGATCTGCACGCGTCTCTCCGACTTTGTATCGTTACAGAATACTTCGCCTCTAAGCAGATGGCAGATCAAGAGTCCCTGAAACTGGCCGTCTCCACGCAGGGACGTATGCTCGGCCAGCACCAACAACTGCTCGAGGAAGTCAGTCTGTCCATGAATGTGGTGGTGGAACAACAGACCGAGCACCGGGCTCAAATGGCTGGTTTAGGACAGACCATGCAAGAGATCACGTCTCAGCTCCAATCCCTGTCGCTCTTTGTGCAGAGAGAGGTGTCATCTGAACCGGCCGTCCCTGATGATTCTCAGCACGAGCCCCTATCCGTAAGCAAACCCGAGAAGTATGACGGCGCCCCTGAGCAATGTCGAGGGTTCTTGCTGCAGTGCTCTCTGTATTTCTCCGGTAACCCCAGCTCTGACCAGGAACGAATCAAGTTCTTCATCTCTCGGCTTACCGGTAAGGCTCTGGATTGGGCTACAGCAGTTTGGGATACGGTTCAGAGTATGGCATATAGTGAATTTTTGTCACAATTTAAGGCTGTATTTGATCATCCCTACGAAGGTAGAGCATGTGGAGAGAGGCTCCACAGATTGAGACAGGCGAATCGCTCTGTAGCTGACTATGCCAGGGAATTCCGCACTATTGCGGCAGGTAGTGGCTGGAACGACCCTGCTCTTATCGTGGCGTTTCGTAATGGTCTCAACGCGGAGGTTTTACACGAACTAGCCTGCCGAGATGATGACCTTACGCTGGATGGACTCGTTGCGCTAGCCATTCGTCTAGACCAATTCATCAGAGAACGTCGAGTCAAAAGAGCCGGTTCACGTCCTTATGTTCAACCTGCACAGTCCATTACTGATGTCAAAGCCATTCCGCGTCTGGAGAATTCACCAGAGCCCATGCAGTGCGACTCTGCTCGTCTCACAGCCGAGGAGAGAGGAAGGCGCTTAAGAGAGGGTTTGTGCTTGTATTGCGGTCAAGCGGGGCACACCATACGTACATGCCCTGTACGCCCTCTGCGTTACCATGCTCCTAGTGAGGAGACCAGGTCCTTGTCGCGTACGACAGTGGTGAGTTCAACTGAAAGTCAGCTGGTGTCAAAGTCTTTGACTATACCTGTCGTTATTCACTCTGAGTCCCCTCGTTATCTTACAGCCCTTATAGATTCCGGTGCAGAAGGAAATTTCATACAGGCGAGGCTGGTCGAGGAGATGGGAATCCCTACCCGACCTCTGTCACGACTCCTCAAAGTAGCTGCCTTGGATGGGGATCCTGTTGGTTTGGGAGTTGTTTCGCTTTGTACGCAACCTATTAAACTCCACACTAGTAGCCTGCACTCTGAAACGGTGTCATTTCTCGTGCTCGAATCGGTATCTTATCCCATCATTCTTGGTTTACCCTGGCTAGAAAAACATAATCCTAATATATCGTGGACAACACGAGACATCACCAGTTGGTCGCCTTACTGTTTTTCGCACTGCCTAAGCCTTGAGTCTATACGTGCATGTTCCACTAGTATTGAAAGCCCTAGCGATTATCCTGCCGTTAAGATTCCAGAGGAATATCGCGATCTCTCTGCCGTCTTCAGCAAAGAAAAAGCCACACAGTTACCACCTCATCGTCCTTATGACTGTGCCATCGACTTGAACGAAGGGGCAACGTTTCCCAGTGCACGGGTTTACCCACTCACGCAGGAGGAGGAACGAGCTATGGAGCAATATATAAAGGAGTCGCTCAAGCAAGGTTTTATTCAGCCATCCACCTCGCCTCTGGCTTCTGGCTTCTTTTTTGTTAAGAAAAAAGACGGAGGTCTACGTCCATGTATCGATTATAGGAATCTCAATCAGATATCTAAGAAATATCCTTACCCTCTTCCATTAATCCCCTCAGCACTCGAACAGCTTAAAGAGGCCAGGTACTTCACTAAGCTTGACCTCCGTAGCGCTTACAATTTAATTCGCATTAAGGAAGGAGACGAATGGAAAACTGCCTTTGTCACCACTAGGGGGCATTATGAGTACAGAGTTATGCCATATGGCCTTAGTGTGGCTCCATCAGTGTTTCAGTCTTTCATTAATGACGTACTTCGAGATTTTATTGGACGCTTCGTCATTGCTTACATAGACGACATTTTGATTTATTCCAGTGACATGGTTTCTCATGTGCAACAGGTTAGGTCGGTGCTTAAGAGACTCTTGGAAAATCACTTGTACGTGAAGGGAGAGAAGTGTGAATTCCACCTTACTTCAGTCTCATTTTTGGGGTATATAGTTAACCAAGGGGGCATTACCATGGATGACAGTAAGGTTGAGGCTGTGCTTCAGTGGCCACTCCCTACTTCAGTTAAGAAGTTGCAGAGTTTCTTAGGGTTTGCCAATTTCTATAGACGTTTCATTAGGAATTATGGTACTGTTGCTGCTCCCCTCACTGCTCTACTTAAGGGCTCTGTCACCACGCTTCGTTGGACCCCGGAGGCTAGACAGGCATTTGACAAACTCAAGAGGGCATTCACCACAGCCCCGGTACTCAGGCATCCCAACCCTTCACTACCTTTCGTTGTCGAGGTGGACGCCTCCAGTGTTGGCGTGGGAGCCGTTCTGTCGCAGAGGGATGTCCACTCCAGGCTCCGCCCCATAGCTTATTTTTCTCACAAGTTATCTCCAGCGGAAAGAAATTACGGCATTGGAGAGAGGGAGTTGCTGGCCATTAAGTTGGCATTGGAGGAGTGGAGACATTGGCTGGAGGGAGCTAATCATCCATTTTTAGTACTATCCGATCACAAGAACCTAGAATATCTAAAAACAGCCAGACGTCTCAATGCACGACAGTCCAGGTGGTCGTTGTTTTTCTCACGTTTTCAGTTCAAAATCAGTTATCTTCCAGGCCGACGTAACGCTAAGGCTGATGCTCTGTCCCGCCTATCCCAGGAGAGTGATGAGGAGGAGGAGACCAGGGAGGAATTAATTCTTCCTCCGCACGTGCACTTGTCATCCATCAGGTGGGAGATAGATGAAAAAATTGAGCGACTACTCCAGGAGGTAGAGGTTCCACCTGAGTGTCCCGCAGACAGGACATTTGTCCCCATCTCCTGTAGGGAGCAGCTTATCACATGGGCTCACTCCTCTCCTACAACAGGTCACCCAGGGGAGACACGAACACGACAACTGTTGTCCAGCCGGTATTGGTGGGAGTCGTTGGTCACAGATGTGCACCGGTTTGTCGCGTCTTGTTCTACCTGCAGTCAGAGTAAAGTGCCTAAAACCTTACCTGCAGGCAAACTCATGCCTCTCCCAGTTCCAGAGAGACCTTGGTCACACATTGCTGTGGATTTTGTGACAGACCTGCCTTGTTCCTTAGGCAACACGGCAGTCCTAACTGTTGTGGATCGCTTTTCACGTGCTGTACGTTTCATTCCGTTCGCTGCTCTACCCACTGCTTTCCAGACTGCTGAAGCACTGTTTAGCCATGTATTTCGTGTCTTTGGGATTCCAGAGGATATTCTGTCCGACAGGGGCCCCCAATTCATCTCCAAAGTGTGGTTTGCATTTTTTAAACGCATAGGGGTGGCTGTCAGCTTGACTTCAGGTTACCATCCCCAATCCAATGGTCAATGCGAACGGATGAACCAGGAGCTGGGCAAATTTTTGAGATGTTTTTGCATGAACAACCCTACTGATTGGTCCAGATTTTTGCCGTGGGCAGAGATGGCACAAAACTCTCTTACCAGTTCTGCTACGGGTATTACCCCATTTGAGTGTGTTCTAGGGTTCCAACCACCCATGGCCCCCTGGTCTCCTTCTATGTCCAACATACCTGCAGTGGATGACTGGATGGGACGCAGTGAAAGGGTGTGGGAGGAGACACACAAACGGATAGAGCAGGTATTGCAACGACAGAAGAGGCAAGCCGACCGGCGCAGAGGAGAGACTCCTGTATACAAGCCTGGTGATCGGGTATGGGTATCTACACGTAACTTCCGCTCAGCAGATTCCTGTCGTAAGTTAGGACCCAAATACACGGGCCCTTTTGAAATCGACAAACGTATTAACGAGGTTACCTACCGTCTCAAGCTACCTAGTCACTGTCGTATGTCACGTTCATTCCATGTGTCTCTATTGAAGCCAGTCGTTCCAGGGCCTTTGGGAGTGAACCTATCTCCAGATGTTCCTTCCCTTCCCATCATGAGCGAGGAGGATCCCATCTATGCTATTAACCTCATTCTGGATTCTAGGAGACGAGGCAGTAACCTGGAGTACCTCATTGATTGGGAGGGATACGGCCCAGAGGAGAGGAGGTGGGTCCCTCGGAAGGACGTACTGGCCCCAGGGCTCCTGGCGGACTTTCATGCCCGCTATCCACACAAGCCAGCCCCTCGTCCCCGGGGCCGCCCTTGCAAAAGATCCGTTGGTGGTGCTGCGGGAGATGGTCGGCGTCCAGGCCGCTCTCGTTCTACTGCCGTCCCGGACGCCTCGGGGGGTGGTACTGTCACATCACACAACCAACTGGACTCAAATACCCAGAATTCCTCACTCTCCCCAGCCCAAAGTGCCATAATAAGATCATCATCACCGGATTATTGATTTCACCTGCAAGTCTGTCCCTCTGTTATTTAAGCCCCTTTCCCTTTTCATTAGTTGCGAAGTATTGCCTCAGTTCTCATGTGTGCATACCAAGCGTTTCCACGGCTACAGTTCTGGTTCCGACTTCTGCTTGTGTCCTGGTATCTCATTCCTAGCCTGCTCCCTCGGATTTGGTTGCCTGATACTCCTGCCTGTTCCCGGAGTTTTGTGTCATCAGGACTACTTTACGTTTCTGTGTACCTATTAAAAGACCTGTTGATCTGCACGCGTCTCTCCGACTTTGTATCGTTACAGCGCAGGAGGGAATCTCACTCACTCACACACACACACACACACACACTCTCTCTCTCTCTCCAAGTTAATTAAAACTTTACAGTCGTGTAAAAATGCTAAAAAGTGCTTTTCATTGATTTAATGTTAGTTTTTACAAAGTATAAAAAACATTTTAGGCTGTCTAAAATCCAGCTATGCCAACGGTTAGCCCAACCACACTTAATGTTTTCCCATGTGGGACCCAACCAAAACCCATCAGATAGCCCACAATAAACCTACCTGGGAAAGCCCATGTGAAACCCAGTTAGTTAAAAGCTAGTTTCATGGGTTGCCCAAGCAGTGCCCAAACATAGCCCACGCAATTGCCCACTAGAGACCCAAGTGGGCTGTCCCATATAAAACTACACACTTTGAATGGGAAGCCCAAGTGGTACCCAGTCACAGCCCACATATTTGCCCACTTTGAGCCCAAGCCCATCTTAAGCCCGATAAACCCAGGTAAATCCCATGTGGGGCCCACTTGAACATGCTGGCTGGGATTGTGTCTCCTCACTAGCCATGTTCTCTCTTTGTTCAATCTCACTTTCCCTTCTCTCTGTATCCTCATCCCTTATTTCCTCAGTTTTTGAAACTGGTGTATATAAAATACATATACTATTTAGTGTGATTAAGCTTTAAATATTCTATCACTTAAAGAAATAACATAATTATTAGGAGTTCGTACTTATTATACCTGTGTCAACACTATAGCTGTGCTCAGCAGCTATAGGCCCTGTCTTTACAGGTCCAGTGGTGCATCGTAGTGCAGGGCTTCCTCTTTCTGAGTCAGACCCGTAGCCAGGGGGGATCGAAGGGTTCGTTCGACCCCCCCCCCAACCCCCACACCCTCCCTCCGTACACACATGCCCCTCAAGATAGGTAGGCTATTCAATGAATGAATTGTTAATCTCCAGTGAATATACAGACGAACAAATAAGGACAGCAACAACAGACTCACAACAAACTTATAACAATGTTGCCAACTCTCACGCAATGAGCGTAAGACACATGCATTTGACTGTCTTCACACGCTCACACACCATACATCCGATTTCTCACGCTGAAAAAAAAATCTAGTTTATTTATCTCCGATCTACATCTATGATTCAATGAGTTACTAGTTCACTCTGGCGCCAACCACTGGTGATCGATCGCTTTAGGCGCAGCATAGAGGAAACATATAAGACATAACAACGTTTGACAACCCCCCCCCCCCCCCCCCCGCCCCCAAATCAAATCTCAGTCCTAGTGATTTTGAAAAGTTGGCAACCTTGCTTATAATGAATAAAATATGTGTAAAATAAAAGGTTTGAAGTGTGCTCGTGTATTTAGGGGGTATTGGAGTAGAGAGCCAAATGAAGTCCACTTTTGGGGGAAAAAGATCCCCCCATCACAATGCTGGCTACGGGCCCGTGAGTGCGGGGCGATGTACAAAAATGGTGGGAACAGTATCTGCTCTCAGCCTAGTCTTGCCCTGTTTGGTTTTGATGAACTGGGGGGTGTTCCAAGAAGCGGGTTAAGCGAGAAAACCCGGGTAAGGTAACTCAGAGTTCACGGAAACTTGAGGTTTTCCGTTCCAGAAACCGAGCTTAGAGAGAACCGGAGTCAGTTACTATAGCAACTTATGCTCTGAAGCTAACCTGCTCGCTGGCAGGTTAACTTGGACCTGACCCAGAGTTACAAACACGTCATCATGACGCGTCCTTTCCTCGAAGATCATGTGGATATTGAAACTCAGTTTATTCGCTGAGTTCTTCGTCGGGAACGCCTTATAAAACCCCGAATAGACATAGGCCTACTATCATTTTCGGATTATTTTTTAATGAACATTATCGTTTTTCAGCACAATCCAATACTTACATCAATAAAATTATTAAGCGTCACATTTCAAATATTACACATCGCGGATCAGCCCTAAATTCTCTCCAGATTGTTATACATCGCTCTTCGTTTTTTGCTAGTGGAAGTTTTTTTTTTATAGTGTAGAAGATGCGGGATCTGTCAGCAAAGCTACTGTATGTCGGTCTGTCCGAAAACTATGTCTGGCATTAAACTGACTAGTGCCCAGTTTTGTGGTGTTTCCTGTTCCTGCCAGTTATGGACATCAAAGAGGAATTCCACAGCATCGTTGGTTTGTCTTTAATTCACACGGACAATAAAGAAATTAAGCAAAGGAGAAGCAGTATATAACAAACTTAATTCCATTTACATTTTAAGGATTTCCTAGAGTGGTTGGCTGCATTGATGGAACCTACACATGCTACCTGTTCCAGCACCATTAGAACATGAAGGCGATTACATAAACAGAAAATCCATCCATAGCATTAATGTACAGGTACTAACCTTTATAATACTTAATGAATAATGTACTTATCTTTAATGGTACCAAAACTAACGTAGCTATTGCCACCAGCCACTTTCCCTCAAACTGGACATATATAGACTTACCTCCCCCTGACTATATCTCAGATTTGCCACCAGTTCAGAGACCAGTCCACCAGCCCTTTGGCACCATGCACCATGCACTTTATCCCTGTCCCATTTACCTACCTCACACACACTGTACATACTGTACTTATATTTTTATATTTCATACCTTATACTGTTATCTATTTTACATTTTTTTACCTTGCTTATTTAATGTCTATTGCCTGGCTTGCACCATGACCGTCTTGCACTATGTTGTCCTGCACTATGTTGTATGTAATTGCTGCTGTGATATTTTGTAGTATGTAATTGCACTGAGGCCTAGCCTAAAAGTGTTTCATTGTGCTGTACAACCCTGTTTCAGCATAATGATAATAAAGTTGAATTGAATTGAACTGACCGTTCTCTCCATCAAGATCATATGTGATGCTTCCCACCTCATCACAAATGTTGAAGCCAGATGGCCTGGATCCGTGTATGATTCCACACTGTACAACAAATCTGAATAGAGTAGGCCTGAGGTAGTGCAGTGTAATAGTTAAATCAGTGTAATGCAGTGTAATAGTTAAATCATTGCAAACCCTAGTGTGATTATAGGACACTATGACGGCCTCCTTCATGGAGACAGAGGGTATCCCTGCCTGTCCTATAGGCCTACCTTATGACTCCCTATTCAGATCCTGCACCTGGACCACAGTCCCGCTACAATCAGGCCCACAGCAAAACCAGGGCAAGAATTTAAATGACCCTAGGAATCCTCGAGGCCAGGTTCCAGTGCCTGAAGGGGCTCAGAGTAAAGGCCCATTCACACCCTACGGTAATTACGGATACGGACCCTTTCGTCCGGTTCCGGAGGTCGTTTCATCCGTCAGTGGGTCCGTTGCCAGAGCGCTTACGAATCCGTAGTAACGGAGCAATATAAACCGCAAATCAGGGGGCAGTAGAGAGTCAGAAGCATCGGGCGTACACCAATTCGGGAAAATCAATGAAGAAGAGTACTGGACTTTAAAAAATGACGCTCGAGTTAGAAGAGAAACTTTGCGAGTTGGTTAGAGGCTACATTCTGCTACGGTGCCAGGTCATCGCGATAAACAGCGATGCAAAAACAGCTGGGAGGAGATTGCTGGTGCGCTGGTGCCGGAAATTTGACTATACTGCCCTCTAGAGGATGTATTAAAAAAAATCATAACAACGTTGGAAACGGAAAGAGGTATAGTGGCCCCCTACGGAGGCTACGTTTGGTACGGACGGACGAAATTCGTCCGTGTCCGGAGGTATAAAGCAGGCTTACCCCCTGATAGGGTGTGCCACATAATAATGGCATATGTGGTATTACACAACATTGCAACCATCCAGGAAGAGCGACAGCCTACCATCTTTGACATGCCCACAGATGAGGAACCTTACATGCATGTGGGTGACAACAGAGATGGTGGAGTTGTCAGAGACTCCATCTGCAATCACTGCTTTCCACATTAAATTATGCACCACCACCCACCCCACCCCACCATCCACCCTGTAACCTTTTAATATACATTACAGTAAAATTCACTGTTATGTTTCATTATTTCATTTTTCTTGTAAATAAATATATTTTAGAATATATTTTAAGAATAAGATATAGTTATATACAGCCATACAACTTTGTACTATATTCTTATACTTCATTTTTATCTGATGCCATGTGTGTTTCACACCACTCAGATTAGACCTGGAATTAGTAAGTGTTCAATTAAAAAATATTTAAAAACAATACAGTATTATAAAGATGGAGAAAATAATAATCGCACCCTTCTGCTAAATATAAAAATATCATTTTCACTCACGCATTAACTCTGTTGGCAATTCCCCAGCCAACATGTCCACATGGGCCCCACATGGGATTTAACTGGGCAGTATGGGTTTTATCTGGGCATGGGCTTAGAGTGGGCTTTTTTAAGGGTTCTATTCGGGCCCCAGTTAAGTTACATTTGTGGGCCCCATTGGGGTTATAAATCCCGGCCCCAGTTGGGTTATAGTTGGGACTCACGTGGGCCTGATTTTTTAAATAGCCTAATATTTAAAAAACTGACTTTTAAATACCATTTACAAAACAGACATTTTTACATAGTACACGATTTTATACCTCAGCTCAAGCAAATGATGGTAGAACTGGATATGGCACACAAATAAATTGCATGTTGATATAGTTTAACTTGTGAAGCAGTTATAATAACTAAATTCATTCAAAATATTAACAAAGTTAAAATAACAAAGTTAATGTACCTGCTTCAGATGTATGGAATAAACCATTGCCTCGCATCCTCTCGTGCGCGCCCGCCCACAACAAAAGACTAAACGGTCTCCCGCCTGGCCTGACTGAAAGTCAATTTTTATATCCGTTGGAGATATCATTCACTGAGGTAAGAAATTTACTTTTTATCCGGTTTCTCTAATTTGGTTATCAATGTGTAAAAGAACAAATATACAATGAAAGAAAGAAAAATATCTGAGGATATAATGCCTGACGTTATATTTAATTCAAACCTAGCTACGTTAGCTAGCTAGCTTGATAGCTAAAACAACCGTTAGTGTTGAAAGGTAGAACGCAAACCGTTCATTTGTTATGGCTAAGAGGAATAATCTGTGGGGGGAAATATAGTGTTTAAAATGTCTATGTTTACACATTTTCGACGTAACCCACCTAGATTTAGTTAATTAATTTTCCTAGATCAGCTAAGACATAAGTGCAAATTTCGATGTTGCTAGGCTAGCTAACCTAAGATAGTGAGTTAACCTATCTTAGCAAACACTAGAACTAAGTGGTCACCTTGGTTAGCTAGCTAGCTAGCTAGTTAGGTTTAGAGAATGTTTGCTTAACGTTTTGGTAGAAAAGATAATTGTCCTGTTAGTTATTAATTAAGTGATAAACCTTTACAGTTAATAGCAAGTCATGTCCTGAACAGAACAGGCATTAAATATACCAAATACAAATGACTGCATTTCTAAGGTAGAGCTGTGTAGTATTAATCCCAGTATGAGGGGAAAAACAAATGATCGTAGTCCTAACCTACCATAGACAATCTTGTGTATAGCAGAAAAGAGTATTGTCTTATGGATAAACAGCTACTAATCATTCTTGTAATGGGTCCACGTTAGATAGCGGTTTTCTCCTTTTGGTGCTCTGTAAAGTAACATGTGGTGGTTGTTTTTGCCTCAGTTTATTCTATCTGAATTTTAAATTTAGTTTTGTAGGTGCCCTAAAACAAAATGCTTATCTTCAGAATTAACTAAAGATGTTGAGAGAGCTGTCTCAAAGTGGTTTACCAATGCTCGTGACCATGATGGAAACCGTGCACTGAGAGCGCAGAGAGACTTTCAAAAAAGGAACGCAGAACAGATGTAAGTAATCAATAGTGAGTTACACGTTTGTGATAATGTGACTATGAAGGCATGTGAAAATCATTGTCATTTTTACTTTCCAAAACCCTGACAGCTCCTATATTGGAGTTTTTAAATGTTTTATGTACACCTAACTTGTAAATACATCACTTGGCCTTTGTAAAATCTCCCCCAAGAGGTGATTAAAGTGTTAGACATCGGTGTCTTTGGAAATTTTGAGTAACTGCAGCAGCTCAAATTAATGAATTGTATAGTATATTTGAAGGAGTACTGGTCAGGATTTTATTATCCTGTGCAAACTAGAAGCTGGCAAGAGCCTTCATAGAGTTCTGTACAGTGTATTATGGTCAGGACCCAGGTGGTGCAGAAAATGCATGCCCATTAAACAGGCCTAGTGAGCTAATTCAATAGTACAAACAGCATTTTTATGCTTTACCATGTTTTAGATTCACAGAGAAGGATGTTTATCATGGCTAAAAGTGGTTTAGATAATCTGCAGTGTTACTGTTGTGTGCTTTAATTAATACTGTTGTCTGTCTCTCCCTCCCCTCTTCTCTCTCTCTCTCTCTCTCTCTCTACAAGATGTGAAACTACACAACTCAGCAACACACAGTAAAGGATTCTAAAGACTCTTAACATATGTTTTATGGACATTTATGGTTAAAATTGTTAATGAGTTGTCGTTTTCAATAAAACATTTTTATTAGGATTGATCAAGCATTTGTCATCATTTAAATGTAAGTATTATTATAAACAGCTCATCTCTGATTGAAATTACTTATGATAATACAGTCTTTAGTGCTGTGCTCTTATACAACAGTTTTGCAAAGTAAGAAAAGCAACTGAATATTGCATTAGGTATGTACAGCAGAGACGTCACCTGAAGCCCTCCATGACTCCATAGGGACCCACATTGGATGACACAAGTTAGCATTATAGTAATTGTGCTCCAAATGTGTGATGCAAGCTGACATTCTAATGAGTGATGGGCTGATATTTGGGCCCCCTTTGCATAACCCATATGGGCCCTATGAAGATTTGCCCATGGGCCCCTAATGGGGCTGAAGCGGGTGTCTGCAGTTAACCATAAGGGCCCTACTTGTTGCCCACACTGGCCCCGTCATTATCCTACACAAACAAGGGGCCCATGTAGGGCCAGTGAATCATTGCTCATACGGGGCCCACCTGAGGCCCACATTGACCCCAATATTGGCCCACATGGGCTAACACACATGGGGCCCATGTAGTGCCAGTGAATCAATGCTCATACGGGGCCCACCTGAGGCCCACATTGACCCCAATATTGACCCACATGGGCTAACACACATGGGGCCCATGTGGAGCCGATGGACAAATCTTTGTGGGCCCCAGCTGGGTTGCCCAAAAAGGGCCCATGTGCCAGCCCATTTAAAACCCATGTGGGGCCCGCATGGACATGTTGACTGGGTCTTTGACATGCTGACTGCCTTTCTCTAGCAGCTACCGCAGTATTACATTTACGTTTAATAATATGTAAATATTCTGCATACGCAGTCATTAATACTCCTAAGCTACAGTGGTGTGAAATACGATGCTCGGCTGATTTTCGCGTTTTATCTGCGTTCCATTAAGAATGCCTTTCATAGTTACGCGTGAACGCGCTTCTGTCTGGGTCAACCTACTCAGAGTTGATTACTTTAACTCCGATCAGCCGTTTTGGAACCTAAAACTCTGAGTATGTCAGATCGGGGTAAGACAACTCCGAGTTCAGGGTTAAGTTTAGAGTTTGTTAACCCCGCTTTCTGGAATACCCCCCAGGGGGCTATTCCACGAAGCGAGCTTATGAAAGCGGCGCTTATTAGAGTGAGCCTCGCTTGAGTTAGCCAAACAGTTCAATTCCGTCTAGTTCCGTTCCACTAACGAAATCCAGACGCAACCTGTTCCCGCTAATTCAAGCCAGGCTTTTGTAATCGGCGATCATGCGCGTGCACACAGTATTTACACAGCCTCACTAATCGATATTCGAAAAGGCAAGAAAATGTCGAAAGAGCTGAAGAAACGAGCAGCTTTTTTTTTCTTCTGCTGAACAGGAGCTACTCATACATCTTTATGAGGAATATAAAGACATTATTATGAAGAAAGGCAACACGTCCTGTATTAATAAAGCCAGAGAAGCTGCCTGGCATAATATTGCAGACAGATTAAATGCGTGAGCATATAATTTAATCCATTCATTGGCATTTAAAAGTGTTATAGTAAATTAATAATGTTAATAATATCCTGATTTAGAAGTAACATGAGCGGGGTTAAGAGAACGTGGCAGCAGGTCAAGGTGAAATATAAAAATATACTCCAGAATGGTAAGTACCGTTGATTAGTCCAATGTGCAGGAAAAGGTAAAACACCATATTAAATAACTGTATAAAATATTTTAGCAACCAGAAAGAAAACTGCTACTGCTGCTGGTGGTGGGCCTCCTGTAGCAGCCCTCACTCCTGCAGAAGACCTTGCTTTAGAGCAAAACAGCGGACGCCCCATCATTGTGGGAATCGAAGAAGGAACATCATCTGATCCTGTCTGTCCTCATGATACACAGCCTTATGTTAAAGGTAGGTTCAGTTGTTTCTCAGATTTTACATTTTTGTTCTTACAGGCTACATCATAGTATTATTGTATTCTTGATTACAAAAATTTTACAGTGGTGGGGGGTGTGCTGACTCTTTTGGACCCTCCTGTATTTGACAATGATGTGAGTGCCATAAACCAGCCTATTTCTTATGACTGAACCCTGAGGACCGTTAACATTTACGTGTCTTAATTTGGTTTGCAGGGGGAGATTGCCGGACCATCTAGGATGGTACAGGAGGATGAGGACACAGTGTCTGCCTGTTCAGAAAGGACACAGTGTCTGCCTGTTCTGTAAGGTGTGTGTGTCTATGTATCTGTCTGCTAATGTGCTGTGTGATCTCATGATTTGTGTTGTGTTTAAAGGAAATGGAAGAACAGAGAGAAGACCCTCAGGCCTCCATGTCCAGAGCTCACACCTCTGCAAGAGAACATGTGAGTAGTAGTTATGCAGTTCAACATGAATATATACTTCTCAATCTTGACTATACTTCAGTCTTAAAGGAATCCATGATTAGTGAGATCTACAAAAGGTACTTGCTCCAAGATATAGAATGTAAAAAAGCAGATCTGCAATACAAAAAACTAAAAATACGGAAGTTGGAGCTTGAAATAAAGAAAATGGAGAAAAATGTGAGTATTTGCAAAAAGGTCTCACATGCTTGTTTTTGCAAGATAAGTAAATCAAAGTTTCTTCTGTCCACAGGCTCAGCAAGACAATTAATAAATTTCTCTTTCCAAAAAAATGGCGTCTTGTTTTATGTTAATACTGTTAGTGAACAAATGCAAACAAAATATTCCCTTAACTAAAGTAAGTGTTTGCATACATGTCCCTCATAGCTCTACCATCCATGTGGTCTGCAATTAAAATGTCTTCTTCCCATTGCTCCAACTGCACTGTTGGCATTTCTTCTTTTTGCAGTATTGCCACATTGTGCAAAACTGCACAGGGTGCTACGATATCACAGGCTCTCTCAGGGGTGACTCTGAGATGGCGCAAGCAGTTAAATCTGCTCTTTAACTGTCCAAATGCCATCTCAATGCATGCCCTTGTCTTAGAATGTGCACGATTGAACCTCCTCTCTGCATGTGTTGTAGGGTCTGCATATGGGGTAAGGAAAAAAGGTTGGCAGGGGTAACCCCTATCCCCAAGCAATAAGCCAGGAAAAGCACCTACGATTATAAGGAGTAGAGTTAAACACTGAGGCCAAATCTGCACTATTTTGTGTGGTTGGAGTATTCTTACCTTGGGCAAACCTCTGTGCCAGTGAGGAGGCACGAAATATCCTGGAATCGTGCACCGAGCCGGGCCATTTTGCCTCAATGTTGGAGAATAGAAATTGGCTGGTGCAAACTATTTAGAACAATGGCAAACGTGACAAAGGGTGAAAGTTGTTCAAACCCATGAACTGACATGCTTTACATTTTCTGTTGGGTAGGCAAAACTTGCATATACCTGTACATTGATGCTGTGAAATAATTTTTTGGTTCACATAGTCTGCCTCCATGTGTACAGATGGAGCCTTTATCCAGATGTGAGTACAGTCTAGAGCACCAATGACATTTGGAAATCCTAGAGAATTCAATGCGTTTTGAATTGAATGAATTTTAGCATGAAATAGTTGATTAAGATGAATACAAAGCACTTTGGTAAGTGCTCTGGATAAGAGCGTCTGTCAAAGTCATATACATTTAACTCCAAGTTACTGATCAAACCAACACTACTTCTCATGAATACATGCCAGCTGTTCTGAAAAGGATGGGAAGGATGCCTCTGTGACCAGGGAATTTGATGAATATATTAAGGAAACGCTTAAGCGCAAGGTAAACCTTTCGAATTTCGCGGCAGACCGTTGCCTTACTAAGATGTTATGCATCCCCAACGCTGTATCGAAATGCACAACTGGCAAAGAAGTGCAAAGCGATACAGACCGTTTAGGGTTTGGTAAAAGCTTTACTACGTCTAGTGGTCTTCTCAATATATGGCCCCAGTAATTTACAAAGATATATAATACTGTGTCTTCTGAACCTGTAGTGCTCAAATAAGTAGTCATCCGGAAAGCCCAGTGGATCTGTCCTGTCCTGGAATGACCTTGGAGCTGGTAGCATGAATGCTCTGCACACTACACACGCTCCCTCATCTACTGGATTCTCTACAAATGGGCATGCCATGGTCAATCAGCCTTCACTGTTAGCTGCTCTTTTTATAGCTTACATTTTGGATTATTTGTATCACCTGTATGAAAATCTTGGTAAGGTATTTGTCTGTGTCCATTTCCTTTTTGCACCATTAAGTTAACCACACATTTACATTATTTATACTGAACATATGTAAATTGCGGAGTGATATGATTTGCTTGTAATTTGAACACAAAAGAGGAAGTATGGGGATAAATATATACCTAAAAGTATCTTCGCCTAAATTACTCAGTATTAATAATTATTAATACTCAGGTACAAAGAATTGTATTTTTTGTGATAGAGTTTATGCTAATGTGTGTTTCTGCACCATAACTGCGATTAGACACTGTATTCCATTTTACACTGACCTGAATTTGTGAAGATTAAACCAATACATTAAAATGTGCAGAAACCTCACTGATTAACAATGAATATGTACTCTTAAGATCGAAATATAAATTGCATTTTGAAATATAATTATTAAATTTTGATAATAATAACCTGCAATAATTCCAAACTAATAATTACAGTACTCAATTAAATGTATAAAGATATGATATGATATGCTACATCCACAGCAATTTAATGGATAGAACTGCAGCGGAACCTTGTTCCTCAATTCAGTTTCCCGGATGGCGAGACTGACATCACGCTGCTCAGCCAATAGAAGCGGTCCCGCTAAGCTAAGCCTCAACTCTAGCCTGGTACGGAGCAGGTTAGTTCAAACGTATATGTTGCTGTAGTAACTGAGCGAGGCTCAAGTCTAGCCTCTTTCATGGAACCGAATTTGAGCAAAATGAGCCAGGCTTGTCTTAAAAAGCCCGGCTTACTGAGTTAGCTCGCTTCGTGGAATACCCCCCAGGATCTACACCAACAAGGTGTTAACAAAGTAGTGACATGGAGCAAATATAGTACTCTGGAAATAAACACAAAGAAAACAAAGGAAATTGTATTCAGCCAGAAACCAATATCTGTTAACTCCACTGTTATCAATAATGAGATAATCGAACAAGTGGAGTCCTATAAATATCTTGGTGTAATGATTGATGCTAGCTTATCATGGAAACACCACATCGACTACATCTGTAAAAAAAAACAGACATTATTTTCTCCGTCGCCTCCGATCTTTTGGAGCTACTCGGCAGATACTCCTGTTCTATACTGCTGCTATTTTGAGTGTTATTCAGTGTTCTATACTGCAGTGTATTGCAATGCTGTGTGGTATAATTGCTTGTCCATATCTAGGGTTGCCACCTGTCCCGGTTTTCCCGTGACCCGGTGTTCTGTCGAATTTTCCTACCTTGTCGAATTTTCCTACCGTGTCCGAGGGCATTACGTATTTGTAGACGTATCTCTGTAAAGTTTGTTTACCTTATGGAAACGTCATAATGTAGCGCAAATCAGCGTTTAAAAGGTAGGATAATCTTTAAATTTTATTTTGTGTATTTATGTATTGTTATTAATATTAATACAAGCAAATTGGATTGTTTACTTCTTTGTATGAACATGTTTTTAGCCTGTGTGTCATTATAAACCAGCATTAAGTTCATTAACACTATAGTTAATGAACTTATAGGAAATTTTGACAGCCTAAATGTCATTATAAAACATCATTAAGCCACCAAAATCATGACGTAATAGTGATTTGCGCATGCGCAATAAGCCTAGGTAGGAATTTTCGACAAGTAGGAAAATTCAACAGAACACCCCCGTTTTCCCGGGGTGTCCCGGTTTGTCCCGGTTTTCCTTCTTTTTAATATTCGGCAAAAAAAAAAATCATTTAATGTCCTGGTTTTCACTAGGTTAGTTCAAACGACTATTTAGACTGTTTAAATCTGCACATTTTAAATCTGTCTTTTTTTTCTCGCTGTGTCCAGTATGACAGTGTCCTTGTTTTTTTTTAGACATAGGTGGCAACCCTATCCATATCTGTAAAGTCAGGATTGAAATATTTGATTTAGATATGTTCAAATATTCAAAGGATCTGGCTCAAATTAAGCCCTGGTTCCAAGGTTCAATATAGTTAGACTGAATAATTATTTTGTACATAAGTCAATCCTTAACTTAAACAAAGAACTTAATCTATAACTCTAAAAGGCGTTAAAATATGAGTAAATGGTGTACGTACTGTACAGTGTTTGTGTCCTATGTGTTGTGATGATAATGTGTTAATGGAGTTACTGTTTGTATGCAAGACAAATTTCAGATCTGAACGTACAATAAAGTATCATCATCATCATCATCATCAAACACTTCACGGAAGGGGAGGCAGCTCGAAGGCTCTTTTATTCCTCTCCAGCACACGCACACAGATTTTCTACCACCAACATGCAGGTTTTTTAAGCTCTCCTGTACATGTACGTGTATAAGGCGCTATACTGCCACCCTATGGTGAACAACTTAAACAACGAGGTTACTTACAACAGTTTACAACAAACATAAAATAATTCGACCTGCAAACCATTTCTAAGCCAAATAAAGTTGGTCAAATAAATTGATAGTTAATAGCTGCGTTGATTGACATCTAATACCAGATGCTCAAATGTGAACTCGCTCAACAGCAAAACTCTATCAAAACTCTTGTTGCAGGATAGCTGAGTGGCGCTTGGAAAAAACTGAAAAACAGAACTGGAAGTTCCAATATTCCACTTTCAGTCCACCGTGAAGAGTGCCTTCGAACCCACCAAACATGAATAAAGAATCCGAAAAAAAGAAAACAAGTCAACATAAACTAATCAACTCAATAGACACATATCAACCAGGCCCCAAAACCCCTCTGCACTCCAAGCCAGCCCCCCATCTTATCACAGAGTTCTGCCTTTTACACATTAACCCCTTGGACTCAACCACTGACCAGCACGCCCGCAGGTAAGGTTTAAAATGCACAAGTTCTAATTACCTTCTTCTATTTTATCTTAAATCAAACGTTTTATTATTTAAGCAATATTTTAGTATGAATATAAAACATTTCATAATAAAACATTCATGCTGGAATCCCCTTTTCAGAACCAGAACCATAGAAGCAGGTCTTCTCCCCCGGCTCAAACATCCGAAATAGAACATTCCACCTGTAACAACCTCAGACTACATAACCCAACCACTCCCTGGACTCAGGTCCTTTGACCTGCAAGAGGCTGCAAACATGCTGGGACAAACAGGTAAGTTCTGACAAGGTCCAACTGGTGTTTGCCACTGCAGCCCTGTGGGTACCAATAAAAGAGTCTTAAAATTTTGAGGTCTCGTGGTTCTGTCCATTATAATAGCTCGCAACATGGAATGGACGAGAGCTCCGTTACAGTCTCTACAGCAAAACTCTCTACAGCAGTATTAAAACCTTTTACCTTTGTTTATTTTGTAAAACGTCAAAAGTGTCTTTATATCACACCTCAATGTCTTGTTCTGCAGTAAATTGTTGTAACAGACCATTAGGGTCAAGTTCTTTGCAGTTATTAGCAAATTTGCAGGTTAGCAAATTGTGCTAGCTAGTTCGTAGTTTAGCGAATTGAACGAAATGTATTTGAAGCATAGACCGTGTATACATGTGTGTCTGTGTGTATACACCAGAGACCGTATATATATATATATATATATTAATAATAATAATAATAATCTTTATTTGTATGGCACCTTTCATACATACATGCAACTCAAAGTGCTTTACAGTATAAATAAAAGAAACATAAAAACGAGATAAGTCAAAAAGAAAATGTTAAAAGAAATTAAAGATAAAATATAAAAATAACATAAAATGTAAAAAAGTAATGTAAAAAGTAAAGTAAATAAGATAATAATAATAACAACAGATTTAGCTCACCCACGCTCTCTAGAACAACAAACACTCACACAGAGCGCGACCTTCACTCTCACTGGTTTTATGCGAACTGTGTGCTCGTCGGCCCACAGTTATGCACGGCCACCTGGTGCTCGACTCCCAGCCGAGGGTGAAATTCCCAATCACTCAGTTACCCTGCCTGGTAACCACCAATGGTGCCACCTGTATACCCCCCCATGGAGTTCGACCGCCAAACCTCTCGACTCTTGTCGAGTTAGATCCCCTGATCCTGACAGTTCCCTATGAACTGCGTTTGGCGTCGCCTGTGTATACACGTACCAGGAGAGAAGTCACAACCTCTGCACTAAGTTTCTGCTGAGGAGAGAGACAAAGTTTAACTAAAAGCAGATCTAAAGAGGAAGTAAATATAAGAAGATAAAATAAAATATTAAAATTAAAGATAAAGAGAAAACAAACAATAAAATAGTTAAATAAAGTGACAAATTATAAAATAATAGACTAAAGTAGATAAGATTGAATGTAATAAGGAAAATAAGATTGAGTTTCTTAACTAGAAGCAGATCTAAACAGGAATGTTTTTAGACTGTTCTTGAAATTATTCAGGGATGAAATGCCTCTGAGCTCTTCAGGAAGAGAATTCCAGAGCTTTGGGCCATTGTGACTAAAAGCACCCTCGCCAATCTTTAATCGGCTTTTAGGAATCACCAGTAGATTACTGTTTGAAGACCTGAGAGACCTGACTGGAACATATCTAACAATCATTTCACTGAGGTAAAGAGGGGCAAAACCATGAAGACGTTTAAAAACCATGACTAGAACCTTAAAATCTATTCTAAAGCTGACAGGTAACCAGTGTAGTGAGTGGAGTGCAGGTGTAATATGATCTCTTTCTCCTGCGGGTCAGAACCCTTGCAGCCGCATTCTGAACTCGCTGTAGGTGCGAAATAGAGCTCTTTGGAAGAGCAGATAGAACAGCGTTACAATAATCTAGCCTTGATGTGATAAATGCATGGACAAGTTTTTCACTGTCAGCAGGAGAGAGCATATCTCGGACCTTAGCGATGTTTTGTTTCAAATGTGAAAGTAAGCTGTCTTGCATATAGTCATGATGTGTGATTTGAAGCTGAGCTCATTATCAAAGGTGACTCCCAAGTTCTTTACACATTGTCTGGCATTCAGATTCATTTGATTTAAATAAGTCTGGACATCATTCCTTTGTGAATCACTGCCAAGAACAAGAACCTCTGTCTTCTGTTTATTTAACTGCAGAAAATTGTCAGACATCCATGTCTGTATATCATCTATGCAGTCAAACAGTGAGCAAATTGATTTTAGGGCTTTAGGTTCTAGCGAAATATAAAGTTGAGTGTCATCTGCATATTGATAATAACTAATACCATATATAGATTGAATAGTAACGGCCCAAGAATTGATCCTTGGGGGATGCCACAAGTTATTTTTTGATGTGTGGAGGAAGAAGTACCTAATGCTACATAGTAATCACGCCCAGTTAGGTACGATCTAAACCAGTCTAAGACTAAGCCACTAAGGCCTACGCAGCTCTGTAGTCGATCAAGAAGTATATCATGATCAACGGTGTCAAAAGCGGCGCTTAAATCTAGCAGAAAAAGGACTGAGTTTGCCTGCATCCTTATTCAATCTCAAGTCATTTACTACCTTAACTAGGGCTGTTTCGGTGCTGTGGAGAGCTCTGAAACCAGATTGAAAAGTGTCATTTATTTGATTTAGTTTGACATAGTCATTCAACTGGATTGACACTACTTTTTCAATGATTTTGCTAAGAAAGGAAAGGTTAGATATAGGTCGATAATTATTGAGAATTGTGGGATCAAGATTTCTGTTCTTTAATAGTGGTTTAACCATTGCAGTTTTAAAAAGTTTGGGGAATTCACCCAATTGCAGAGACTGATTAACAATCGTTAGAACTTCATTTGCTAATGAGCTCAGAACCTGCTTGAAAAAGCATGTTGGTAAAGGGTCCAGTTCACAAGTAGAGGATTTTAGTGATGAAATCACATCAAGTAGTGTTACCATGTCAATGTCTTGGAAATGAGACATTTTGAAGTTAGGCTGAGTAACTGATATAAGGGTTGATAGTCTATTAGTGCTTGTTGCTATGTTCTGCCTTATACTAGTAATCTTGTCCCTAAAAAATATTGCAAACTCATCACATTTTTCAACTGAAACAGTCTCAGGGAAGACACAGGAGGTGGGGTTTACTAGCTGATCTATACTTCTGAACAAGACAGCTGAGTTATTATTGGATGAATTGATTAAGGTAGAGAAATAGTTTTTCCTTGCTGATTTCACTTCACTGTTGTAATTCTGCAATGTTTTTTTATAAATATCAAAATGTACTTGCAATTTTGACCTTCGCCAACGTCTCTCAGCCTGCCTACAATCTTGCCTAAATTTTAGAATAGATGGAGTGTTTCTCCAGGGCATCTTAATTTTACCAGAGATAATTTTAGTGACCTTTGGTGCCACAGCATCAATACAGTTCCTAACTCTGTGTGTGAATGTTTCAATCAGCTCATTCCCATTTTCTGAAAGAGGAAGGAGGGACTGTATCATGTCTGTGAAGGCCACGGCACTACCAGCACTGAGATAACGCTTGGCTATTGTGCGCTTTTCACTGAGTGTTCTAGTAGATAATGACATATTGAAAAATACACCAAAATGGTCAGAGATTGCAACATCAGTAATTTCAGTATTATTAACCTCTATGCGTTTAGAAATTATCAAATCTAAAATGTGGCCATGCTTATGAGTTGGGCCTGATACATGCTGTATGAGATCAAAAGAGTTAAGCATCCTCATGAATTCTGAAGTGACTGGATTTGTGGATATATCCATGTGAATATTAAAATCCCCAGCAATTAAAACAATCAAAATCAATTAAAATCCTTGAAAGCATTTCTTCAAAATCTTCAAGAAAATTTGTATGTAGTCCGGGAGGATGATAGATAACAATCAGAAGAACTGAATAAGTACTGTTGAGTTATACTGCCAGATATTCAAACGTGGGATGTTCCCCTAATGAGATCTGCTTACAGCGGAATGCTTTATCGTAAAAACATGCAACACCACCACCTCTCTTATTTACTCTAGAGACATTAAAATAGTTAAAGTCGGGAGGCGAAGCTTCATTTAGCACTATTGCTCCATTGCTATCAAGCCAAGTCTCTGTTAGAAAAAGAAAGTCCAGACAATAATCTTCAATTAATTTAGCTATTATAAAAGACTTGTTTGTGAGTGAGCGGACGTTTAGCAAGGAGACTTTGAAGACTTGATGTGCAGCATCGCCTACATCACTTGTGCATTTCACTGAGATAAAATTTTGTTTGTTACAATGTTTTGTACCCTTATGTTTTCTTCTGATTACATTTTTATTTTGATTCTGAGAGCCATGCCACCGGCTATTTAAAAGTACTGGAATGTAGCACTGACTAGGAGCATGGGTTCCAGTGTGTCAGACCTGAGAATGTGCAGGAGAAGTAGGTGAGTTCCTACAAGACTGCAGACTGTAGTGTTGCAGAACCTCTTCAATCTCCTGGAGTTTACCTCTGAGACTGTGGACAGATTCTCTGACAGGAGATGGTGGGCTCCTTTGACTGACATTACTGACGTTACTGCTGGCGGTTGGGTGCAGATTCCGCATGTGAGTGATTCCATACATTAGATTATCCACAAGCATTTGAGTCCCAGCCCTGTTAGGGTGAAGCTGATCAGGTTGAAAAAGCTCAGGACGCCTCCAAAAGATGTTGAAATTGTCGATGAAGTTTACCTTCCGATGAGCACAGGCTGTAGTGAGCCAGCTGTTTAAAGCCAGCAGTCTGGTAAAGTGACCACTGCCTCGACGTGCAGTTGGTATCGGTCCAGAAATGAACACTTCACAACGGGACAACTCCAGAATGTCGAGCAGATGGTTAAAATCCTGTTTCAGAATCTCAGACTGTTGTTTGTAAACATCGCTAGAGCCGACATTTACAATCAGTCTTTCTGTAGCTGGATGATCATGCAAAATGTGTGGAATCATGGATATCACTTCACAGACAGTAACACGAGGAAGTTGCTCCATACATCTCTGATGACTGAGTCCCCAATTAGCAGTGTTTTGGGCTGTGGCGGTGTTCCTCGTCTCCTTTCACCGTTAATGCCTCGGCGGCTAACATGGTTAGCATCCCGATGGCCAACATGGTTAGCACCCCAATGGCTAACATGATTAGCATGGTTACCACCCCAATGGCTAACATGGTTAGCATGGTTACCACCCCGATTGCTAACATGGTTAGCACCCCGATGGCCAACATGGTTAGCATCCCGATGGCTAACCATATTAGCATGCTTATTAGTTAGCCGTCGACTGGCACGGATTGCAAGCTTGTTGGGATGACTCTTAGCATGCTTGTTAGCATGCTGCTGGCTAACACAGTTGGCAGCCTGGTGGTTGGTATGCTGATTGGGGTGTGCTTGATGTCCTTGATGTCCTGGAGAGGGAGGCAGTGTGTTGTGATGAGACTGCTCAATTTCTGCTACTTCAGTTGAGGCGAGAGCTCCATATCTGTTATCTAAAAGAATGTTCTGTTCTGAAGATTGCTGCTTGCCGCCGCTGCTGTGCTGGTTTCTGCTACGTTCCTTCCCCCGAACAAGAGTCCAGCCCTTATCATTGTTGTTGTTTATGGGATTAGGAGTTGAGGCCTACATGACCTGAGGCTTTGCCACCAGAACATCCCAGCGACAATGCAGAGAAATGTCTCTTTCTTTGCCAGTCACAGGGACGGTTTTATCGGCAGTTTGTGTGGCGAGAATCGAGTCCAGATATTCTGCCTCCTCCCTTATAGAGTGTAAGGTATGGATTCTTTCCTGAAGTTCCCCCACCCTCTGTCGGAATGTCAAAAAATGCTAAATTATCCTTTATAGATGAATGTAAAAAAGCTTACCAAGTGAAGTAATGAGTAATGGATCCTTTTAACTTGTAAAAATAACTTTAACTTGTAGATATAACTCAAATAAATGAAAAAACAGTGAAGGACAGGCAGAGCTGGCAGAAATGCGTCTGTACAGGAGGAAAGCAGGAAGTAGAGAGCCCAATATATATATACATTATATATATATATATATATATATATATATATATATATATATATATATATATATATATATATACACAGTGTATATATATATATATATATATATATATATATATATATATATATATATATACACTGTGTATATATATATATATATATATATATATATATATATATATATATATATATATATATATATATATATATACACTGCTTATACACTTAAACAACACAATATAACTCCAAGTCAACCACACATGGAATAGACAACAGGTAGAAATGAGAGGCAATTAGCAAGACCCCCCCCCCCCCCCCCCCCCTCCCCTATAAAGGAGTGGTTCTGCAGGTGGGGACCACTGACCACTTCTCAGTACCTATGCTTTCTGGCTGATGTTTTGGTCACTTTTGAATGTTGGTGGTCCTTTCACACTCGTGGTAACATGAGACGGACTCTACAACCCACACAAGTGGCTCAGGTAGTGCAGTTCATCCAGGATAGCACATCAATACGAGCTGTGGCAAGAAGGTTTGCTGTGTTTGTCAGCGTAGTTTCCAGAGGCTGGAGGCGCTACCAGGAGACAGGCCAGTACACCAGGAGACGTGGAGGAGGCCGTAGGAGGGCAACAACCCAACAGGAGGAGCACTGCCAGAGCCCTGCAAAATGACCTCCAGCAGGCCACAAATGTGCATGTGTCTGCACGAACGGTTAGAAACTGACTCCATGAGGATGGTATGAGGGCCCGACGTCCACAGATGGGGGTTGTGCTCACAGCCCAACACCGTGCAGGACGTTTGGCATTTGCCAGAGAACACCAGGATTGGCAAATTCACCACTGGCACCTTGTGCTCTTCACAGATGAAAGCAGGTTCACACTGAGCACGTGACAGACGTGACAGAGTCTGGAGACGCCGTGGAGAGCGATCTGTTGCCTGCAACATCCTTCAGCTTGACCGGTTTGGCAGTGGGTCAGTAATGGTGTGGGGTGGCATTTCTTTGGAGGGCCGCACAGCCCTCCATGTGCTCACCAGAGGTAGCCTGACTGCCATTAGGTACCGAGATGAGATCCTCAGACCCCTTGTGAGACCATATGCTGGTGCGGTTGGCCCTGGGTTCCTCCTAATGCAGGACAATGCTAGACCTCATGTGGCTGGAGTGTGTCAGCAGTTCCTGCAAGATGAAGGCATTGAAGCTATGGACTGGCCCGCCTGTTCCCCAGACCTGAATCCGATTGAGCACATCATGTCTCGCTCCATCCACCAATGTCACGTTGCACCACAGACTGTCCAGGAGTTGGCGGATGCTTTAGTCCAGGTCTGGGAGGAGATCCCTCAGGAGACCATCCGCCACCTCATCAGGAGCATGCCCAGGTGTTGTAGGGAGGTCATACAGGCACGTGGAGGCCACACACAATACTGAGCCTCATTTTGACTTGTTTTAAGGACATTACAAAGTTATCAAAGTTGGATCAGCCTGTAGTGTGTTTTTCCACTTTAATTTTGTGTGTGGCTCTAAATCCAGGCCTCCATTGGTTAATAAATTTGATTTCCATTTATGATTTTTGTGTGATTTTGTTGTCAGCACATTCAACTTTGTACAGAACAAAGTATTCAATGAGAATATTTCATTCATTCAGATCTAGGATGTGTTATTTGAGTGTTCCCTTTTTGAGCAGTGTATAAAGAAAACACTACTAAGGTCTACCCGATCCGACCACAAATGACCTGTTTGATAAATATGAATGTAACCCGTTGTGTCCTGCGCTTAACCACCACGCACTCAGTCCGCCTTGAGTTTCCCGCTGGCTCTGCGTTGTGTATTTTTTTGGTTGTCGTAGGGGAAAAGAAGGGAGACTGGACACCAGAAGTATTCTTTTCAATCGCCGTGCAGTCGCAGCGGTTTTATTACCTGACGGTATCTCTCTTCATACAGCAATAATACAGCATCACTTCTCTCTGGCACCTTCACACAGTACAACACAAGACTGCTTTTACTACAGAATTCTCACTAGATGCATATCGTCACCTCACTAACCACAAGAATACTGCACAGAACTACAAATTTTCAATATAAAACCATACAGCAATGTTTTTACCCTGGAACATGAATAACGAACGTTAGCGTATTAGCACCGTGGCTGTACGTGACGACTCTTGGCGCTACACATTCAATGTAATGCACTAAACATACCATACAAAACGTCTTCAAATCAACAATATGATCTTTTATATCGAACCAAAACAGCTTTAGAATGTAATAATAAAGATGTCTGAAGACGGATGGTTTATTTAAACTATTACATTTAGTTGGATGTTTCTCTTCACATCTTACCTTCACACAGTACAACACAAGACTGAGGCTCTACATTCCGGTTAGCCATTTACTACTGGCTGGGCAAAGCGCAACCTAGCGGCCAGGAGGGGGACTGCCGGCTACATGAATAAAACCATTTAAGTGCTGTTCCAGATATTCCAGCCCACTGATTTAATCTCTCCAATAAAATGCCATGATCGATTGTATCAAAAGCTGCACTAATGTCCAGCAGAATTAAAAGTGATACATCACCAGCATCTGCATGCATTAAAAGGTCATTTAAAACTCTTAACAGAGCTGTCTCAGTAATATGTTTTGGGCGAAACCCAGATTGAAACTTATGCAGAATGGCATTATTTTTGAAAAACTCCAGAAATCGTACTGAAGCTGTCTTTTCTAAAATCTTGGAGATAAATGATCCAGATTGGATTTCTTGAGGAGTGGTGTAACACAGGCTTGCTTAAAATAATCAGGAAAACAGCCTGAAGTAAAGGATCCATTTGTAATGCTTTGTAAACAAGGAGCAACAGATGGCAAGACCTTTTTTTAAAAATTTGATGGCATTACATCAAGTGGAGATGAGGTAGAATGCAGCCCTTGCACAACAGCTACCAAATCCTTCATAGAGATTGGTTCAAACTGGTTAAAACAAGCTACATCATGAGGAGGAAGAATAACCATTTAACTACTCGGTGGCAGAGCAATGCTGGCTCTCAAAACCCCTAACCTTATTTACAAAAAAGTAAAAAAACTGTCTACAGTCAATGTTGGGGTCTGGGCTGGAGAAAGAAGCGCCATTTATCAACCGGTCAATAGTAGAAAACAAATATCTTGAATTCTTCTTATTGACTGTGATTAGGTTTCTAAAATAAGCTTCTCTTGCTTTCCTAACATGTGTATTAAAAACATTTAGTAGGTCCTTCATATACAAATAATGGACCTGCAATTTAGATTTTCTCCATCTACGCTCGGCTTGTCTGCGTCTTTTCTTTAAAGCTAGAATTTCATCATTTAACCATGGGGACATATTTGTCATAGGTTTAAATCTGGTTTTAATAGGGGCAACTGCATCTAACACAGTGGTACACAAATCATTAAAACAGCTGACCAGATCATTCACCTGATTGTACTGAACCATGGAATTATCAGCTTCACTAAGCAGACTGGTCACTATTCAGGAAGCATAAGTGTATAATACAACTTGATTTCTGCACAGGAACCTGGAGCTCAGCATCAAACATTATCCAGCTGTGATGTCTAGGGGGGGAAACCCCGAAGACAAGCTGGACTTGGCTCCCAGGAGCCTCAGGAAGGCCGCCCAAAAATGACTCTGTGGTGTCCATATGCAATGTGTTTGATGCATATACAAGTGATGTGTTGCTAGTAATCCAGGACACTGGGGGCACTAGTGGGATGGGTATCACTCAGAATGTGGTGGGTCCTACGCATAACTGTAGTCATACTTTAGACTTGGTCTTGTCATTTGGTATTGACATATCCAGTTTAGCAATTCTTCCTCAGAATGAGGCTGTTTCTGACCACAGCCTCATAACGTACAAGTTGTGTTTAACTGACTGTGTTCATCGGCCACCCCGCTATCAAATTAAACGAGCTATAACACCCAGTACCATAGCCGCGCTCACTGATATTTTACCGGGTCTGACAAACACTGATCCACTTGTAGCTCCGGAAGGACTAGAGCGTTTCACCGAGCACGTCGAGACTTCCCTTCGTACAGCTTTAGACAAAGTTGCACCACTACGATATAAGAGAGCCACGGAGAGAAGAATAGCGCCATGGTACAAACGAGCCACGCGGATCCTGAAATGTAAATGGCGAAATTCGAAGTTAGAAGTGTATAGACTATCATGGAAAAGCAGCCTTATTGAATATAAGCATGCCCTCCATACGGCAAAGTCCTTATACTTATCGGCCTTAATAGAAAAACATAAAAACAATTCAGGACTCCTTTTTAAAACTGTTTCCAGCCTTACGAGGAGTCACGAACAAATCAATTCTCTTATTCCACTAGAGTGTAGCAGTAACAATTTTATGAAATTCTTTAATGATAAGATTGATAAAATTAGGGAAAACATTAGTAGTGCTATCTCAGAGCCTGTCAACATGCCAATGCACCTTGACAGCTGTCTGGTCAGCTCTGATGCCCTGTTAGAGTCCTTCTCCCCAATTGGTCGTGAGGAGCTTATTTCACTGGTGAAATCTGCTAAACCCTCCACATGCATACTAGATGCTGTACCAACCCATCTACTTAAAGAATTACTGCATAGCAATGTAGAACCGTTGCTTACTATAATAAACTATTCTCTGAGCCTGGGCTACGTTCCCAGTTCATTTAAACTTGCAGTCATCAAGCCGCTAATTAAAAAACCTGGTCTTAACCCCCAAGAACTGTCCAACTATAGGCCAATTTCTAATCTGTCATTCGTATCCAAAATTTTAGAGAAAGTAGTTTCTTCACAACTCTCTTCCTTCTTACAGACAGAACATGTCTTAGAGTTATTTCAGTCTGGAGTTAGAGCTCATCACAGCACTGAAACAGCACTAACTAAAGTATTGAATGATCTCTTAATATCCTCTGATAAAGGACACATTTCGTTTCTCATACTGCTAGACCTCAGTGCTGCTTTTGACACCATTGATCATAATGAATGAATGAATGAATGAATGTTCGATTTATATAGCGCCTTTCCAGATTCCCAAGGCACTTTACAATTTAACACAGGTACAAGTCAAAGACAATCAATCACACACACACCGGCGACATTGAATTTAAAGTTCTCCTGTTAACCTATAAGGCGTTAAATGGTCTTGCCCCACAATATCTGAGTGAACTCATTGATTACTACAACCCATCTTGCCCTTTGCGCTCCCAAAATGCTGGATTTCTCCTAGTTCCAAAAATTAGTAAAACTACAGCCGGAGGCAGAGCTTTCTCTTTTAAAGCCCCTCAATTATGGAATAGCCTTCCAGCTCCAATCCGAGATTCTGACACAGTTCCAATCTTTAAAACTAGACTTAAGACTCACCTGTTTAATCAAGCCTTCAGCTAACATTCCCCTTGTAAAGTGTAGGGGTTTGGGGGCCCTGGAAAGCAGTCTCAGTGAGCCCTCATGCCTGTGGTCACCTCTGAACCCCTCCCTTTAGTTATGCTGCTATAGATTAGTCTGCCGGAGCCACATGCTCATCACTGGCATGTGAGCTATGTACATTTAAATCAATGGTGGTTTAAATTCATGTCCACTCAGTCTGTATTGTCTATCTTCTTGCATGGCTCTACCCAAGACGATTGGATACAGGCACCTGCAGGCACCTGGGGGATGGTCTGGCTGCCGGTGGATGTGCTGATGCCGGGGTTCACCTGGGGAGTAACACTGCAGTCGGAGCCTACAATACCAGCATCACTGCTCCGACACGGAATGAAAGCCTAGCGTTCATCAACAGACATTTACAGTGACAATATCAAAACCCAGAACTTTCAATTCTACCTTTTACCTAGTCTGATTGTGTGATTTGTGTGTGACTTGTGTATTTGTGTGTTAACGGGCCGCTCAATGGAGGATGGGTTCCCTTTTGAGTCTTGGTTCTCCCGAGGTTTCTTCCTTTTCCCCACCATCATAGGGAGTTTTTCCTCACCACTGTCGCCTTTGGCTTGCTTATTAGGGTTCTGGACCCATAGTACTGTTAACCTTGTAAATCCTGTAAAGCTGCTTTGCGACAACTTGAGTTGTTAAAAGCGCTATACAAATAAACTTTGATTGATTGATTGATTGATGCGAGAGGTATGTAGAGGGAGAGTGAAGAAGAGTGAAGTAATGTCCTCTGTTCCATATACTCCTGTGTGGTCTCATGCTTTATACTGAATGACATCGACACAACAAATTGCCGACGAGAGAAGGAGTGAAGATACAGATATGGCTTTGCTCTCATTGCAACCTCCTGCTGTGTTCCTGGAATGCCCAGGTGTACCGAAACTTCCATTTGCTACGTGGAAAATGCTATTCGATAACTACTTGCTTGCTGTTGGGGGAGGCGAGTTTCCCACCGAGAGAAAGAGAGCCTTGCTTATTCACTGCTTGGGAACGGAGGGTAACCAAATCTACAGCACCTTACCACTCGAAAAAGATGACTACGAGGGCTCCGTAAAGGCTCTGGAGAAGCACTTCAGTCCGAATCTGAATATTGTCGCAGAAAGATACCGCTTTAGGCAAAGAGCACAAGCTGTAGGTGAGTCAATTGATCACTATGTTGCAGCATTGCGTGAGCTCGTGAAAAAATGTCAGTTTGGCACTATGGAGGATGAAATGCTTCGGGATCAAATTGTAGAGAAAACAAACAGTTCCCGCATCCGTGAAAGACTTTTAATGGAAGAAGGTTTGACACTGGATAAAACTCTGAATGTAGCCAGGCGTACTGAATCCGCCATAGCTGATGCAAAAGCGATTTCTGTGACTGATACAAAGTCCGTTGGTGCCGTGCAAGTGTAAAAGAAGGCACGTAACCCAAAACAAAAACTTGCTCGTAAAACTGATGGTGCTTCGTCGTGCTATCGTTGTGGTGCTGCTGAGCACAACACAAAACGACAAGTCGTGCCCTGCGAAAGACTCTAAATGCAACTCGTGCGGAAAATTGGGACACTTCTCAAGAGTATGCAAGTCCTTTCGAAAACCAGTTAATGAAGTTACTGTACCTGAAATGTGTGTTTTAAGTGTTGAAAATAATTTCACTGCTGATGCAATTAAGCTAATGTGCCCTGTTAGCATTACCATACCAAACACTACTGCTGCATGTAATGTGAAATTGCTAGTTGACACAGGATCTGGCGTTTCTATACTACCTGAGAGTGTCTACAATGCTAATTTTAGCTCAGTTAAATTGCAGAGTACAAAAGTGCAGCTTGTGACGTATTCTAAGCAAACACTGAATGTGATAGGGTGTCTTCGAGCTGATGTTACTCATAATGACAGCACTGCATGCACTGACTTTTACATAGTGAAATCAGGGACACCTATACTGGGCATGGACCTGGTTACTGCTCTCCAGCTGCAGATTAAAGGAGGACAGTTACTAACACGGGCGTCGGAAATCTGTGCAACGCTCCATCAAGCCAAAGCTCTACCTACTCACTTTAAACATGATGGTGGGTCACCTGCCACGTTCGGATGTGCAAGAAATTTCGTGCACAAAGTCAAGCTCCGGCCTGATGTGAAGCCTGTACGACAGAACCTCAGACACTTACCTCTTTCAGTTCGCGATGCTGTCTCCTGGACCTGGAAAAACATGGCATAATCGAGAAAATTGATGCATCTGAATGGGTCTTTCCAATTGTAGTCACCAAAAAGAGAACTGGTGGCATACGCATGTGTGTTGACCTGAGGGAAGTCAACAAGGCCGTGATTATGGATAGTCATCCATTGCCACTGATTGAGGACATTCTGTCAGAACTGCGTGGTGCCGTAATGTTCTCAACTCTGGATTTGAAGTCTGCTTACCATCAACTGACACTGCATGAAGAGAGCAGGGGGCTCACTGCTTTCATTACGCATGAAGGACTGTACCAGTACTGTAGAGTTCCCTATGGACTGTGTTCAGCTGCAGCAGCTTTCCAAAAGATGATGATGCAGATTCTAAGTGGTATGAAGGGGGTGCAATGCTACCTTGATGACGTCATTACATATGGATCGTCAGAGGCGGAGCATGATGCCAACCTGAGTGCGGTGTTGCGCAGAATCAACGATGCTGGACTGAAGCTCAATGTTGACAAATGCCAACTCCGGCAAACCACACTAAGCTTCCTTGGTCAAAAGATTGGACCAGAGGGTCTGCTGCCAGATGACTCTCACGTGGCTGCTACCTGAACGCACCGTCTCCTTCCGATCCTGCAACCTTATGCTCTTTCCTTGGCTTGAGTGCATGGTACAGCAAGTTTGTGGCAAATTACGCAACTGTCGTTGAGCCCATGAGAGCTCTTCTTCGAAAAGATAGCTCATTCCACTGGAACAAGACAGCTCAAGCAGCATTAGAGCAAGTCAAACAGTTAATTGTGCATAGCGCTGCGCTGGTGATGTTTGACCCCAGTAAGTCAACCATCGTTTCAACAGACGCCTCAGACTATGGGGTAGGTGCAGTCTTGACTCAGATGGACAGTAAAGGGGCGGAGCAAACGGTTGCTTTTGCATCTCGCAGTCTTTCTGAGGCGGAGAGGAAATACTCTATCGTCGAGAAGGAAGCACTAGCCTGCGTCTGGGCTGCTGAGAAATGGCGGACATGGCTGTGGGGAAGAAAATTCCTGTTACGCACTGATCACCAAGCACTTACCACGCTGCTGACTACCAAAGGCAATAACCGTGCTGTTCTCCGCATTGCCAGATGGTCTGCTCGTCTCCTAGAGTTTGACTACAACATCGAATATAGAACAGGGTCACTGAACCATGTTGCTGACGGCCTGTCGAGACTTCCACTGCCCGAAACTGACACTGCTTATGCAGAAGAGATTGAGTCAGTGGCTCTCATACTCACTGACCTGAGTGCTGTGTCTGAGAAAGACTTTCGTTCAGAATGCCATGACTGTCCAGTGCTCACTAAACTCCGTGCACAGATAGAGAGAGGCTGGCCATCACGGAAGTCTACACTTGATCCTGACATGCAGCCATACTTCCCAATTCGCCATGAGCTTGCTGTCATGAACGAATGCATAGTCAGAGGGTCTCATAGACTACTTGTGCCAGAGTCATTGCAGAAAAGACTCATTTTCATAGCCCATGAAACCCACCAGGGTATTGTGCGTACCATACAACGTCTCAGAGTTGTACTGGTGACCCAAAATGGACTGGCAGATAGAAATATACATTAAGAACTGCTCAACCTGCCAGCAGAATGACAAAACGGCTGTCGCCCATGATGCTCCACTTCAACCAGTTCCCCTGCCAACTGCTGCTTGGGAAAAGGTGTCCGTGGACATCATAGGTCCGTTTGAGAAAGCTCCTCCTGATTGTAGATTTGCCATATCACTGGTAGACTACTTTAGTAAATGGCCTGAAGTAGCGTTTGTTCACCGCAACTATCATACAGTTCCTGACTGCCATTTTCTCTCAAGAAGGAAATCCAAAGACACTGATAAGTGATAATGGTCCTCAATTTCTCTCTGCTGAGTTCGCTGACTTTCTCAAAGAGAGTGGAATACAACACCTAAGATCTTCAATGTACTACCCAAGAGCTAATGGAGAAGTTGAGAGGTTCAATAGAAGCGTTAAGGACTGCTTACAGACTGCATCCATTCAAGGAGAACCATGGAAGTCATTTCTGAGAACTTACCTGAGGGACTACAGAGCAACTCCTCATTCCACCACTGGAGTATTCCCTTCAGAACTGCTCCATGGCCGGCGAATGAGAACAAAGCTACAGGTGATCGATATGCCTGTCCCACTAACGGATAAGGAAGCTATGCGAGAAAGAGTGGGGAGTAAACAACAGAAAATGAAAGCGTACACCGATCAGCAAAGACATGCCAAGTCTTCCAACTTCCGGCCCGGTGACAAGGTGAGGGTGAGAAAACCATGGAAAGTAAAGAAGGGTGAACTGAAGTTCTCTAAACCTAGAACGGTCGTGACTAAGAAAGGACCGGATACATACTTGTTGGATGATGGAAGAATTTGGAACTCCTCACACCTGTCCGTACTTCCCAACTTGAACACAGAGGCGGATTCTGATAGGGCAATGGACGGTACTGATACAGGGACTGACCTGATAGCTAACTCTGACTCAGATAGCCAGTCCAGACCTGTCAGGATTCGCAATGCACCTAGTTGGACTAAAGATTTTGTTATGGAATAAATGACAAGTGGCTTACAATGTTCAGGTTTTGTTTAAAGCTTACTGATACAATTACTAACACTGTCAGGTTCATCTAGGTTATAAGAAATATTCTTTTTTGTTCAAAGAGGGAAGATGTGGTGTCCATATGCAATGTGTTTGATGCATATACAAGTGATGTGTTGCTAGTAATCCAGGACACTGGGGGCACTAGTGGGATGCGAGAGGTATGTAGAGGGAGAGTGAAGAAGAGTGAAGTAAAGTATGTCCTCTGTTCCATATACTCCTGTGTGGTCTCATGCTTTATACTGAATGACATCGACACAACAGAGTTGAAACCTGGGGCCCTCTGTCGGACACCACATCTGAAGGGAAGCCATGGTGTCAAACAATTTCATGAAGGAACAGGGAGGCAGTCTCACAGGCCGAGGGAATTTTTTGGCAAGGCCAAGAATCTGGCTGCTTTAGAAAAATGATCGACTATGATTAAGATAACAGTGTTTCCATGACAGGGGGGGTAACCCGGTCACAAAATCCAAGGCCACATGAGTCTATGGCCTGGATGGAATGGGACGATGGCGTAATAACCCTGGAGGTTTGGAGAGTGTCACTTTGTTCTTAGCACAAGTTTCACAAGCAGACACAAATTTCCCCATTTCCTGATCCATCCCGGGCCACTAAAACCTTCCTTGAAGGAGTTTGAGGGTACGTCATAAACCAGGATGGGTAGCGAATGGTGAGCTGTGTCCCCATTCCATCACCTTTTTCCTCAGGTTAAAAGCGACCGGAAGTAGCTCCACCAGGACCTGTGTCACTGGCGAGCAATCGTTTGACCTCTGTTTCCACCTCCCATTGTATGGGAGCAACTATTTTAAAGGCTGGCAAGACAGTACTGGGTTCGGCTATGTCAGGAGGTGACTCCCACTGACGGGAGAGGGCGTCAGGCTTAAATTTTTTTTTGTTCCCGGATGGTAGGAGAGGGTCAAATCGAAGCGCCCGAAGAACAAAGACCACCTGGCCTGTCTAGGGTTCAGGTGCTTAGCCTGCTGGAGGTAGGCCAGGTTCTTGTGGTTGGTCCACACTAAAAATGGATGCGTGGCCCCCTCCAGCCAATGCACCTAATTCTTCCAATGCTAACTTAACCGCCAGTAACTCCTTGTCCCCCCACATCAAACTTACGTTCGGCCGGTGTCATACATTCATTCATACGACATGAGTAAAAGGTGCAGGGGTGAAGTTCAGGAGGGGTCCCCATTCTTTGGGAGAGAACGGCTCCCACCCCATAGTCGGATGCATCGACCTCAACCACAAAAGGGAGCTCAGGGTTGGGCATACACAGGATCGGTTTGAAAGTGAATTGTTTTAGGTTTTCAAATGAACACTGGGCCTCGTCAGACCAGACAAAAGGGCCAGGTGTCTTTTTGGTAAAGGTTATGAGAGGACCTTCTAGGGTGCTGAACCCTTTTTATAAAATGCCAGTAAAAATGTGCAAATCCTAGGAAGCGCTGACGGAGCGAGGTGGGGACCGGCCACTGAGCGACCGCTCGGATCTATAGCTAGGGTGTTCTGGGCTATGCGATACCCGAGGAACCCTATCTGATGAATGTTGAACTGTGATTTTTCGTAGAGTGTGAAGTTTAACGCAGAGGTGGTTCTCCAGTAATAGTGGCAGCACTCATCTCATGTGTTTTATATGTTCAGACTTGCAATAACTATAAATAAAATATCAAATGCAGTAGCCATGAGGGGAAGAGTGTGACGATCCTTCACCGTGATCTTGTTAAGACCCTGATAATCTATTCAGGGTCGTAAGCCCCCATCTTTTTTTCCAACAAAGAAAAAACCGACTCCTGCAGGAGAGGTGGAAGGCCGGATGAAACCAGCCGCTAGAGATTCTTGAATATAAGCTTCCATGGCCTTGCGTTCAGGTACAGCTAAAGAGAAGAGATGACCCCTGAGGAGGGCTAGTGCCAGGAAGCAGGTCAATGGCTATATCATGCGCTCTGTGAGGAGGGAGGAAACTTGCCTTACCCTTACTGAATATCTCACTCAGGTCATGGTATTCTGGGGGGACCAGAGTGAGGTCTACGGGCTCACAACACCTAGCCAGGAAAGCTAACCAGCTAGCGTTACTGGGGTCGCCTGTTTTAGTAACTCTATGTGTAATTAATAATATTATGCTCCTCCGGTATTGACAAAACATTGACTTTACTTACCATAACTTAACTTTAAAAGATGACAAGTGAGCTAAAATGCCAAACTTTCCCAGCATACGCCACACCAACATACACCACGCCAAGCAGCCAGGGTCGCCGGGTCTGGAACAGAAAAAAATGCCTTGA